>NC_041393.1:226789073-226914534 GCF_002162155.2 Triticum dicoccoides | reverse complement strand
CGGCCCGACACCCCGAGCCCCGCCGAGCTGGAGCTCCGCCGGCCGCCGGATCCGGCCTCCCCGGCCACGGATCCGCGCGCTGCGCCCTCCGGCGTCGGCCCCCGGTGTCTCTTCCCCGCCGGTGCCACCCTCTTCCTCTTCGGCCGCCGTCTACCTCAACCCCGGCGAGCAACTCCGGCGATCTTCGTAAACCGTGCGAACCCTAAGGTTGACCCCCGAAACATCCAAGTCCCGAAGTATTTGCATAATCATGCCATGTTCATCGCATCACATCTCTGCATCCGTAGCTTCGTTTTGTGCGTGTAATATGTCAAATTGTTCGTCTCGACGAGTACTTCATTTCATTCCATTGCATCATTTTCATTTGAGGTCATCTTGATGCCCGAAATGCTGTTGGAAGAGTGCATGTTCATGTTAATCTGCTGAAACTGGTATAACTTGCTCATTTGTCATTTTTGCCATGATTGATGTGTGCATCCTATGAGGTTGATCTCTACATGTGTTTTGATCTATGCTATGTCATCTTTCCAGAGGTGCAACCCATATATTTTTGTGAGTTGTGTGCTGAGTGTATCAAGCTTGCTAAGTAGGGTAGTTGCTGTTGCTGTTTTCCTGACAGATTCTGTTATATTTTGTTGCTATGTAAACATGCTTCTACTAATCATTCTATGCATAATCTGGAGATGTTCTATAAACATGTTTTGATCTACATGTCATGATCTATCCATTCATGCCCTTGGTTGCAATTATAGCCTGCTGTAGCTTGTTGTAATCTTGCTCCAAAGTTGCTTGATAATGTTGTTGTCAGCCTGTTAACATTAAGTTCAATGTTTCCATGATTGTTTGCTAGTGATCCATGCACCCTATGACCTTGATCTTGCCATGCTTAGCTTCATAAACTTGTCTTCTTACTGTTGGTTGCCTTGCCATGCCATGTATTGCTCTGTGGTGAGTGTTTCAAGCTCACGAACATGCCTACTTATTGTTGTTCCTGCCATGTATGAATCTGTAATATAACTTGCCATGTTTACATGGGTGCCATCATATTTTCTGTGTCATTTTTGGCTCATGGTCAGTAAGGGACTTTTGATCTATGCAATTAGTAGATTCATGCCATGCCTTTGTTTGCCATGATATGTTCCTGTAACATGTTGTTTGCTTGCTCTAAACATTGCAACCTGATGTTATTTCTGCTAAAGTCTGAAACTGTTATTATTTGCAATCTTACCATGTGTTTTTGAGCATGATCTAGTGATTTCTGGAGATAGCTCAGTGTTCATGTTTTGTTATGCTTTACCAGTACTTCATGCCCATGCCTTTTGTTATTATGTTGGGGTGCTGTAGCATATTGTTTTGGTGCTTGCAATATGCCTAGTTGCTGTTTTGGACAGATTATTGCTATGACTTGTATAGAGTGCATGTGTTGCACCGATTATTGTTTTGGTGCTTGCAATATGCCTAGTTGCTGTTTTGAGTGTGCTCTATATGAAACTTGCTTGATTTTGCATGTAGTTTCATATTATCATGTTGCACCCTTGTTTTGGTGTGGTTGCTTGATGTTTGGTTGCATTTTGCATCGATGCCATGTTTAACTTGTTTTGCTCATATCTTCTAGGCCGTAGCTCCGAATCTAATGAACTTTATATGTAACTTGACTAAAATTTCGTGTAGATCATCTTGGTGCATCTTAACTTGCTATTTAACAACTTGAACATAAGGTTTATTCAGTTATGGACCAATTTCGAAATTTGCATATGAGGACTTACCGGAATTGTTATATGTTGTTCCCGGCCTCATTTAAACTTGCCTTGATGTGTTGTTCTTGTTTGCATCATCTCTTGCCATGAGTAGCTTCATGTAGCTTGGTCATGCATCATGCTTGTTGTGCATCATGCCTTGTTCATGTGTGGTGTGTTTACCTATGTTGTGTGCTTCTTCTTGATAGTTCCCGTTTCGTTGCGATCGTGAGGATTCGTTCATCTACGTGTGGTTCGTCTTCATGGCTTCTCTTCATGGACTCGTTCTTCTTCCTAGCGGGATTTCAGGCAAGATGACCATCACCTTGGATCTCATTACTATCATTGCTATGCTAGTTGCTTCGTTCTATCGCTATGCTACGCTACCTATCACCTGTTTTTCAAGCCATCCCAAATTGCCATGAACCTCTAACCTTTGACACCCTTCCTAGCGAACCATTGCTTGGCTATGTTACCGCTTTTGCTCAGCCCCTCTTATAGCGTTGCTAGTTGCAGGTGAAGTTGAAGATTGCTCCATGGTGGACAGGATTTATGTTGGGATATCACAATATCTCTTATATTATTAATGCATCTATATTTTTGGTAAAGGGTGGAAGGCTCGGCCTTATGCCTGGTGTTTTGTTCCACTCTTGCCGCCCTAGTTTCCGTCATACCGATGTTATGTTCCCGCATTTTGCGTTCCTAACGCAGTCAGGTGATTTATGGGACCCCCTGACAGTTCGCTTTGAATAAAACTTGTCCAGCAAGGCCCAACCTTGGTTTTACCATTTGCCTCACCACCACCTACTTTTCCCTTGGGAGTCGCTCTCTTGAGGGTCATCTTTATTATAGCCCCCCCCGGGCCAATGCTTGTCTAAGTGTTGGTCCAAACTAGAGCACCGTGCGGGACCATCCCTTGGCAACTTGGGTTACGTCGGTACCTGTACGCTTAGCTTATCCAGTGTTGCCCTGAGAACGAGATATGTGCAGCTCCTATCGGGATTGTCGGTGCATCAGGCGGTCTTGCTGGTCTTGTTTTACCATTGTCGAAATGTCTTGTAAACCGGGATTCCGAGACTGATCGATTCTTCTTGGGAGAAGGTCTATTCCTTCGTTGATCGCGAGAGCTTGTCATGGGCTAAGTTGGGACACCCCTGCAGGGTATAAACTTTCGAGAGCCGTGCCCGCGGTTATGTGGCAGATGGGAATTTGTTAATGTCCGGTTGTAGATAACTTGACACCTGATCCGAACTAAAATGCATCAACCGCGTGTGTAGCCGTGATGGTCTCTTTTCGGCGGAGTCCGGGAAGTGAACACGGTTTCTGTGTTATGTTTGACGTAAGTAGGTGTTCAGGATCACCTCTTGATCATTGCTAGCTTCACGGCCGTTCCGCTTGATCTCTTCTCGCTCTCATTTGCGTATGTTGGCCACCATATCATGCTTAGACGCTGCTGCAACCTCACCACTTTACCCCTTCCTTTCCCATTAAGCTTTGCTAGTCTTGATACCCATGGTAATGGGATTGCTGAGTCCTCGTGGCTCACAGATTACTACACCAACAGTTGCAGGTGCAGGTTATGCGATGATCATGACGCGAGAGCGATGCTTGCTTGCGTTGAGTTCTTCTTCTGCTTCTTCTTCGACCAGGGGATAGGTTCCAGGTCGGCAGCCTGGGCTAGCAGGGAGGTTATTGTTTGAGTTTCTGTTTATGTATCATCCGTAGTCGGATGTTGATCTCTTGTGATGTGATGTTGTATTGTGTGGCACTGTATGCCTTATGTATGTATCCCCACTATTATGTAATGTTGATGTAATGATATCCACCTTGCAAAAGTGTTCCAATATGCGGGTCTATCCTTGGTGGGACCTTCGAGTTCCTTTTGGATAGGGTCGCATATTGGGCGTGACAATTCCGCTGCTATACTCTTAGAATTGCATGTGTAGGTTGATTGCTTGACTTGTGCTAAGTTGCTAAAATCTGCCAAGAACTAAAATTGGGAAAATGCTAGATTTTTATTTGGTCAAGTAGTCTAATCACCCCCCTCTAGACATACTTTCGATCCTGCAGATACGGCACTAGCTCCAGTTTATCAATATAATGTAGGCACGTATTTCGTAAATAGTCATACATGCTTATGGAAAGAACTTGCATGTCATATTTTGTCCTACCCTCCCGTGGCAGCGGGGTCCATATTGGAAACTAAGGGATATTAAGGCCTCCTTTTAATAGAGAACCAAAACAAAGCATTAACACATGGTGAATACATGAACTCCTCAAACTACGGTCATCACCAGGAGTGGGCCCAACTATTGTCACTCCGGGGTTGCCGGATCATAACACATAGTAGGTAACTATAACTTGCAAGATCAGATCTAGAACATAGATATAATGGTGATAACATAAATGGTTCAGATCTAAAATCATGGCACTCGGGCCCAAAGTGTCAAGTATTAAGCATGGCAAAGTCATAGCGACATCAGGCTTGTTGCTATGGTGAGAACGACTGCTTAATCTATGAATGAAATCTATACTTTATTATTGAATTTTAATTGCTATTGATTTTTAGCTGCATATTTTGACAAAACGCAGTGTCTCTTGGCTTAGCGCCGAAGTCTGGCTTTAATTTGCATAACATAATCTGAACTGTTTTCATTGAAGAGATGCACAAATCCTGCGTTGAACAGCTTGCATGCTTCCCGGTGAGCCTGCACACCGGACTACACTCACACGCCTCCCGCTCAGTCAAGCAGCTATCCGCACGGCACCTCCTATAGCCATTAAAACCAAGACACATGGGGTCACGTGAATGGTTAACAAAACACACACGGTTTGAATTATACAAACATTTGAGATATTAAAGTGAAAGCTATTTTTTCAAAATGCCTTTTTTGGCTATTATCCGAGTGCGCCTTCTTTCAAAATGGAAACGAAAAATACCACAACATGTCGGGTGCCATTCCATGATAGCATGCCAAGTTTCATGACTTCCAGACGAGTTTTGGATTTACTAGAATTTAAAAACCAGGTATCTCAACGTTTTGCCGGCAATCAACAGTGCCCTGGTGTTTGAAATTCATTCCCATTTCTTGCATGGGACCTAAGCATGCACCCAAGGACACAGATTTGATTTTTCAACCAATTTGTGTGCACTGGAGCATGTGCATGTATTTCAAATTTGAATTATGCACATAAAATGCCTAGAAAACCCAATTAATGTATAAAAATGTCCAAACGAACCCTGAAAAATTCCAAAACTTAACACAACACTCCTGTTGTTCTATGTTGACACTAGACAATTTTGGAAAGCAATAAGAGGCAACAGATATCGTTTCGTCCACAAAGGTGGCACGTTCCCTACAAAAACCATCTGGCTTGTTGTGAGAATCTTATACCCAAACCTGCCCCAAATGGGACAAAAAAATTACCACGACATGTTGGGTGCTGCTCCATGATACCATGCCAAGTTTCATGAATTTCAGATGAGTTTTGGATTTACTAGAATTTAAAAACCAGGTATCTCAATGTTTTGCCGATAATCAACAGTGCCTTGGTGTTTGAAATTCATTCCCATTTCTTGCATGGGACCTAAGCATGCACTCAAGGACACAGATTTGATTTTTCAACCAATAGATATGCACTGGAGCATGTGAATGTATTTCAAATTTGAATTATGCACATAAAATGCCTAGAAAACCCAGTTCATGTATAAAAATGTCCAAACAAACCCTGAAAAATTTCAAAACTTAACACAACATTCATGTTGTTCTATGTTGACACTAGAAAATTTTGGAAAGCAATAAGAGGCAACGAATATCGTTTCGTCTCCAAAGGTGGCACGTTCCCTACAGAAACCATCAGGCTTGTTGTGAGAAGCTCTGGTTTGTGAGAAGCTTATACCCAAACCTGTCGCAAATGGGACAAAAAATTTACCACAGCAAGTCGGGTGCCGCTCCACGATACCATGCCAAGTTTAATGAATTTCAGACGAGTTTCGGATTTACTAGAATTTAAAAACCAGTTATATATCTCAACATTTTGCCGGCAATCAATAGTGCCCTAGTGTTTGAAATTAATTCCCATTTCATGCATGGGACCTAAGAATGCACCCAAGGACACGGATTTTATTTTTCAACCAATTTATATGCATGGGAGCAAGTGCATGTATTTCAAATTTGAATTATGCATATAAAATGCCTAAAAACCCAGTTAATTTATAAAAATGTCCAAACGAACCCCGAAAAATTCCAAAACTTAACACAACACTCATGTTGTTCTATGTTGGCACTAGAATTTTTTTGAAAGCAATAATAGGCAACGAATATTGTTTCGTCCCCAAAGGTGGCACGTTCCCTACCGAAACCATTAGGGTTGTTGTGAGAAGCTCTGGTTTGTGAGAAGCTTATACACAAACCTGCCCCAAATGGAACAAAATTTGTACCACTGCATGTTGATGCCGCACCATGATACCATGCCATGAATTTCAGATGAGTTTTTGATTTACTAGAATTTAAAAACTAGGTATCTCAATGGTTTGCTGGCAATCAACAGTGCCCTGCTGTTTGAAATCCATTCCTATTTCTTGCATGAGACCTTAGCATGCACCCCAGGACAAAGATTTGATTTTTCAACCAATTTATATGCACTGGACCATGTGCATGTATTTCAAATTTGAATTATGCACATAAAATGCCTAGAAACCCAGTTAATGTATAAAAATGTCCAAACGAACCCTGAAAAATTCCAAAACTTAACACAACACTCTTGTTGTTCTATGTTGACACTAGAAAATTTTGGAAAGCAATAAGAGGCAATGGATATCATTTCGTCCCCAAAGGTGGCACGTTTCGTACCGAAACCATCAGGCTTGTTGTGAGAAGCTCTGGTTTGTGAGAAGCTTATACCCAAATCTGCCCCAAATGGGACAAATTTTTTACCACGGCATGTTGATGCCGCTTCATGATATAATGCCAAGTTTCACGAATTTCAGACGAGTTTTGGATTTACTGGAATTTAAAAACCAAGTATCTCAATGTTTTGCCGGCAATCAACAGTGCCCTAGTGTTTGAAATTCATTCCCATTTATTGCATGGGACCTAAGCATGCACCCAAGGACACACATTTGATTTTTCAACCAATTTATATGCACCGGAGCATGTGCATTGATGTCTACTACGAAACCTTCTTCTTGTAGTCGTTGTTGGGCCTCCAAGTGCAGAGGTTTGTAGGACAGTAGCAAATTTCCCTCAAGTGCATGACCTAAGTTTATCAATCCGTGGGAGGCGTAGGATGAAGATGGTCTCTCTTAAACAACCCTGCAACCAAATAACAAAGAGTCTCTTGTGTCCCCAACACACCCAATACAATGGTAAATTGTATAGGTGCACTAGCTCGGCGAAGAGATGGTGATACAAGTGCAATATGGATGGTAGATACAGGTTTTTGTAATCTGAAATTATAGAAACAGCAAGGTAACTAATGATGAAAGTAAGCACAAACGGTATTGCAATGCTAGGAAACAAGGCCTAAGGTTCATACTTTCACTAGTGCAAGTTCTCTCAACAATAATAACATAACTGGATCATATAACTATCCCTCAACATACAACAAAGAGTCGTTCCAAAGTCACTAATAGCGGAGAACAAACGAAGAGATTATTGTAGGGTACGAAACCACCTCAAAGTTATCCTTTCCGATCAATCCATTGGGCTATTCCTATAAGTGTCACGAACAGCCCTAGAGTTTGTAGTAAAATAACACCTTAAGACACACATCAACCAAAACCCTAATGTCACCTAGATAATCCAATGTCACCTCAAGTATCCATGGGTATTATTATACAATATGCATCACACAATCCCAGATTCATCTATTCAAACCAACACAAAGAACTTCATAGAGTGCCCCAAAGTTTCTACTGGAGAGTCAAGACGAAAACATGTGCCAACCCCTATGCATAGATTCCCAAGGTCACGGAACCCACAAGTTGATCACGAAAACATACATCAAGTGAATCAATAGAATACCCCATTGTCACCACAGGTATCCCACGCAAGACATACATCAAGTGTTCTCAAATCCTTAAAGACTCAATCCTATAAGATAACTTAAAAGGGAAAACTCAATCCATTACAAGAGAGTAGAGGGGGAGAAACATCATAAGATCCAACTATAATAGCAAAGCTCGCGATACATCAAGATCGTGCCATATAAAGAACACGAGAAAGAGAGAGATCAAACACATAGCTACTGGTACATACCCTCAACCCCGTGGGTGAACTACTCCCTCCTCGTCATGGAGAGTGCCGGGATGATGAAGATGGCCACCGGTGATGATTCCCCCCTCCGTCAGGGTGCCGGAACAGGGCCCCGAGAGGTTTTTCGTGGCTGCAGAGGCTTGCGGTGGTGGAACTTCCGGTCTAGGTTATTTTTTAGAGGTTTCTATATTTATAGTAATATTTGGCGTAGGTCTCACATCAGGGGGGTCTCCGAGTCGTCCACGAGATAGGGGGGCATGCCCAGGGGGGTGGGCGCGCCCCCACCCGCGTTGGCAGCCCGGGACTCTTTTGGCCCAACTCTTTTACTCTGGGGGCTTCTTTTGGTCCATAAAAAATCATCAAAAATTGGCACGTCAATTGGACTCCGTTTGGTATTCCTTTTCTGTAAAACTCAAAAAACAAGGGAAAAACAGAAACTGGCACTAGGCTCTAGGTTAATAGGTTAGTCCCAAAATCATATAAAATAGCATATAAATGCATATAAAACATCCTAGATGAATAATATAATAGCATGGAACGATAAAAAATTATAGATACGTTGGAGACGTATCATGCATGTAGTCTAATTTTGAATTGTGCACCTGAATTGGCTAGAAAACCAATTTAATGTATGAAATGTCTAAACAAACCCTGAATAATTCCAGTTCTTTTACGACACACCTATAGTTGCATGTTCACTGCAGATAAAAGGTCTAGCAATTCAAACTCCGTCCATTGCCGCTGTGACCCAGTGACCCCATTATGTAATTCAAATCAAGATGAAAAATCAAGTAGATCCCACACAGTTTATTATCACAAACCTTGTGAGATGTAGTAAAAAATATCCTGGAGCATCGTCGGTGTATAGTACGCCCATGGCTTACGCGAGATGGTGCATCGGCTACAGTCCACAGCAGGCGTGTCAAGCACACTAGCTCGCTCCCCAAATACTCCCGCCACTGCATCCCTCGCAATCTCAAAAATATTACTGCCTCGCAATCTCGAAAATATCTACCGCCTGGAAGGTTCTAATGTTTGATAGCACACGATTAGTATGTGCGGACCATGTGTGATGTCTGTTACTCCCGCTCTACTTCAGTCCCTTGATTCAAATTTTTAGTAGCCCCGACATTTAACTTTTAATGGATCGGCTAGAGATGGCCTTATGACTTGTTTATTTTAGTTCTTCACAATGTGATGCTATGTGCAACTATTTGCCATGCAATTCAATTCCATCAATAACAGTTTCAACAATACCACTATGAATTACGATATTTGCTTGCTGATAAGGATATTGCAGTTAACATGCCTTTTTGTTTTTTAACAATAACTAGTGTACTTTGGACCTGCACAATACCAGTTTGAATGACTATTTGCTTGTTTCTAAATGTTATGCCTGATGCAGTTAACACACTTTTCCACTTCTTGTTTTTCTTAACTAGCATGCTTAAGCCTGCACACTGAAGCTATCATTTGTAGATTATGTTGTCTACCATGGATATATTTGGTTGATGTTTAGCCTGTTGTACTTAACATGCCTTTATATGTACTCATATAGGACAATATGGAGAACAGTGTTGTTTTTCATCGAGGTTAGTTTCATCGCATTGCTTATATGTACTCACTGTTCAGGATATCGGTAGCTGGTACCATATAGCCTAGGGCTGATAAGGGATTAATCATCGAATTGGACATTTCACTGAATATATCTATTACCCATTCATCAGTAGGTTAACAAGGGCCATATTTTATATATATATATATATATATATATATATATATATATATATATGAGGCAACATAGAAACATGCATTGTACTGAATGACTAAATATGCAATCCCAGGCTACATAGCAACAAGGAAGAGTGTTACCTTAATGTTCTGATGATGTCTAGATATACATGTTATAAAATCTTATATAATGGGATGGAGGGAGTGTTGTACTACATCATTTTTCAATTGTTGTTTAGTTTCTAATATTTACTTAGTGCTTTTAGGTACATATATCATTGCCAAAGATCCACACTTCGACCCTTTCTGTGTATGGGGCAATGAGATATTCATGAACCAGCATCAAGTGAGGAAACTGATAAAGATTGTTATTAAAATGGGTCAAAATACGTCAATCGAACTATTTGTTTACACTTTATGCAAGACAACAGTGAACTACAGGATGGTAAGTAAGAACCCTGCAGCCTTCTTTTTACTGCCTGTAATGAGTTGTGTTAGATGACAATGCCTGAATCTTTAATCTTTTGCAGTGGATCCTGAAGCAGTTTACTCAACATTACCTCTCAAACTACATGATTGGCGGCCGGACATCACAAGGGGTTGGACTAGAGTCCTGCATGCCTTCCGCATCCAGGAGAGCACAATAGGGCCATTCCGCTTCACCTTGTTCAACAACCGGAATGTCTGTCGCCTCTTTCTTTACCATCTGTAATAGTACAAGTATAGAACATTGGTTCATCATTCTTTATTTGGTGCTTATGTAATTCTTAAACATATATACATATGAATCGAATAATGCATTGGTTGTTTGAACCTGCTGGATATGAATAAAGTTATAGCCTACTTTCAAGTTTAAATTAGGTACAATTTTAAATAGCAACAATTAAATTGGGGCGAAATTATGATGTGCAGGTCATTACGGGCACACGGTTAATAAAGAACAGTGGGTGAGATATACATCATAATACAACACGGTACATAGAGAGGAAACGTGTGTAACAATGCACACAGTTGCCATTTGCAAAGCGTGTGTGATGTTAGACACTATCACATACAGTGCGGGAAAACTAAATGTGTGCGATTGTCTACCTATCGTACATGGTTTATAATCATGAACTATTTGTGATGTGCCAGGCATCGTAAAACTCACATGCCTGGAATCTTCCCGGAAAACTCCTATGCCTGGAATCTGCCTGGTTTTAGGTAAAACCACAAAACAACGACTGCGATGGCAATGCGAGCACAAACGAGTAGCAAGGAAACGGTTATATAGGGACAACTGTATGCGTCAAGGCTCCCTATCCCCGACGGTTTCTGGGTCGTGTGGGAAGGACCCCCTATTGCCATCACTCACTAGGCGACGGTTCCAAATGTCATCACGGAAAGGGGTTAAAAACCGTTTGTATAGCACCGACGCGTGCCAGTGTAGCACTATGGCCGTCACTTCTGATCCTTCCTTCCCTGTTGTCAGCGAGGCACCCGCTGAAGCGCTCGAGCAGCCTCGTAGAAGAAGAGTAGGGCAGGCATGTTCAAATCACCAGCATGACGGATAAGGCAGACATGACTAAGCTGACATATTAAGGAGCAGGACGCAGTGATAGGGAGGCGGAGATTGCTTCTTCGGCCTTCGTCCACTTCTTCGCCTTGCACATGCATATCTCCCCACACTGCTGCCTCCAAGCTAGGACGCATGTAACCACGGTCCAGCGGCAACAACTTAGGTCTGAGACACATCCGCCTACAAGCCACCATAGTTGACGACTATGTGATGCTTGAGCTCCGACTCTTCTTTGGATCATCAGTTCTCAGGTTTGTTCATCTTCTATGTACCTCAATTTCGTGGCTTCTGGAACAAACAAATATGCGTAGTTGAGATGTTAGATTCTCCATGAATGTGGTTAGAGCCTTAGACTAATGATGTGATGCATGACCATTGCAAAGCTACCTCTACTCTGATCGGATTTATACACCAAGGTTAATCTTATTTCCAAAGCTATAAAAATTATTTACATTATCTTTACAACAAAATGTGTCACTGTGTATTTATGGAATTGTACAGAATTTATTTACATATTCATCATAGAAAAAATGTGTCATTCATTATGCACATTACATAGGTGAATTAATCTCCAAATTTGGATGTCAATGGATTATTCACCCATTATTAGAGCATTGCCCCGTCCAAAAAAGAAAGAAAAAAAGAGAGGCCAAAGAAGCCTAAATAAAAAAAAGGGGGACCAAAGAAGCCCGCCCAAAAAAAAGGGGGGGCAATGTTACTATCCTTTTACCACACTTGTGCTTCAGAGTAGCACCATGTTCTTCATATAGAGAGTCTTCTATATTGTCACTTTCATATACCAGTGGGAATTTTCATTATAGAACTTGGCTTGTATATTATGATGATGGGCTTCCTCAAATGCCCGAGGTCTTCATGAGCAAGCAAGTTGGATGCACACCCAGTTAGTTTCAGTTTGAGCTTTCATACACTTATAGCTCTAGTGCATCTGTTGCATGGCAATCCCTACTCCTCACATTGACATCAATTGATGGGCATCTCCATAGCTCGTTGATTAGCCGTGTCGATGTGACACTTTTTCCCTTTTTTTCTTCTCCACACAACCTCCACCATCATACTCTATTCCACTTATAGTGTTATATCCATGGCTTGCGCTGTGAGGGTTGAAAAGGCTGAAGCGCGATAAAAAGTATGAACCAGTTGCTTGGCTGACACCGGGATGGGCATGAGAGGCACCTTGTGTTAAGAAAATGGAGCATAAAAGACTATATGATTTTGTAGGGATAACGTTCTGAAGCATTGTTATTTTGAAAGACATGATTGTTTGTTGGGATGCCCGAAGTATCACTCGTGTCTTAATATTCATGCCATGATTAGATATATGATCAAGATTATGCTAGGTAGCATTCCACATCAAAAATATCTTTTCATCATTTACCTACTCGAGGACGAGCATGAATTAAGCTTGGGGATACTGATACGTCTCCGTCGTATCTATAATTTTTGATTGTTCCATGCCAATTTTATTCAACTTTCATATACTTTTGGGAACTTTTTATACTATTTTTGGGACTAACATATTGATCCAGTGCCAAGTGCCAGTTCCTGTTTGTTGCATGTTTTATGTTTCACAGAAACCCCATATCAAATGGAGTCCAAATGGGATAAAAACGGACGGAGAATATTTTTGGAATATTTGTGATTTTTTGGAAGAAAAATCAACGCAAGACGGTGCCCGAGGGGGCCACGAGGCAGGGGGCGCGCCACTGACCCTCATGGGCACCCCATAAGGCGGTTGATGATCTTCTTTTGCCGCAAGAAAGCTAATTTTTGGAGAAAAATCTGGGTGAAGGTTTCAATCAAATCGGAGTTACGGATCTCCGGATATATAAGAAACGGTGATAGGGCAGAATCTAGGAGCGCAGAAACAAAGAGAGACAGAGAGACAGATCCAATCTCGGAGGGGCTCTTGCCCCTCCCATGCCATGGATTCAAAGGACCAGAGGGGAAATCCTTCTCCCATCTAGGGAGAAGGTCAAGGAATAAGAAGAAGAAGGGGGGTCTCTCTCCCCCTCGCTTCTGGTGGCGCCGGAACGCCGCTGGGGCCATCATCATCACTGCGATCTACACCAACACCTCCGCCATCTTCACCAACATCTCCATCACCTTCCCCCATCTATATTCAGCGGTCCACTCTCCCTCCACCCGTTGTACCCTCTACTTGAACATGGTGCTTTATGCTTCATATTATTATCCAATGATGTGTTGCCATCCTATGATGTCTGAGTAGATTTTCATTGTCCTATCGGTGATTGATGAATTGCTATGATTGGTTTAATTTGCTTGTGGTTATGTTGCTGTCCTATGGTGCTCTCCGTATCGCGCAAGCATGAGGGATTCTCGCTGTAGGGTGTTGCAATACGTTCATGATTCGCTTATAGTGGGTTGCTTGAGTGACCGGAGCATAAACCCGAGTAAGGGGGTTGTGGCGTATGGGATAAAGGGGACTTGATACTTTAATGCTATGGTTGGGTTTTACCTTAATGATCTTTAGTAGTTTTGGATGCTTTCTAAGTTCCAATCATAAGTGCATATGATCCAAGAAGAGAAAGTATGTTAGCTTATGCCTCTCCCACATAAAACTTGCTATCGGTCTAGTAAAGTAATCAATTGCTTAGGGACAATTTCACAACTCCTACCACCACTTTTCCACACTCGCTATATTTACTTTATTTCTTCTTTACCTAAACAGCCCCTACTTTTTATTTACGTGCTCTTTATATTCTTACAAACCTATCCAACAACACCTACAAAGTACTTCTAGTTTCATACTTGTTCTAGCTAAAGCGAACGTTAAGCATGCGTAGAGTTGTATCGGTGGTCGATAGAACTTGAGGGAATATTTGTTCTACCTTTAGCTCCTCGTTGGGTTTGACACTCTTACTTATCGGAAGAGGCTACAATTGATCCCCTATACTTGTGGGTTATCACTCTCTTTTGGATAATAGCTTGGGATGCCGTGGCATCCCCAAGCTTAGGCTCTTCTTACTCCTTATTCCTTCATCCATCGTAAGATAACCCAAAACTTGAAAACTTCAATCACACAAAACTCAAAATAACCATCGTGAGATCCGTTAGTATAAGATAGCAAATCACTACTTTAAGTACTGTTGCAGACCCATTCATATTTTATTTTGAATTATTACTGTATTACAACTTTTCTATGGCAAAAACTCATCAACTAAAACCATAGAGCCATCAAAACAAGCACACAACGCAAAGAAAACAGAATCTGTCAAAAACAGAACAGTCTGTAGCAATCTGAAAACTTCGAACACTTCTGTCACTCTAAAAATTCTGAAGAATTAGGACATCCTCGGCAACTTGTATATCAATCTACTGTAGAAATTTCAGGTCTGTATCACGCTCCAGTGAATTTTAGAAATTCTGAGACTGGAGTCAAATGTTTCGATTTTAAGCAAGATCAAATCAACTCTCACTGTAAGCCATCCTAAAGGTCTTATTTGGCACAAACACTAATTAAAACATGAAAAACACAATCATAACAGTAGCATAATTGTGCAAGCACACAAGAACAGAAAGCAAAAAGCAAAAATAAATTTTATTCATTGGGTTGCCTCCCAACAAGCGCTATCGTTTTACACCCTTAGCTAGGCATAAAGTAAGGATCTAAGTTTTCTCATCCGTAGTTTTGGTAACTTTTGTAAGGGTTTTCTCAAACCCGGGAGGCTCCTTACTCTTCCCTAAATTCTCCGGAAAAGAAACCATCTTTATATACAAAATATCCAATCGCTTGTTGCAAATAGTAATCAAGGTATTCATGCGATTGATACTACCATTGAGATGTTTGAGGGGTTCATTATATTTTTATAGTTCAACTATATGTTTATGCAAATCAATCAGTTTATCTATCATTTGAACTCCCTCTGGGGTGAAAGAAAACCCCTTCTTTTGAGGCGGAACTCCCAAAATTCCTTATAAAATTTCATTGGCAGCATTGGCATCAAGCTCAATAAAATTCCCTTTGGCGGCAAAATCTAAGAGTTGTCTATGGTGCAAAGCCAATCCTATGTAAAAATTACGAAGCAAGATCTTAGCATCCCCCTTTAAATTGCAAATATGATAGGATTCCATAAGCCTATACCAAGAATCTTTCATATTTCTCCTTGTCTTTGCTTGAAGTATAGAACTTCAAAGTCTGGTGACAAAGGAGGAGTAGACATGCTAGCCATCAGGACTAGTGAGCAAGAGAACGGCGAATGAAAAAGAGGGGCGAATAAAACGACAAATTTTTGTGAAGTGGGGGAGAGGAAAACGAGAGGCGGATGGAAAATAATTTAATTGCGAGGAGATGAGATTTGTGATTAGGAACCTGGTATATGTTGATGATGTCTCCCCGGCAACGGCGCCAGAAATTCCTTTTGATGTGGCTTGAAGCTACGTCAGTATTTCCCCAAATAGGAAGGGATGATGCAGCACAGCAGCAGTAGGTATTTCCCTCAGTGATGAGACCAAGATTATCGAACCAGTAGGAGAACCAAGCAACACAACATAGACAGTAGCTGCACACAAAAAACAAATACTTGCAACCCAACATAAGAGACGGGTTGTCAATCCCTCACGGGTAAAATGATAGATAGTTTTGTAGTAGTTTGGATAAATAGATCTCGCGGAAAGCGAGATAAAATAAATAAAAATAAATTGCAGCAAGGTATTTTTGGGTTTTTAGAAATATAGATCTGAAAATAAAAGCAAAGGAAAATAGATTGCAAAGGCAAAATATATTGAGAAGAGACCCCGGGGCCGTAGGTTTCACTAGTGGCTTCTCTCGAGAAAAATAGCAACCGGTGGGTGAACAAATTACTGTTGGGAAATTGATAGAACTCCAAATAATCATGACGATATCCAGGCAATGATCATTACATAGGCATGACGTCCAAGATTAGTAGACCGACTCCTGCCTGCATCTACTACTATTACTCCACACATCGACCGTTATCCAACATGCATCTAGTGTATTAAGTTCATGGGGAAACAGAGTAATGTAATAAGAATGATGACATGATGTAGACAAGATCTATCTATGTAGAGATAGACCCCATCATTTTATCCTTAGTAGCAACGATAGATACGTGTCGGTTCCCCTTCTGTCACTGGGATCAACCACCATAAGATCGAACCTACTACAAAGCACCTCTTCCCATTGCAAGATAAATAGATCAAGTTGGCAAAACAAAACCCAAATATTGGAGAGAAATACGAGTCTATAAGCAATCATGCATATAAGAAATCAAAGAAACTCAAATTACTTTCATGGATATAGAAAGATAGATCTGATCATAAACTCAAAGTTCATCCAATCCCAACAAACACACCGCAAAAAGAGTTACATCATATGGATCTCCAAGAGACCATTGTATTGAGAATCAAACGAGAGAGAGGAAGCCATCTAGCTACTAACTACGAACCCGAGGGTCTACCAGGCACTACTCATGCATCATCAAAGAGGCACCAGTGGAGCTGATGAACCCCTCCGTGATGGTGTCTAGATTGGATCTGGTGGTTCCAGACTCTGCGGCGGCTGGATCAATATTTTGTCGACTCCCCTAGGGTTTCTGGAATATTGGGGTATTTATAGAGCAAAGAGGCGGTCCGGGGGGCACCCGAGGTGGGAATAACCCACTAGGGCGTGCCTGGGCCTCCTGGCGCGCCCTAGTGGCATGTACTCCCCTCGGAACACCCCCAGGCGCTACCTTGGCCCATTGTGTGTCTTATAGTCCATAAAAAATCTCTGTGAAGTTACGTTGCATTTGGAATCCGTTTGGTATTGATATTTTGCGATGTAAAAAACATGCAAAAAACAGGGACCGGCACTTGGCACTATGTCAATAGGTTAGTACCAAAAAATGATATAAAATGACTATAAAATGATTATAAAACATCCAAGATTGATAATATAACAGCATGGAAAAATCAAAAATTATAGATACGTTGGAGACGTATGACCCCCTCCTGTGTCCGCAACCAAGGGAGTGAAGAAGATCGCCTCCAAAGGTGACAGAACAGACGTGGTGCGCCGCCACTCTTCCCGCCTTTCTGAGGTCAAGTCCCCTCCCGCCAAGCGGCAAGCGGTCACAGGGGTAGACTCCAGCTCCCAATCAAGTTCAAACTCCTCGTGTAGCTCATCCTAGCCGGAGCCCCCAGTTCTTCAAAAGAGCTCGAAATTGCCAGGAAGGTCTGCCCTCCCGACCCCGAAGAGGAGCAGAGCGACCCCACCACCTATAGGGTTCGTGATGGGCTCTATGCTCATCGATTCTGAGTAAGGAGATCACTATCTTTTCTTGTTGAAGCATCATGTACTTGTTGGTTTGCTGATCCAATCTTGCTTGTTCTCATTGATAGAGATGAAGAAGAAACCCTCATGCATCGGGCCAAATGATCCAAGCAAGTGGAGCCGTCGGGGCCTTCAGAGGGCACGGGCTTGGCGTCAGGTAGCACGAATGACCCGACGCCATGCCCCGAGCCTAGCCCTGAACACGAAGGCATGGGACAGGCTTCCCCTGCTAGGGGAGGCGTGGGAGAGCATGTCCCATCTCCTGCCGAGGGAGAGAGGGAGACCGTCTAGGGCGTGGTTCTCTAGGAGGCCCCCACCCAGCCTCATGTTCTAACTGAGGAATCTCCGGCAAGGGCTTCCACTGAAGTATTGGCCCACACTGACACCATGGTCACCAAGGAAGGGGGCAGGGTCCACACCCCGGCTACTGATGTTGCCGGGAAAACCAATACCCTCCCGCGGCAAACATCTCCGAGTAGACCTTCCTTTTGACAACATCATCGGGAATACCTGCAAGCTTAAATAATCCACAAACTTCATCCACAAAGATAAGGTGTAAATCGGGATGCAATGTTCCATCTCCTGCAAATGGATTAGCTAGCAATTTTTCTACCATACCCGAAGGAATCTCAAAGTGAATATTTTCATAAAGTTAAGTAGGTTGAGGAGCAACTCTTTGCTCTTCTAGTTGGGGTGAAGATACCCCAAACAAGCCCCTCAAAGGATTAGTTTCCATAGTGACAAGTAACAGAAAATTTCAGCACACTATATAAATGTTTCCTCACCAAGTTCCACTCACCAAAAGCGCTACACTCCCCGGCAACGATGCCAAAAAAGAGTCTTGATGACCCACAAGTGTAGGGGATCAATCGTAGTCCTTTCGATAAGTAAGAGTGTCGAACCAAACGAGGAGCAGAAGGAAATGATAAGCGGTTTTTAGTAAGGTTTTCTCTTCAAGCACTGAAATTGTAGGTGATAGATAGTTTTGTGATAAGATAAATAGTAACGAGTAACAAGTAAATAAAGTAAATAAAGTGCAGAAAGGTGGCTCAATCCTTTATGTAGCAAAGGATAAGACTGGACAATTTCTAATAATGAGAAAGGAGCTCCCGAGGACACATTGGGAATTATCGTCAAGCTAGTTTTCATCACGTTCATATGATTCGCGTTCGGTACTTTGATAATTTGATATGTGGGTGGACCGGTACTTGGGTACTGCCCTAACTTGTACAAGCATCCCACTTATGATTAACCCCTATTTCAAGCATCCGCAACTACAAAAGAAGTATTAAGGTAAACCTAACCACAACATTAAGCATATGGATCCATATCAGCCCCTAACGAAGCAATGCATAAACTAGGGTTTAAGCTTCTGTCACTCTAACAACCCATCATCTACTTATTACTTCCCCATGCCTTCCTCTAGGCCCAAATAATGGTGAAGTGTCATGTAGTCGACGTTCATATAACACCACTAGAGGAAAAGACAACATACATCTCATCAAAATATCGAACGAATACCAAATTCACATGACTACTAAAAGCAAGACTTCACCCATGTCCTCAGGAACAAACGTAACTACTCACAAAGCATATTCATGTTCATCATCAGAGGAGTAATAATATGCATAAAGGATCTGAACATATGATCTTCCACCAAGTAAACCAATTAGCATCAACTACAAGGAGTAATCACCATTACTAGCAACCCACATGTACCAATTGTGGTTTTGATACAAGATTGGATACAAGAGATGAACTAGGGTTTTGAGAGGAGATGGTGAGGGTGAAGATGTTGATGGAGAATGACCCCCTCCCGATGAGAGGATTGTTGGTGATGACGTTGGTGATGATTTCCCCCTCCCGGAGGGAAGTGTCCCCGGCAGAACAGCTCTGCCAGATCCTATGATGCCTGAGTAGATTTTCATTGTCCTATCGATGATTGATTAATTGCTATGGTTGGTTTAATTTGCTTGTGGTTATCTTGCTGTCCTATGGTGCTCTCCGTGTCGCGCAAGTGTGATGGATTCCCGCTGTAGGGTGTTGCAATACGTTCATGATTCGCTTATAGTGGGTTGCTAGAGCGACAGAAGCTTAAACCCGAGTAAGGGGATTGTTGCGTATGGGATAAAGGGGACTTGATGCTTTAATTCTATGGTTGGGTTTTACCTTAATGATCTTTAGTAGTTGCGGATGCTTGCTAGAGTTCCAATCATAAATGCATATGATCCAAGAAGAGAAAGTATGTTATCTTATGCCTCTCCCACATAAAACTTGCTATCGGTCTAGTAAAGTAGTCAATTGCTTAGGGACAATTTCACAACTCCTACCACCACTTTTCCACACTTGCTATATTTACTTTATTGCTTCTTTATCTAAACAGACCCTAGTTTTTATTGACGTGCTCTTTATTATCTTGCAAACCTATCCAACAACATCTACAAAGTACTTCTAGTTTCATACTTGTTCTAGGTAAAGCAAACACTAAGCGTGCGTAGAGTCGTATCAGTGGCATATAGGACTTGAGAGAATATTTGTTCTACCTTTAGCTCCCCGTTGGGTTAGACACTCTTACTTATGGGAAGACGCTACAATTATTCCGTATACTTGCGGGTTATCAAGACCTTTTTCTGGCGTCGTTGCCAGGGAGTCATAGCGTGGGGTGAATATTCTCGTGTGTGCTTGTTTGCTTTATCACTAAGTAATTTTTATTTGCTGTTCTTAGTTGTTTTGTATCTTCGGTTATGGGTAGGAAACGCAAAATACCAAAAAAATTAGTTGTACATACTACACCAATGGTTGAAGAACCACTCAAAATCTCTCACACTCCTGAAGCTTTTTACTTGGATCATCTCGATCCCTATGTGCTCGTGCTGAAACCCCAACTAGCTTAGTTGAGGGCAAATATTTAGATGAGCATGCTTGTTATGTGCGACACCGTATATCTGAAAAAGGGAAACTTTTACGGGATCAAATTCATCGTTTGCAATGCTATGCTTGGACTTTATGTGAACTATATGATTTTACTTGTTGTTCTCAGAACCCTAAGAAACACCTTCCCTATCAATACTTGTCTAGTGATAATGGAATCGTATCTTCGTATGTTAAGGGTGTTTATAATTACTATGATGTTCAACAAATTGAAGAATTTGTTGCTTTTAAGGGTCCTTATGAAATTGCTTCTTTGATTGAAAAGTATGATGCTACTCTCTATAAATCTGAAATTTTTGCCATACTTGAATATTGTTATGATAATTATGCTTATAATGCCTATGTTAAACTATATACTGAGGACTCCTCCACTGTCCAAGAAGAGACTAATATTTTGCAGGAAGCTACAGAAGAAGAAATTGAAGAAACTATGAGCTCATTGGATAAAAAGATGATAAGGAGAGCGAAGAACAAAAGGAGGAAGAGAGGATTAGCTACCCGTGCCCACCTTCTAATGAGAGTAACTCTTCAACTCATACATTGTTTAATTCCCCTTCGTGCTTACTGAAGGATGATTGCTATGATGATTGTTATGATCTCGTTGATTCTCTTGAAATATCCCTTTTTGATGATGCTTTCTATGCTTGTGGCCAAGATGCCAATATGAACTATTCTTATGGAGATGAACTTGCTATAGTTCCTTATGTTAAACATGAAATTGTTGCTATTGCACCCACGCATGATAGTCCTATTATCTTTTTGAAATCTCCCAACTACACTATATCGGAGAAGTTTGTGCTTACTAAGGATTATATTGATGGGTTGCCTTTTATCATTGCACATGATGATTTTGATGAATATAATATGCATGTGCTTGCTGCTCCTACTTGCAATTATTATGAGAGAGGAACTATATCTCCACTTCTCTATGTTTCCAATATGATAAAATTGCAAGAAACTGCTTATACTATGCATTGGACTTTACTTGGTGTGCATGAGTTGTTCTTTTATGACATGCCGATGCATAGGAAGAGAGTTAGACTTCGTTGTTACATGATATGTGTTACTTTGTGCTCACTACTAAATTACAAATCATTGTTAATTAAAATTGGCTTTGATATACCTTGGATCCGGGTGGATCCATTACTTGAGCACTATATGCCTAGCTTAATGGCTTTAAAGAAAGCACTGCCAGGGAGACAACCCGGAAGTTTTAGAGAGTCATTTATTTCTGTTGAGTGCTTTTATATAGTTTAAAAACAAAAAAATAAAGAGGGGAGCCTAAAACTTTTCAAAAAGGAAAGTGAAAGTGAGAAAGACAAGCATTGTTGAAGTGGGAGAGCTCCTTGAACTTTGTTCATGCTCACGAAAACTTTGTGAATATTAATTACAGAAACTTTTCATCAAAAATAATTATTCCCTTGTACAATTTCATTGTATTATAAAATAATGTGCCAAGGTTTGCCTTTAGGATGTTTACAATGCTTGTTGGTTTGTACGGTGCAGGAAAGAAACTTTGGCTGTAGTGCGCGAAAAAACTTTTTTAACTGGAACGTCAAACGGTTCTGATTCTTTTTTCACTGTCTTGATGTACAAATTTTTTATTTTCCCTAATTTTGGTCGAATTGTTTGGGTACCAGAAGTATGGTGAATTTTCAGATTGCTACAGACTGTTCTGTTTTTGACAGATTCTGTTTCGATGAATCTATCAATTTCTGTCAGTGGATTAAGCCATGAAAAAGTTATGTTAAAGTAGAAACAATGCCAAAACAAAATATGAATTGGTTTGCTACAGTACTTAAAGTAGTGACTTTGTTTATTATACTAATGTATCTTACCGAGTTTTCTATTGAAATTTTGTGTGGATGAAGTGTTTGATCGAGGAGGTCTCGATATGAGGAAAAGGAAGAGAGGCAAGAGCTCAAGATTGGGGATTCCCAAGGCACCCCAAGATATTCAAGAAGACTCAAGCATCCCCTCTTTCTTCAACAAGTATCGGTATGTTTTCGTATTCGTTTCGTTCATGTGATATGTGCAAGTCTTGGAGCGTATTTTGCATTTAGTTTTCACTTTTCTTTTATGCACCATGTTGGTATGAGATAGTCCTTGGTTGATTTATAGAATTCTCATTGCACTTCACTTATATATTTTGAGTGTGGCTTTATAAAATGCTTCATGTGCTTCACTTATATCATTTGAAGTTTGGATTGCCTGTTTCTCTTCACATAGAAAACCGCCATTCGTAGAATGCTCTTTTGCTTAACTTATATTTGTTAGAGCGTGGGCATATCTTTTGTAGAAAGAATTAAACTCTCTTGCTTCACTTATATCTATTTAGAGAGATGACAGGAATTGGTCGTTCACATGGTTAGTCATAAAATCCTACATAAACTTGTGGATCACTAAATATGATATGTTTGATACCTTGCAATAGTTTTGTGATATAGAGATGATAATATGTGGGAGGTACTAGTAGATGGTTGTCTTCGGTAAGGATGTTGGTGTTAAGGTTTGTGATTCCCGAAGCATGCACGTATGGTCTACTAACTATGTAACCAAATTGGCGCGCATTGTATTTTGATTGTTTATCTTTGCGTGAAGGTCGGGGGCGCGCGATGGTTAACTCCTACCAACCTCCCCCCTAGGAGTATGCGTGTAGTACTTTGTTTCAAGGGATTTTAAATTTTTGCAATAAGTATGTGAGTTCTTTATGACTAATGTTGAGTCCATGGATTATACGCACTCTCACCCTTCCATTATTGCTAGCCTCTTCGACACCATGCATTGCCCTTTCTCACCTCGAGAGTTGGCACAAATTTCGCCGGTGCATCCAAACCCCGTGATATGATACGCTCTATCACGCATAAGCCTCCTTATATCTTCCTCAAAACAGCCACCATACCTACCTATCATGGCATTTCCATAGCCATTCCGAGATATATTTCCATGCAACTTCCATCATCATCATATACATGACTTGACCATTCATTGTCATATTGCTGCATGATCGTAAGATAGCTAGCATGATGTTTTCATGGCTTGTCCGTTTTTTGATGTCATTGCTACGCTAGATCATTGCACATCCCGGTACACCGCCGGAAACATTCATATAGAGTCATATCTTTGTTCTAGTATCTAGTTGTAATATTGAGTTGTAAGTAAATAAAAGTGTGATGATCATCATTATAGAGCATTGCCCCATGAAAAAAAAGAAAAAGAAAAAAAAGAGGCCAAAGAAGCCTAAATAAAAAAGGGGGCCAAAGAAGCCCACACAAAAAAAAGAAAAAAAAGAAAAAAAAGAAAAGAAAAGGGGCAATGTTACTATCCTTTTTCCACACTTGTGCTTCAAAGTAGAACCATGTTCTTCATATAGAGAGTCTCCTATATTGTCACTTTCATATACTAGTGGGAATTTTCAATATAGAACTTGGCCTGTATATTCCAACGATGGGCTTACTCAAATGCCCTAGGTCTTCATGAGCAAGCAAGTTGGATGCACACCCACTTAGTTTTCAGTTTGAGCTTTCATACACTTATAGCTCTTAGTGCATCCGTTGCATGGCAATCCCTACTCCTCGCATTGACATCAATTGATGGGCATCTCCATAGCGCGTTGATTAGCCGCGTCGATGTGAGACTTTCTTCCTTTTTGTCTTCTCCACATAACCTCCACCATCATATTATATTCCATCCATAGTGCTATATCCATGGCTCACGCTCATGTATTGCATGAGAGTTGAAAAAGTTTGATAATACTAAAGTATGAAACAATTGCTTGGCGGACACCGGGATAGGCATGAGGGGTACCTTGTGTTAAGAAAAGGGAGCATACAAGACTATATGATTTTGTAGGGATAACGTTCTGGAAGCATTGATATTTTGAAAGACATGATTGTTTGTTTGGATGCCCTAAGTATTATTGTTTTTATGTCAAATGATAGACTATTGCTTTGAATCACTCGTGTCTTAATATTCATGCCATGATTAGATATATGATCAAGATTATGCTAGGTAGCATTCCACATCAAAAATTATCTTTTTTATCATTTACCTACTGAAGGACGAGCAGGAATTAAGCTTGGGGATGTTGATACGTCTCTGCCGTATCTATAATTTTTGATTGTTCCATGCCAATATTCTACAACTTTCATATACTTTTGGCAACTTTTTATACTATTTTGTGGGACTAACATATTGATCTACTGCCCAGTGCCAGTTCCTATCTGTTGTATGTTTTATGTTTCGCAGAAACCCCATATCAAATGGAGTCCAAACGGGATAGAAACTGACGGAGAATTATTTTGTAATATTTGTGATTTTTGGGAAGTAAAATCAACGCGAGACGGTGCCCGAGGTGGCCATGAGACAGGGGCCCACGCCCACTCTAGGTGGGCGCGCCCCCACCCTCCTGGGCCCCTCGTAAGGCGGTTGATGCCCTTCTTTGGCCGCAAGAAAGCTATTTTTGGGAAAAAGATCTGGGCGAAGGTTTCAATCCAACCGGAGTTACGGATCTCCGGATATAAAAGAAATGGTGCCAGGGCAGAATTCCAGAACGCATAAACAGAGAGAGAAAGAGAGATAGATCCAATCTCGGAGGGGCTCTTGCCCCTCCCACGCCATGGGAGCCAAAGACCAGAGGGGAAACCCTTCTCCCATCTAGGGAGAAGGTCAAAGAAGACGGATAAGAAGGGGGGCTCTCTCCCCCTTGCTTCTAGTGGCGCCGGAGCGCTGCCGGGGCCCATCATCATCACCGCGATCTTCACCAACACCTCCATCATCTACACCAACATCTCCATCACCTTCCCCCATCTATATCGAGCGGTCCACTCTCCCGCAACCCGCTGTACCCTCTACTTGAACATGGTGCTTTATGCTTCATATTATTATCCAATGATGTGTTGCCATCCTATGATGTCTAAGTAGATTTTCGTTGTCCTACTGGTGATTGATGAATTGCTATGATTGGTTTAATTTTCTTGTGGTTATGTTGCTGTCCTATTGTGCCCTCCATGTCGCGCAAGCATGAGGGATTCCCGTTGTAGTGTGTTGCAATACGTTCATGATTCGCTTATAGTGGGTTGCTAGAATGACAGAAGCTTAAACCCGAGTAAGGGGATTGTTGCGTATGGGATAAAGGAGACTTGATGCTTTAATTCTATGGTTGGGTTTTACCTTAACGATCTTTAGTAGTTGCGGATGCTTTCTAGAGTTCCAATCATAAGTTCACATGATCCAAGAAGAGAAAGTATGTTATCTTATGCCTCTCCCACATAAAACTTGCTATCGGTCTAGTAACGTAGTCAATTGCTTAGGGACAATTTCACAACTCCTACCACCACTTTTCCGCACTCGCTATATTTACTTTAGTGCTTCTTTATCTAAACAGTCCTAGTTTTTATTGACGTGCTCTTTATTATCTTGCAAACCTATCCAACAACATCTACAGAGTACTTCTAGTTTCATACTTGTTCTAGGTAAAGCGAACACTAAGCGTGTGTAGAGTCGTATCAGTGGCAGATAGGACTTAAGAGAATATTAGTTCTACCTTTAGCTCCCCATTGGGTTCGACACTCTTACTTATCGAAAGAGGCTACAATTATTCCGTATACTTGTGGGTTATCACCACTTGGCGGCTGGACCTCTCTAGTGCTTCCACGCCCTTGGTCTTTTCTCCCTTGTTATATGTCCACCCGAAACTCCTCCTACCGGTCATGGAGGTACAACTTGGCAGGAAAGACCAGTTTTGTGGGTCATGAGGAGAGGAACCGTGAAGTAATTTTCAAGTGGGTACTTTTTGTAGCCCGGTGCTAAGTGTGAACACATATTAGTTTGATCGGTGTGAACATGTATTAGTTTGATCGGTGTGAATAGATTTGCAATTACTTATTGTGTTGTAATCTGCAATGTGACGAGAAACAAGTTCAAAATTTATTGATGGTTTTGGGCCTACAAAGCCCATTTGTGTTGTTCTGGCTCATCGCAAAAAGTTCTTAGGGATCAACCGTATGCCACGCATCAGAAGCCCGAAAAGTGTGCCCGTGTTCTCGGATGTACGTGTACGTGTCTGCCCACTATCACACACTGTCAAGATATCACCATCGTGTCCGATGGATGCATCGTCGCGCCTCCCATGGGGTGCCAGAAGGTTGACCACGTGGTTGCTCGCCGTTCACGCGGCCGCGGCACACTCTGCTCCTCATTGAGGCGGTTGCGGTGCGCTCTGCTCGCATCTGTTAGTGCGTTTTTCTCGCCGTTGAGGCGACCGTGGCGCGCTCTGCTATGGCGTCCCTGCGCGCGCTCTGCTCGCCGTTGAGGCAAATTTACAATGACAACAGTTAATAATTGTCTTACATATTCAAGATAATTTACAATGCCACATGGGGCAATGCCCAAAACACTCACGACCTACATATGCAGACAATTATAATAAAATATAGGCTAAAAGGCTGAGCAAGCAGCCTTCCGGTGATGTCTTCTCGGACTCCATGATCAGCATAGCACCCTTGCGGTTGTTCATTCCAAGAATCCCGACCCGCCTCCGCCTACGGAGCTGCTGGCGCTAGGAGGCTCTTGGGGATGCTGGGCCTCTTCCAGAAGCGCTTGACAGCATGCAATCGTGTGCATGATACTCCACGGAATCGCTCGATTTCCATGTCTCTGGCCTGGTAGCAAATTCCTCCCATCACCTATATCCTCAAGATATCACTTTGGCAATGTTCTACTTCGTCGGGGACGTCAACTCCGCCAAGTATGCACTGGAGCCTGGCCACCACATCGTCGGGATCGAGGTTGACACGGCCGCTGCAGGCAATGATGAAGCCCCAGGCTGACTATGTCTTGACTGAATCACAGAGGTCCTCTGCCATTCCTTGCAGGGCATCAGGCTCTCGATGAGCACTGGTGATGGGGGGGTCTTTGGGTGGGTCGTCGATCATGCCACTGAGCATCACTGGATCTTTTGCACAGTGATGGCAAACTGCTCATCGTGTGTAACGCCCCGAGACCGACGCTCCAGAAGACTTCCAGCTACTCCGAGTTTCGTCGTGTGATTTGTTTTGTTTGTCGCATCATTTGCATTGCATCATGCCATTTAATTTTAAAAAATCAACTAAATAAATTGTATGGATCTTTGATCCTTTTAAATCGAGGGAAGGGTGACTTCTCTTTATAACATATCCTCCCAATATTAGGGAGCTATACTAAATTTATTCCATTTATTCGGAATCACCCATAAACACACTTGCAAAATAATTTCGTTCCTTTTATGCTTCAAGTTTGGTCTCCAAACCTTGCCCATAATTTCTTTCATCATTTTCCGGAGCTCCACCAAAAATCCTCAACATTTTTGGACCTTCCTTTTATCAAGTCCTAGTTCAAACCCATTTGAATTAAAATCAAATGAGGTTGGATTTAAATCTCTCAATCATGGCCTTTCTAGTTTTCTTGGTTCAAGCTCATTTTTATGAGTCCAGGGAAATTGTCCTTGTTCTCAAATTCTTTCCCTAACCCTCTCTTTCTTTTCTTCTCTCTAATTAGTATATGAGGGAGAGAGAGCCCAGCCATGCCTCTTGGGCATAACCAACCAGGCCGGCCTAATCTTCAGCCCACCTAACCCCTGCCTATCTAACCCTAGCACGACCCTCATCTCTCTCGTTCCCTCTGCCCGCCGCCACACACACACGCATCGAGCCAGGGAGAGGAGCTCGCTGCGCCCGATCCCCTTGCCTCCCTCCTCGTCGATCCGGCCCGAAACCACCGTCGTCGCGCCTCTTCGCCTTGCCGCGCTGCCCCAGGACGTCGCTCCCCTGCCGTCTCCGGCGCCGCAGCATCGGAGCTGCTCCTTCCCCGCGACCCCGAGCCCGAAGCGCCGCCTCGTCTCCTCTGCTACACCCGCACCTCGCCTGCGACTTCTCTGCACCGGCGACCTCCATCGCGCCTCCCTGCTTCGTCCGCCCGCGAGCACCACCACCTCCACAGCGCCGCCGCCTCAAGCTCCAGATCCGCTCGGCCCCATCGCCCTGTCTCAGCCGTCCTTCTCCTTCCCTCGCGACGCCGCAGGCATCGAGCTCGTCGCCCCGCTTCCAAGCTCTTCGCCGCCACTGGACCAGAACCAGCGTCGCCCCTGCCTTGCTTCCCATGGCGTTGCGCGAGCCCCGGCGCCCGTGCCAAGCTGCTGTCAGGTCCCGCGTCGCCATCCAAGACCCCACCGCTCCCCCCGGCCTCCTGCAGCAGCCTGTTTCGGGCCATCCCCATGGCTCGAGGAGCCCGAGCCTCTATCTGCTCCTCTCTCCCTGAGCCCCCTGCATACGCCATCTCTAGTCACTCCCGCCTGCAACTCCTTCTCCATGCCTCGGTCACGAACCTCCAAGACCACCACTGCAATGGTGCATCACGAGGTTGCTGCACTGGACGCCAAGTACCATGACGACAAGGACCGCCAAGTTCGTCTACCGCCATCAAGTGAACGACTACCATCACTCCAAGACCCAAACGACTACGGAGACATGAACATCTACGAATCGTGTACAACTACCGTCGCCAAGATCGCGAGTACCTCTACCATTGTTGTGAACGACTACTTTGACGACGTCCATGAACCACTACTTCCACTACGACCATTGCGAGAACGTCTACTTCCTCTTCATTGCACCGAACTCGTTCTGCCCCGAAAATGCACGCTTCGAAGGTATAACGCCGAGACGATGCCCGTGAACAAATGCATGTGTTGTATGAGATGCTCGTGTTTGCACCGTGTCCGAGAGAGGTCTTTGCACGTTCCTCGTTTGCCATGCCGTCGACCCGTGGGAACCCGGTAGTCGGAAGCACCCCACCATCTCTTGCGTGTTCTACACATCCGCACACTTCTCGTTTGCATCTGTATCTCAATCAAGTTATTGAGATCGATATGTTGCCGTGGCATCATTTTTGAATTCGTTGCAGTGGCACCCCTTTCGTTCCGCCACGGTGAAAAATGCTTCATAACATGCTCTTGTCAACATTTTCATAAATATCGCATAAAACTTGCATATGTCATCCGCATCATGATAACAACATTTAAAATGTTTAAAATTGTTGTTTGCTTTAAATTACTAAATAACATATGGGGATTTTCCGGAATTGTTGTTTGTTGTTTCCGGCCTCATTTAAACTTGCCTAGTTAGGTAGTTTTATTATGTTTCACCTCTTGCCATGTTTATAACATGTAATATTGTTGTGTTCCTAAACGAGAGAGAACTAAAATAATTCGATGTGGTGTTTCGTCAATATGCAACTCGTTGCATATTGAGCTCCACTTAAGTTGTAGTATTGTTTGTTGCACTTTGCCATGCCATGCCTTATTAAACCGGACATGCATCATACTTGTTTGTGCATCATGACATGTTTATGCTTGTGTGTTTACTATGTTGTTTCCTTCTTTCCGGTTTGCTTCTCTCGTTAGCTTCGGTTTCGTTCCGAAGTTGTGAGGATTCGTTCGACTATGTCTGTTTGTCTTCTTCATGGACTCGTTCTTCTTCCTTGCGGGATATCAGGGAAGATGACCATTACCCTCGATATCACTTCTATCTTTGCTTACTAGTAGCTTCGTTCTATCGCTATGCTGCGCTCCCTATCACTTGTTTACCAAGCCTCCCAAATTGCCATGAACCTCTAACCTTTGTCACCCTTCCTAGCAAACCGTTGTTTGGCTCTGTTACTGCTTTGCTCAGCCCCTCTGATAGCGTTGTTAGTTACAGGTGAAGTTGAAGATTGCTCCATGGTGGACAGGATTATGTTGGGATATCACAATATCTCTTATTTAATTAATGCATCTATACACTTGGTAAAGGGTGGAAGGCTCGGCCTTATGCCTGGTGTTTTGTTCCACTCTTGCCGCCCTAGTTTCCGTCATACCGGTGTTATGTTCCCGGATTTTGCGTTCCTTACGCAGTCGGGTGATTTATGGGACCCCCTTGACAGTTCGCTTTGAATAAAACTCCTCCAGCAAGGCCCAACCTTGGTTTTACCATTTGCCTACCTAAGCCTTTTTCCCTTGGGTTCTGCAGACTCAAGGGTCATCTTTATTTTACCCCCTGGGCCAGTGTTGGTCCAACCTGTCAGCCGCCGGTGGCCACCAGGGGCAACTCTGGGATGGCCTACCGGAAGTTTGGACAATCCAGTGTGCCCTGAGAACGAGATATGTGCAGCTCCTATCAGGATTTGTCGGCACATTCGGGCGGCTTTGCTGGTCTTGTTTTACCATTGTCGAAATGTCTTGTAAACCGGGTTTCCGAGACTGATCGGGTCTTCCTGGGAGAAGGTATATCCTTCGTTGATCGCGAGAGCTTATCATGGGCTAAGTTGGGACACCCCTGCAGGGTATAAACTTTCGAGAGTCGTGCCCGCGGTTATGTGGCAGATGGGAATTTGTTAATGTCCGGTTGTAGATAACTTGACACTTGACTTAATTAAAACGCATCCTTCCTATAAGCCATGATGGTCTCTTCTAGGCGGAGTCCGGGAAGTGAACACGGTTTTGGGTTATGTTTGACGTAAGTAGGAGTTCACGATCACCTTTTGATCATTTCTAGTTGACCACCGTTCCTTTGCTCCTCTTCTCGCTCTCATTTGCGTATGTTAGCCACCATATTTGCTTAGTGCTTGCTGCAGCTCCACCTCATTACCCCATCCTTCCTATAAGCTTAAATAGTCTTGATCTCATGGGTTTTGAGATTGCTGAGTCCTCGTGACTCACTAGATACTATCACAACAGCTGCAGGTGCTGATGATACCAGTGCAGGTGATGCAACCGAGCTTAGATGGGAGCTCAACGAAGATCTTGGTCATTTCTATGTTTCGTTTCATGTTGATCAGTAGTGGAGCCCGGTTGGGATGATCGGGGATCTAGCAGTTGGGTTATCTTCTTTTCTTTTGGCTTCGTCCGTAGTCGGACCATGAGTGTACTCTGAATGATGTATGATTTATTTAAGTACTTGTGTGAAGTGGCGATTGTAAGCCAACTCTTTATCCCATTCTTGTTCATTACATGGGATCGTGTGAAGATGACCCTTCTTGCGACTAAACCACCATGCGGTTATGCCTCTAAGTCATGCTTCGACACGTGGGAGATATAGCCGCATCGTGGGTGTTACATCGTTCCTCCTCGACAATATGTCGATTGTGCGCCCAAGGACTGTCACGCCGATATTGCTGTCGATGGGCCATGGTGTCTGCATCAACCGATGAAGCTCTTGCTCCCCGACCTGCTCCGGCTCGTTCTCCTTGCTGAAGATGTAATGTAGGTAGGGGTCGACGTCGAAGCTTTGTCGTTGCCTGGCATGCTTGGAATAACTAATGGTAGATGGGTGAGTACTAAATTGGCGCAGAGTGTCGCGATGGTGCGTTGCCGCCTGGGTTATATGCAGTAAGCCATTAGCTGGTGGCGGGAACCCGATGAGGGAAGAGGCGTGGATTTTACAATTCACCCATGTGGAGCGTGGAAGACTAAGTGGAGCACACACAACCCGAATACCGTATGTGGTCCCACTTATATTTATCACACACGTCTTAACATAAGGAAACATATGTGTAGCTTACTAATCATCACACATGAGTACTCGTAGACGCATCATGTGCGATACTCCTAGCCACCGCAAGCAACTAGTTTGCATTTTTCGGAGTTTTTTGTACAAACAGAATTGCGCGTGAACTAACTATAGTAATCGTCTGTGTTATAATTTCTCATCGCAAACAGTTCAACCGAGTGGGTTGTTTGCTGCGTATCACACACATCTTATTTACACGAATTGTTTGTGCTCTTTTGGCTCATTGCAAACAGTTCATCTATGTGGAATGTATGCCGCATATCACACACATCTTGTTAAGTTGAACCGTTTCTGTTCTCTTCCCTAATCGAAAATAGTTCGTCTGAATGAACCGTATGCCATATATCACACACACCTTGTTTTGGCTGACCATTTCTGTTGCATTCCCTAATAGAAAATAGTTCATCGGAGCGAACGGTATGCCATTTATCGCACACACACACTGACATGGCTGCCCTTTTCCGTTGTTCTATCTAATCGCAACAGTTCGTATGGATCAACCGTATGCTCGCATTGCACAAGTAACTAAAACCTGAATCGTGTTTGATGTATGCGCCATCGCAAATGTTTTGCATCTTTTTTGACGGTTTTGTTACATCCCCGTTAGCGATTAGTGCATCGCACACAGTTTCGTCAAAGGGTCTCTGATCGTAGTGTCGCGTTAGCAGCATCCTCAAGTAGTGGCATGATAAACAGTGACAGCTTATGTCTTACCATGCCATATTACATGGAAAAACTAGTGAGGATGCATCTGTTTCAGCAACAATTAGGATGGTTCTCACATGATTCACGGGCACACAAAAGTAGCACTTGTTCCCATAGACGGATTCAAATAGAGTACTATCCCCAGAGGGCTCAATAATAGGCAAGGTTCGGAAAATTACACACAATCCAAACTACTTTTAAACACTAGCTGGGCCAACTATTTCATGCCTCGATCTAATTTGGGATGGACACAAGACGTACCTTTCCATGAACATCATCGAGAACGTCCAACAGTAGCTCAATCCTATGAATCTTCCTGAAGATAAACTTGTGGCCTTGCCACTCATAAACTTGTTTGTGGAGGCATGCCACATCATCTTCCTGCGTAAGCTTGACAAGACCAGTATGCGTTGGTGATATACCCAGCGGTATGACCCGGCCGGAAGTATAACTCGGCCAGACTTGGCGACTCACTAAGTGACTCGCCCAGATCTCTCCACTCGCTGATGACCCGGCCGAGCCTAGTGACTCATTGGTGACCAGGTAGGCGGGTCAGAAGAGCGACAAGATCCGATGGCCTAGAAGGCGGTTCATGTAAGGCCGGCTCATGTTATGGTAGGCCGGCTTAAGAGGAAACGCATAAGGAGTTTTCCCCTACAAAGGAAGCAAGACTAGTGTCGGCATTCTGGGAACGGGGGTACCCAGACTTGCCTGCCTGCGGCCTGCAGCGTGGCTCAAGGGGTGGCCCAGTACGACCCATCTTCATCAACACATGCTCAAGACCCTCGCGAGGGGCCAAGCCTCGCGGGGCGGACGACAGGAAGCTTCCTCAGGCACGGCCTCATTAGGCTGGCTCGTGAGGAGGCGGAGAGATCAAGGCGGGGTACCTCACGAGGTGCCCGTGAAGCAAGCCATGACGACCAAGGCCAGGCGGGCGCCAGGCGGACGCCGGCCTGCGCAGAGTCCTTGTTTCCCCTTTGGTGCTAAGGGGGCAAGCGCAGGCAAGGGTATCAAGCAAAGGCAACCATTTCGGTGCAACAAGACCAAGACCAGAAGGACGGCAAAATGGAGGTCATAGTGGAGCCCAAGCCAGCGTCATCGTCAGGGTCTTTGGCAGGTGAGGACCAACTTTAGTCAGGATAAGTGTACTAGATGTTCCCCTTCAAAATAGCCAATTGTTGGCGCCCTTCCCGCTGAATATTTGGGAAGAGGCCCAGGGCCTTCGCCTATAAATAGGACTAGCCACCCACAGGGTAAAAAGAGATCCACATCTGAGGCACAAAGAGAGAGAGGCGACTGAACTCCCCCTAGTAGTTCATCGCCCAGCCAAGAACAGACCCTCGCGAGGCTATTCTCCCCTTGTACTGTTCCTCATCAGCCCCCGAGGCAATCCACCACACCACAAACTGGAGTAGGGTATTACACCACAATGGTGGCCTGAACCAGTATAAATGTCGTGTCCCTTGTATTGTTCTTCGTGTAGTTTAGATCCTGGTGAGGCGGTGAGACATGGGTAGGCTGGGGGTGTGATCTCCACGTGCACCCCAGTGTTCGAACCTCAAGGGTCTACCGGAACCCGAAATCCGAAATTTGGCGCGCCAGGTAGGGGTGCGTCAGAGCTTTCCCTTCCACCAACCCGCTCTCCGTGAACACCGCGGTTCGCCCTCATGATGGGCAGTGCGCCGCTCGCTCCGGTCGCCGGCACCAGCATGGCGGCCGGGGGGCTCCGAGCCTTGGCCCCCGCCTTGCGACAGGTGCAATGGCCGAAAAAGTTCAAGCCGAAGATGCCACCGCGCTACAACGGCGCGACCGATCCGTTGGCTTTCCTGCTGGCCTACGAGGAGGCCATCCTCGAGGTCGGGGGCGATGACAGGGTCATGGCCAACTGGTTTCCCATGGCCCTCACTAACGTCCTGCGCATGTGGCTGCTCCACCTGCCAACGGCTTCCGTGGCCTCCTGGGGGGAGCTGCGCGGCCTCTTCCTCGCCCAGTACGCTGCACCAGCGCACCCAGTCATTGCAGCTCTCCTAGGCGGCTCGCAGGCACCACCTTCAGGCTGCCACATCAAGTCATTCGTCCGCCAGATCGGCACCGCTTCCGTGCCGCGCGGGGCTCCATTGGGCTCGACGGTACCTAAAGCCGACCTGGCCTTCAGCTCAGATGATCACCCCTCGAACTCGGCCTGCTCGGGCGCGCTCCCAATGCTATGCACCCCCACCATCTGCAACGTGGCGGTCACCAAGACCCTCATCGACGGCGGTGCTGGCCTCAGCGTGCTCTCGGTGGAGGCCTTTAGCCTCCTCCACTTACCACCAGAGCGACTGCAGCCCAACAAGCCCTTCTTGGGCGTCGGAGGCGGCTCCACCGGCTCCCTGAGGCAGATCCGCCTCTCGGTGACCTTCGGCACCTTCGACAACTTCCGCACGGAGCTAATCGACTTCGACATTGCCCCCATCAGCCTCCCATACGACGCCGTCCTTGGCTACCCGGCACTAGCCCGGTTCACGGCCACAACTCACCCAGCGTACAACCTCATGAAGATGCCCGGGAGTAGCGGCGTCCTCACTGTGTCTGGAGACACCGGGGATGTGTTGGAAGTGCTCAAGCTCGCCTTCAAGGCCGCGGCGGTAGCGTAGCCCACCGACTCAGATGCCCCTGAACCCAAGGGGGCTGCACCGGCCAAGAAGAAGCAGCTATTCACCCAGGAAAAGGCGGAAACCAAGCAGGTACTGGTCGATGAGGACGGATCTACCAGTGCCACCTTCACCATAGGCGCCAACCTCGAGCCCGAACAGGAGGAAGCCTTGGTGAAGTTCCTATGCACGAAGAAGAAGGTATTTGCGTGGGAACCTGATCAGCTAGCTGGGGTCCCGAGGGGCGTAATCGAGCATCACCTCAGTGTGTGCCCCAACGTGTGCCTAGTGAAGCAGAAGGCGAGGAGGCAGTCCACTGAGAAGCAAGCTTTCATCGTCCAAGAGACCCGCAAGTTGGAGGCGACGGGGGTCATTCGCGAGGTCCGCTACCCGGATTGGCTGGCTGACCCTGTTGTCGTGCCGAAGAAGGGGGGAAAGGAACGCATGTGTGTCGACTTCACCAACCTCAACAATGCCTACCCGCAGGATCCATTCCCGCTTCCTCGCATCGACCAGATCGTCGACTCCACCGCCGAGTGCGACTCGTTGTGTTTCCTGGATGCCTTCTCCGGCTACCACCAGATCAAGATGGTAGTAGAAGATGTGGAAAATACGGCTTTCCTGACCCCGTGCAGAGTGTACTGCTATACGTGCATGCCATTTGGGCTGCGCAATGCCGGGGTGACCTTTCAGCGACTGATGCACATCGCCTTGGGTCGTCAGCTCGGGAGGAATGCTGAGGCCTATGTTGATGACATTGTGGTGAAGTCTCAGGAGGCAAAAACCCTGATACGGGACTTGGAGGAAACCTTCGTGAGCCTTAATGAGGTGGACCTGCGGCTCAACCCGGAGAAGTGTGTGTTTGGAGTCCCCTCGAGCAAGCTCCTCGGTTTCCTCATATCCCACCGGGGCATCGAGGCCAACCCAGAAAAGGTAAAAGCAGTCGAGGACATGAGCCCGCCGAAGACCCTTAGAGAGATGCAGAAGCTCACCGGGCGCGTGACCGCACTAGGGCGTTTCATCTCCAAGCTGGGGAAACGAGTGCTGCCCTTCTTCAAGCTGATGAAGAAGAAGGGCCCCTTTGAATGGACCGAAGAGGCCGACAAGGCGTTCCAGGATCTCAAGAGGTACTTGACCAGCCCCCGGTGATGGTGGCTCCGCGCCCTCAGGATCCCCTGGTGCTCTACCTTGCGGCCACCCCCTACTCTTCCAGCGCAGCCCTGGTAGCTATTAGGGAGGAGTGTAGGACCAAGGCCGCAGCAACTGTTCGAGTTAAAGCAAAGCAGGGCCAAGAGGGCCTCACAGAGACCACGGCTGCAGCCGAGAAGGACTAGCCACAGAAGGGAAGCACACCCAAAACAGAGGAGGTCCCTCCTCCAGGCGACCAGTCGCCGGGGGCTACGTTGTCTCAGGAGGCGCCCCGACCTCCGGAGGACACTGGCGGCACCAGCACTCCCAACCTAGTCGAGCACCCTGTGTACTTCGTCAGCACGGTGTTACGGGATGCAAGGGCGCGGTACCCCATGCCTCAGAAACTCCTCCTCGTGCTATTGGTGGCCTCGCGCAAGCTTCGGCACTATTTCCAAGGCCATCCCATCAAGGTTGTCTCAGCATACCCCTTGGAAAGAGTGCTCAGGAGCCCCAACTCAGCTGGAAGAGTCGCTGAGTGGAACATCGAGCTGCAAGCGTTTCAGATAGAATTCAGCACAACCAGAGTCATCAAAGGGGCCGCACTAGCGGACTTCGTGGCTGAATGGGCGGAAGCACCAGGCCTTGAGGCTGGCGAGGATCGATCACTCTCCCCAGGAAGCGAGGCACCGGACGGATAGGTCATGTACTTCGATGGGGCGTTCACCCGGCACAGCGCGAGGGCTGGTGCGGTTCTCATATCCCCCACTCAAGACAAGCTCTGCTACGCCGTGCAACTCTGTTTCCAGCATGGGGAAAAGGTCTCCAACAACATAGCGGAGTACGAAGGCCTGATAGTAGGCCTGAAGGCTGCAGTCGCCTTGGGGGTGAAGCGCCTCACCATCAAGGGTGATTCACAGCTCCTCGTCAACTTCTCCAACAAAGTATACGAAAAAAAGTACGAGCACATGGAAGCCTACCTCGCGGAGGTCCGCAGGACGGAGAAGCAGTTTTGGGGCCTGGAGTTCCAGCATGTGCCTCGCGGCACCAATCAAGAGGCTGATGACATTGCCAAAAGGGCATCCAGGCGGCTACCTCAGGAGCTCGGTGTCTTCGAGGAGCGGCTCTTCAAGCCCTCGGCGACACCATCAATGTCAAGCACATCGCAGCCTCGAGGGGAGCTCCCCCAGCCACCTGCCTCGGGAGCCCCGGTCTGCGGCCCGACATCAGGAGCGCGCCTGCTCCTAGCACTGGAACCTCAGGAGGGGTGCTGGATCACGGAGCTCAGGAGTTATTTAACACGAGGCACGTTGCCGGAAAAGGAGGAGGAAGCAGAGCGTGTGGCACGGCAGGCCACAGCATACTGCCTTAAGGATGGGGAGCTCTACCGAAGACGACCGAATGATGTGTCCCTATGTTGCATTCCCAGGGAGCAAGGGAAGGAGCTACTGGCGGACATACATGGCGGCGACTGTGGGCATCATTCGTCGTCACGAACTCTCGTTGGCAAGGCGTTCCGCAGCGGGTTCTATTGGTCCAGGGCACTCAATGACGCTGTGGAACTGGTGAAAGCTTGCGAAGCCTGTCAGTTCCATGCCAAGCAGATCCATCAGCCGGCGGGAGGTCTGCGGACTATAGCCCTCTCCTGGCCCTTTGCAGTCTGGGGACTGGATATCCTGGGCCCGTTCCCTCGGGCGCCAGGGGACTACCGCTACCTCTACGTCGCCGTGGAAAAATTCACCAAGTGGCCTGAGGTGGAAGCTGCCCGCACCATCCCCGTAGGCTCCGCGGTCAAATTCATCAAGGGCCTCGTGAGCCGATTCGGGGTGCCGAACCGCATCATCAGCGACAACGGTTCACAGTTCACCAGTAACCTCTTAAAAATGTACTGTGCTAACCGTGGAACACAGATATGCTACGCTTCGGTGGCGTGCCCGCGAAGCAATGGTCAAGCCAAGCGAGCCAACGCAGAGGTCCTGAGGGGCCTCAAGACCAGGACCTTCAAGAAGAAGCTGGAGGCCTGCGGCAGGGGCTGGTATGACGAGCTCCAGTCCGTGCTGTGGTCAATCCGCACAACCACAACCAAGCCGACTAGCGAGACCCCGTTCTTTCTGGTTTATGGAGCTGAAGCCGTTCTCCCTCATGAGGTCAGACGTCGTTCCGCGCGGGTCCTGGCATTCGACAAAGCGCAGCAGGATGCCATGCGGGGGACGGATCTCTTGCAGGGGGAGGAGCATCGCTGAGAAGCCGCGCTGCGGGCAGCAAGGTACCAACAAGCACTGCGGCGATACCACTGCCGCAACATCCGCCCCAGGACTCTCAAGGTAGGGTACCTCGTGCTCAGACGGGTTCTCTCCAGGGAGGGGCTGCATAAGCTCTCTCCCATGTGGGAGGGCCCGTTTAAGGTTGTTCATGTTTTAGGCCTGGCTCCGCACGCTTGGAGACCCAGGAGGGGGTGCCCATCCAGAACGCATGGAACATCCAACATCTCCAAAGGTTTTACCCCTGAAAAACGTCCGGTGCCTGTGAAGAAGGCGAATGCCTGTGAAGAAGCTGTGTTTTGGGAAAAGGCCTGTTGCCTGTGAAGAAGGCGAATGCCTATGAAGAAGCTGTGTTTTGGGAAAAGGCCCGATGCCTGTGAAGAAGGCGAATGCCTGTGAAGAAGTTGTGTTTTGGGAAAAGGCCCAGTGCCTGTGAAGAAGGCGAATGCCTGTGAAGAAGCTGTGTTTTGGGAAAGGGCCCGGTGTCTTTGAAGAGGGCGAATGCCTGTGAAGAAGCTGTGTTTTGGGAAAAGGCCTGGTGCCTGTGAAGAAGGCAAACGCCTGTGAAGCTCGCTGCCCGTGACACTCTCACGTAATAATGAGTGGGGCTGTATACGCCCCGGAGTCTCTGGAGTTCCACCCTCGGGCCTAGGGGGCTCCCTCCCATGCCCAGTGGTAGCACTTAGCTCCGGACGCGGCTTCTTTCATTTGCTTTCCGCAGTTGGCTTGTTTGTTCCTATTTGAGGTTTTTCTGAAGCTGTCACCGTTTCGAACTCGCGACTCCTCGTCCGTTTCACTTGCTGGTTTTCGTTTTCTCTCGCGCGAAGTCTCACGAGGGAGGAACACGGGCACCCTCGCGAGTGTTTTCTGCCCCGGTGGTTTGGAACTTCCTTACCTGAGTCCGCTGCGGGAGCACCCCTCCCATTCCGTGCCCCGCGGGCATCGCGGCGCAGTCACAGGACTTGGGTTGGTTGCCCTCGCTACCAAGGCTGGAGATTATCCCCACTGACTAAAACCCTGCAGGACACAAGGCGCACGACAAGGCCCTAGCCTCAAGAGGCAAGATCGCAACGAGCTTCCCCCAAGATAAGTGATTTCCACGCATAAGCACGCGGAACAAAATATAACGCAGAAACGGTAGAAACAGTGTACCAATTAAACAGCGACAGTTCAACACACCCCCGTGGGGGGCCAGACTACATTCTTTTTGCGCAGGAAAGAAAGGAAAGAAAAAGGGGGCGTGACCTGCCCGGCACCAACTCTCCGCAAAGGCTCGAACTGCCTCCGGAGCTCAGCTGGATTCCGCCTCCTGCTTCACCGAGGCGTGGCGTCGAACCGACCCGCTGCCCTCTCCCAGGTGAGCGCGGTGACGAGGGGGCTTGTCGCGACCGCCAATGGAGGAGCTGCCATCTGAAGGGGAGTCACCAGATCTTGGCGGGCCTCGGGCCCCGCTGCCCGCGCGCCCTCCGCCACCTTCACCCCGGCCAACGCCGGGGCTGGGCGCGCGGCCGCGGTCATCGTCTTCGGGGCAGCATCCGGCGTGGCGGCCGTCTTCCCTGAACACCCTCACGTAGAGGGTGGCGTCGCCGTCGAACTTGAAGTGCAGAGTGCATCGTCGACACAGGCCGCGCGCGCGGGCAAATGTTTGCCAGCCACGGATCAAGGCCACCTCCGTGGCGGTGGAGACCTCCAGGGTAGCCCAAGAGGCCCTGCTGCAGCAACCATCTGCCTGAAGCCAAAGGCCGCCTGGGGCGCCAGCCGGAAGCTCACCTATGAAGAAGCGGGGGAGCTGGAGCCAGGTGCCGGTCGGATCCGCCGACCACACGACGAACTCCGGCAGCACCTCCGTCGAGCGGAAGTGCGGCCTTGGGGGACGCGCAGCCCCAGCGTGCCTCTCGATGGTAGCCGGACACCCACCGTTGCGCAGACGGCTGTTTCCACGGCCACGGGAGGCCGCGGCAGGGGCCGTAGGGTGCTTGCAAGGGCGGCCCTGGCCACGCTTGGCCGGAGGAGAGCCGGGCCCTTCCTGGCGGGCCTTCCCTTTCTCCGCGGTCGAGAACCTCTTCGGCGGGGCCATGGGGATGGCGAGCGGCCGAGAAGAAGACGAAGAGTAGCAAGGAGGGACGGATTGGAAGGGCTCGGGCCATTCCGTACATATATCCAAGGGAGGCCAACCAGCGGCCTCCACAATCACAGGTAATCATGACCCGTTTTGCATGGAGGGACTTGTCAATTCGTGCAGTTACCGAGGCGTCGTGGGGGAGCCAGGACGCCCACGTCCAATCAACCGCCACGCGGCGCCCAAGGCCGCAGGCTATTGGGGCCCGCGGCGCTTCGCGCTTGCCTCTTTGCTTCTCTGCTAAGCCAAGTCCAAGCGCGCCTCGGGCCCGGGGGCTACTGTCGGCGTTCTGGGAACGGAGGTACCCAGACTTGCCTGCCTGCGGCCTGCGGCGTGGCTCAAGGGGTGGCCCATTACGGCCCATCTTCATCAGCACATGCTCAAGACCCTCGCGAGGGGCCAAGCCTCGCGGGGCGGACGACAAGAAGCTTCCTTAGGCACGGCCTCGTCAGGCTGGCTCGCGAGGAGGTGGAGAGATCAAGGAGGGGTACCTCACGAGGTGCCCGTGACGCAAGCCATGACGACCAAGGCCAGGCGAGCGCCAGGCGAGCGCCAGGCGGACGCCGGCCTGCGCAGAGTCCTTGTTTCCCCTTTGGTGTAAAGGGGGCAAGCGCATGCAAGGGTATTAAGCAAAGGCAACCATCTCGGTGCAACAAGACCAAGACCAGCAGGACGGCAGAATGGAGGTCATCGTGGAGCCCAAGCCAGCGTCATCGTCAGGGTCTTTGGCAAGCGAGGACCAACTTTAGTCAGGATAAGTGTAATAGACGTTCCCCTTCAAAATAGCCAATTGTTGGCGCCCTTCCCGCTCAATATTTGGGAAGAGGCCCAGGGCCTTCGCCTATAAATAGGACTAGCCACCCGCAGGGTAAAAAGAGATCCACATCTGAGGCACAGAGAGAGAGAGAGGCGACTGAACTCCCCCTAGCAGTTCATCGCCCAGCCAAGAACAGACCCTCGCGAGGCTGTTCTCCCCTTGTACTGTTCCTCATCAGCCCCCGAGGCAATCCTCCACACCACAAACTGGAGTAGGGTATTACACCACAATGGTGGCCTGAACCAGTATAAATCTCGTGTCCCTTGTGTTGTTCTTTGTGTAGTTTAGATCCTGGAGAGGCGGTGAGACATGGGTAGGCTGGGGGTGTGATCTCTGCGTGCACCCCAGTGTTTGAACCTCAAGGGTTTGCCAGAACACGAAATCCGACAACTAGGATTCCACTTGTAATAGAGTAGTCCTAGTCCTACTAGGACTCCACATGTAACCCGCCCCTCCAACTTATATTAGGAGGGGCAGGGCAGACAAGTTTCACAAGTTAGGTTTAGACACACAAGTCAATAGCTCCCGAGATAGACCACCCTTGTAATCGTGATCATCATCATCCATATCAGTGAAGTAGGATGTAGGCTTTTACCTTCACCGTGAGGGGCCAAACGTAGGTAAAAAACCTCGCGTCTCTCGTCCCACTCAACCCCTCCCAAGCTACTATGTAGATACTTTGGCCTCACAACTAAGTCCTCACACTAGGACATCTGCTGTGACAAAACCACAATAGTTGGCGCCCATCATGGGGCTGGCGCACGGTGGTGATGAGTTCTTGGAGGGATCTTTCCTAGAGATCGAGAAGTCTGTAATTTTTTGGATGAATGATACTTCTCCAACGTATCTATAATTTATGAAGCATTCATGCTATATTATTATCTATTTTGGATGTTCATGGGCTTTATTATACACTTTTATATTATTTTTGGGACTAACCTATTAAACGGAGGCCCAACCCAAATTGATGTTTTCTTGCCTATTTTAGTGTTTCGAAGAAAAGTAATATCAAATGGAGTCCAAATGGAATGAAACCTTCGGGAGAGTTATTTTGGAATGGAAGCAATCCAGGAGACTTGGAGTGCACGTAAGGGAAGCAACGAGGAAGCCACGAGGCAGGGAGGCGCGTCCTACCCCCCTAGGTGCGCCCCACCCTCGTGGGCCCCTCGTGGCTCCCCTGATCGACTTCTTTCGCCTATATATCTCCATATACCCTAAAAACATCGAGAAACACAATAGATCGGGAGTTCCGCCGCCGCAAGCCTCTGTAGCCACCAAAAACCAATTGGGACCCTATTTCGGCACCCTGTCGGATGGGGGATCCATCACCGGTGGCCATCTTCATCATCCCGGTGCTCTCCATGACAAGGAGGGAGTAGTTCACCCTCGGGGCTGAGGGTATGTACCAGTAGCTATGTGTTTGATCTCTCTCTCTCTCTCTCTCTCTCTCTCTCTCTCTCGTGTTCTTGATTTGGCACGATCTTGATGTATCACGAGCTTTGCTATTATAGTTGGATCTTATGATGTTTCTCCCCCTCTACTCTCTTGTAATGGATTGAGTTTTCCCTTTGAAGTTATCTTCTCAGATTGAGTCTTTAAGGAGTTGAGAACACTTGATGTATGTCTTGTCGTGCTTATCTATGGTGACAATGGGATATTCACGTGATCTAATTAATGTATGTTTTGGTGATCAACTTGCGGGTTTATTGAACTTATGCATAGGGGGTGGCACACGTTTTTGTCTTGACTCTCCGGTAGAAACTTTGGGGCACTCTTTGAAGTGCTTTGTGTTCGTTGAATAGATGAATCTGAGATTGTGTGATGCATATCGTATAATCATGCCCACGGATACTTGAGGTTACATTGGAGTATCTAGGTGACATTAGGGTTTTGGTTGATTTGTGTCTTAAGGTGTTATTCTAGTACGAACCCTATGATAGATTGAACAGAAAGAATAGCTTCGTGTTATATTACTACGGACTCTTGAATAGATCGATCAAAAAGGATAACTTTGATGTGGTTTTGTACCCTACCATAATCTCTTCGTTTGTTCTCCGCTATTAGTGACTTTGGAGTGACTCTTTGTTGCATGTTGAGGGATAGTTATATGATCTAATTATGTTATTATTGTTGAGAGAACTTGCACTAGTGAAAGTATGAACCCTAGGCCTTGTTTCCTACCATTGCAATACCGTTTACGCTCACTTTTATCATTAGTTACCTTGCTGTTTTTATATTTTCAGATTAGAAAAACCTATATATACCATCCATATTGCACTTGTATCACCATCTATTCGCCGAACTAAGGCACCTATACAATTTGCCATTGTATTGGGTGTGTTGGGGACACAAGAGACTCCTTATTATTTGGTTGCAGGGTTGTTTGAGAGAGACCATATTCATCCTACGCCTCCCACGGATTGATAAACCTTAGGTCATCCACTTGAGGGGAATTTGCTACTATCCTACAAACCTCTACACTTAGAGGCCCAACAATGTCTACAAGAAGAAGGTTGTGTAGTAGACATCAATGAAGAAATACTGGTTCGGAAGGATCTGCATCAACTTTGTGTTTATTGGTCCAGATGTACAACCTGCGAAATTTAAGTTCAAGAAAGGTTAGGGTGCGTCTGTGTGTCACCACAAGCTGCCGAGATCAACAGAGCCACCACAAGTCACCGAGATCAACAGAAAAATCCATCGGGTGATACAGTGGTCAGCTGAAGCTATATCCAAGATCGATTGGTACAAGGATTGTCCCGAGGTGGAGCCGTAAAGCAACTACATAAAATTGTGCATACATGCGCTTTAGGAGCTACAAATCAAGACAAACAAAAAGGTACCAAGGACCCGGGTGTGGGATATCCAACCACCACAACCCAGACATGGATTATCAAAGACACCACGACACGGAGGAGGAGTCAACACTGCTGATCCGACCTTGCCTTCCTCTGATATGGTTTCTGCCTCTGCCAGGGCCCAGGGCCTTCCTCGGCCTCCGCTGCTGTTGAGCCTCCTCACACAGACTTCACTCATATGGCCCTGAACCGCCCCTGGCAGCCTCCGTGCTCTGTTCCCTGATGCTCCTGGCCACCAGGTTGAGAGCCACCATCCGTGAGCCGCCTCCTTGTCTCCGCCTCTGCCATGGGCCTGCACCTCTGGGCCGCCACGGCCGCACTCCATATCTACATACGGTTAAGCCGGACTCGAATCCGTCACTGGGATGGCCATAGATGCTCATCTCCGTTGAGCCATGGCCTCGTCACCAACTTTTATTCAAGTTACCGACGCCGCATTTTTTGCTGTATGCTTCATCGTCCCGGAGCATTCTACTACCTCTGTCGTAGATGTGACCCGGCCCTGAGCCACCATCGACGCGCCCCGGCCCTGAGCCACTGTCGACGCGCCGTCGGAGAGCCGCCCTTGCCATCACTGTCGGATTTCGGGTTCCGGCAGACCCTTGAGTTTCGAACTCTGGGGTGCGCGTGAAGATCTTTCCCCTACCAACTCGCGTCTCGAGGCCTTGCAAGGAATGTAGGCTAGAAAGAAGAACACACAAGGGGCACGAGATTTATATTGGTTCAGGCCACCATTGTGGTGTAATACCCTACTCCAGTGTGTGTGTGGTGGATTGCCTCAGGGGCTGATGATGAACAATACAAAGGAAGAACAGCCTCGCGAGGAGCTGTTCCTGGGCTGGTACGATGAACTGCTTGGATGAGTTCAGCCGCTTCTCTCTCTCTAGTCTATCCAAAAGTCTCTCTCCCTTCGACCCGATTGATCCCCCTTTGCCATGTGGTGGCTAGCTCTATTTATAGAGGGAGGCCCTGGGCCTCTTCCCAAATAATGAGCGGGAAGGGTGCCAACAGTTGGACATTTTGAAGGGGAACATCTAGTACACTTATGCTAAGTAAAGTTGGTCTTCGACTGCCAAAGACTCTGGCGGTGACGCCGTCCTGGGCTCCATGATGACTCCCATCCTGCCATTCTCCTAGTCTTGGTCTTGTTGCACCGAAACGGTAACCTTTGCCTGATGTCGTGGCCTATGCTTTCTCCCTTTGCACCAAAGGGGAAACAAGGACACTTCACAGGCCGGCACCCGCCTGGCGCCTGCCTTGGCTCGATCGTCATGGCTTGCATCACGGGCTCCTTGCGAGGTGCCCTGCCTTGATCTCTCCGCCCCCTCGCGAGCCCGCTGGATGAGGCTGCTCCCGAGGAAGCTTCCTGTCGTCCGCCCCGCGAGGCTTGGCCCCTCGCGAGGGTCTTGAGCTTGAGATGATGAAGTTGGGCTGCACTGGGCCCCCACTTGAGCCACGCCGCAGGCCGAAGGCAGGCAAGTCTGGGGACCCCCGTTCCCAGAACACCGACAGTAGCCCCCGGGCCCAAGGCGCGCCCGGACTTGGCTTGGCAGAGAAGCGAAGGGGCAAGTGCGAAGCGCTGTGGGTCCCAACAGCCTGTGGCCTTGGGCGCCGCGTGGCGGTTGATTGGACGTGGGCGTCTCCGCTTCGCCACGACTCGTCGGCCACCGCATGACTTGACAAGTCCCTGCATGCAAAAATGGGTCATGATTACCTGCGATCGTGGTGGCCGACGGTTGGCCTTCTCCAGCTATAAGTATGGAACGGCGCGAGCCCTTCCAGTCCATTCCTTCATGCTACTCCTTTTATTCTTCTTCCTCGCCCTTGCTCCACCTTATGCCAATGGCGCCTATCCGTCGGTTTTCTGCAGAAGAGAAGGGAAAGGCCCTCCCGAGAGAGTCCTGACCCGCTTCCGTCGAAGAAGCGGCCAATCCCCTGCCGCCAAGATGAGGGTGCTCGGCAGGAGGCGTTGAGGCCCTGGTACGAGCGGTTGCCGCCTGGGTTTCCCTGCCCTTGTACGCCCGCATCGAGGGCCCTGGAGGAGAACACGCCGAGCGACACAGACGGTGCCGCCGTCGACGCCGGCGGGTTACGGAGGTGAGCGTCGTTCCCCTAGAGTCCATGTCGAGGGCTCTTCTCGCGAGCTCGTGCTTCACGCCGCCATGCCTCCTCGATCTTGGATTCGCCTTCCTCCCTCTTTCGCCTTCGAGATTCCACCAAGGGGGCCTCGGGAGCTCTGGCTGCAGCACGCCGACTGCAACACCCCCGCGACCGAGGCGGAGGTCGAGGTTGTCGCCCCGGGGAAGGTCTTCCTGACCCGCGGCTGGGGCGAGATCGCCCGAGTCTGCCGAATAGGGGGCGCCCTCGTAATCCATCTCGAATACGATGGCGCCTCCTTGATGTTCTTCAAGGTCTTCGACGCGGAAGGACGCCGGCTGGAATGCTGCCCCAAGGGAGGTGTCTGGGGGGTGGGAGCGGCGAGGACCAGGCCCGCCAACCGCTTTCCCAGCAGCTCCTCGGGCAGCAGTGGTGGAGCCAGAGGGTCCAGCAGTTCCGCAGGGCTTCATGTGACTCTCGAGATAAGTGACGACAGCTACGAGCCCCTGAGCTCGCGTCATGCCCGGATCAGGGTGGGTGCATCAGGCCGTCGACGCTACTGATCTGGATGGGGTTGGCGCCGGCGCCCGATGACCCACTGTTGATGATGGCATCTCGTGCGGAGGCGTGCGTAGTTATCGCTCCTTAGCACCTTTTGTTCCCTGCGAGGAATCGAAATGAAACCCCATGGGGGTATGTAAGGCGGCTGCCATGTCTTTTGTGAATAGTACATCCTCATAATGAAACGGTGCATGAGGCGTGTTCTACCCCGGCTCAGCTCCTCCTTTCTTTCCTCGCGAGGGCTTGGTGCTCTACACCGACAGGTCCCGGTCCCCAGGCAGGCATCAGCCGTCGCTGGTATGCCAGGTCGCGATGCCGTGGTCAAGGCCAGGAGGTGAGCGGCCCGAGGTCCAGTTAGAGCCCCTGAGTCACGATGCTCAGGAGGTCCCCTTTAGCGCTCAAGCAGCCTCCACTGGGCGAGAAAGGGAGGCAACGTTGCCGTGACAGAGCTGCAGCAGGCGAGGGTTTAGCGCTGAGTCCATTTAGTTTTTGCGTGACTTATCTCATAGGTTTGGTGTAGTTTTTGACGAGGTGCCGGGGCTGCGCGGCGGCAGCTGGGGTGTTGCTCGGTCAGGCCTTCGTAAGCTTCTTCCCTCTTCCCCGCACTTTCCTTAATGCTCTACATCCTCAGGTCCTGGCCCTCAAGCGAACTCAGTCGCCGCTGGTATGACAGGTCTCGATGCCATGGGTCAAGGCCAGGGGGTGAGGGTTGGAGCGCCAGTAAGAGCCCATGAGTCGCGATGCTCATGGGCCCTGAGGGAGTCCTGGATTAGGGGGTATCCGGACAGCCGGACTATGTACAAACGTCTGGACTATTGAAGCGTGAAGATACAAGACTCAAGACTTTGGCCCGTGTCCGGATGGGACTCTCCTTAGCGTGGAAGGCAAGCTTGGCGATCCGGATATTATATTTCCTTCCTTGTAACTGACTCCATGTAAACCCTAGCCCTCTCCGGTGTCTATATAAACCGGAGAGGTTGGTCCTTAGAAGGCCGATCACAATTAGAATCATACCATCATAGGCTAGCGCTTAGGGTTTAGCCTCTACGATCTTGTGGTAGATCTACTCTTCTACTACCCATATCATCAATATTAATCAAGCAGGAAGTAGGGTTTTACCTCCATCGAGAGGGCCCGAACCTGGGTAAACATTTGTGTCCCTTGCTTCCTGTTACCATCAGCCTTGACGCACAGATCGGGACCCCCTACCCAAGATCCACCGGTTTTGACACTGACATTGGTGCTCTCATTGAGAGTTCCTCTGTGTCGTCGCTGTCGGGCTCGATGGCTCCTTCAATCATCATCAACGACGCGGTCCAGGGTGAGACTTTCCTCCCCAGACAGATCTTCGTGTTCGGCAGCTTCACACTGCGGGCCAATTCGCTTGGCCATCTGGAGCAGATCGACAGCTACGCCCCTGGCCATCAAATCAGGTTCGAAAACCTGAACTACACGGCAGATATTCGCGGAGACTTGATCTTCAACGGATTCGGGCTAGCACCAGGAGCACAGGACAGTCACGACGAGCATGGCCTGAACCTGCTGTCGGACAACACTCGGGATATCACCCCTACAGTAGCCCTGGACTCAAATCTGGAGCAGACTGCGTTGCCTGGGGATGGAGGGATGGACCCCGCCCTGTAGGCCGTACCCTCGTCGGCGGTAGAGCCAAACACAGGCCTCCCTTTTGAGGAAGCCTGTGACTCCGGACCCCCGAATTCATGTCCGGATGTAGGTTCCAGTCCGCGCGTTCCCGGGCCCGCCGAGCCTGGTTGGGCTCCGGTAATGGAGTTCACTACGGCCAACGTCTTTCAGCACTCGCCCTTTGGCGACATGCTGAACTTATTGAAGTCTCTCTCTTTGTCAGGAGACTCTGGGCCGAACTATGTCCGGCTTGAGTGGGAAGCGGACGACGACGGAATTCATTGCCCACCCACCACCCACTTCATTGCCACGATCGATGATTTAACCGACGTGCTTGACTTCGACCCCGAAGACATCGACGGTATGGACGATGATGCAGGAGAATTACAGGAGCCACCACTCACAGGGCGGTGGACGGCCACCTCCTCATATGATATATATATATGGTGGACACTCTGAAGGTAACTAATGGCGACGAGGCAACGGAGGATAACCCCTCGGGAAGAAAAGCAAAGCATGGGCATCGTCGGCGCCGCTCCAAGCCCCGCCACAGCAATACCAGCCCCGGAGACGAAAGTAATCCGTATGGCGCCGAAGAAGAATATGACCCTGACCAGCCCGCCTTCAAGCAGGCCGAACAGGAAGATGAGCATGTCAGCCCAGAAGAACAGGCGACAGACGGATACCCGGAGGAGGACAACTACATGCCCCCCTCCGAAGACGAGATTAGCCTCGGTGACGACGAATTCGGCGTGCCGAAGGATCCCGTGGAGCAGGAGCGCTTCAAGCGTAGGCTTATAGCCACTACGAGGAGCCTGAAGAAGAAGCAGCAACAACTCCAAGCTGATCAAGACCTGCTCACAGATAGATGGACTGAAGTCCTGGCAGCTGAGGAATATGGATTCAAGCACCAAACGGCTGACCGGCCACCCCGTGGCCGGGATAAAACGGGATATCAGCCCGAATACCAGCCTGCACCCCCACGCCGATACACTACGGCCCAGGGCAACAGGCAAGACCTGCAAGATATTCTAGAAAACAAAGCAGGACAGCCAAGATCGATCTACGGATCGCGGGGGCGCGCCCCAGCGCGCGACGATGATCGTCGCGCTAGATACATCATCAACAAGTCCGGCCGCGCCGAACACAGCAACCCAGACTAATTCGAGCTGCGTAGCCACATAGCCCGGCACAAAGGCGCTGCACACCCCCTCTGCTTCACTGACGAAGTGATGGATCATGAATTCCCAGAAGGGTTCAAAACCATAAACATCGAATCATATGATGGCACAACAGACCCCGCAGTATGGATCGAAGATTTCCTTCTCCACATTCACATGGCCCGCGGAGATGATATACACGCCATCAAGTATCTCCCCCTTAAGCTCAAAGGACCAGCCAGGCATTGGCTAAACAGCCTACCAGCAAATTCCATTGGCAGTTGGGAAAACCTGGAAGACGCATTTCTCGATAACTTCCAGGGCACATATTTGCGACCACTGGACGCTGATGACCTGAGCCACATTACTCAACAGCACGGAGAGTCAGCCCGAAAATTTTGGACTCGGTTCCTAACTAAAAAGAACCAAATAGTCGACTGTCTGGACGCCGAAGCCCTAGCGGCTTTTAAGCATAATATCCGTGACGAGTGGCTTGCTCGACACCTCGGCCAGGAAAAACCCAAGTCCATGGCAGCTCTCACAACACTAATGACCCGCTTTTGTGCGGGTGAGGACAGCTGGCTGGCTCGCAGCGGCACCACGCCACATTCCGGCACTTCGGACGGCCGCGATACTAACGGCAAGCCACGATGCAACAGACATAAGAGACGGAACAATGGTGACAGCACTGAAGACACGGCAGTCAACGCCGGATTCAGCGGATCTAAGTCCGGTCAGCGGAAAAAGCTGTTCAAAAGAAATAATCAGGGACCGTCCAGTCTAGACCGCATACTGGAGCGCTCGTGCCAAATTCATGGCACACCGGACAAACCAGCCAACCACGCCAATAGGGACTGCTGGGTGTTCAAACAGGCCGGCAAAATAAACACCGAAAACAAGGACAAGGGGCTGCACAGTGACGATGATGAAGAGCCCCGACATCCGAACACGGGGGGACAAAAGAAATTTCCCCCCAGGTGAGAACGGTCAACAAGATCTACGCCACCCACATCCCCAAGCGGGAACGGAAGCAAGCACTACGGGACGTCTATGTGATGGAGCCAGTCGTCCCCAAGTTCAACCCATGGTCAGCTTGTCCGATCACCTTTGACCGTAGGGATGACCCTACTAGCATCCGTCGTGGCGGCTCAGCCGCATTGGTCTTAGACCCAATCATTGATGGATTTCACCTCACGTGTGTCCTTATGGACGGCGGCAGTAGCTTGAACCTGCTTTATCAGGACACAGTGGGCAAGATGGGTATTGACCCTTCAAGGATCAAGCCCACCAAAACCACCTTTAAAGGTGTAATTCCTGGAGTAGAGGCCCGCTGTACGGGCTCTATAACATTGGAAGTGGTCTTCGGATCCCCGGACAACTTCCGGAGCAAAGAGTTAATCTTCGATATCGTCCCTTTCCGTAGTGGTTAGCACACACTGCTCGGACAAACCGCATTCGCTAGATTCAATGCGGTACCGCATTAGGCATACCTCAAGCTCAAAATGCCAGGTTTGCATGGGGTCATAACAGTAAACGGAAACATGGACCGCTCTCTCCGTACAGAAGAGCATACTGCAGCCCTCGCAGCAGAAGTACAATGCGGCCTCCTCCGGCAAACCCCCAATCCGGCAACGACAACCTCAAGTACCGTCAAGCGAGTTCGGAGCACCCTGCAACAGGATCATCAGGAAAGCCAAGAGCGTCATTAGCAATCCGGCCTCCGCTCCAGCCCCATCAAAGTAGCATTCGTGCCACGCGTAGACAATTACGCACTCAAGATACCATGGGCATGGGTGGAGGCGCATCAACGACTCAGTCAATAGTGCGGGTAACCGCCAAATACCCTCATAATCTTTCGCTCTTACCTTTCAGGACATCGCTTTAGTGCAGCATCCTCAGAAGAGCCGTATTGCCGGACTTACGTGGGAGAGACATCCAAGGGGGCAACAGACGATGTGCGCAGAAATAAATACCCAGGTGGAATCTATTTACGATCATTATACCTGCTTTATCTATCTGTACACAGCCTGCCCCTGTATAGGACATGTCAAATAGACCTATTTATCTCCGCTTAATGCATCCATGGTAAGCATACGCTGAAACATATTATTCGTCAATGGGAGATCATATATAGCGTCAGCTTATTATTCTCATTCGAGCATTTTTTTCTTCTATAAATGTTTATTTGATATTGCATCCGTACACCTTGGTACGGTTAGTTGGCCAGGGGCTCCTCATGACACCCCATAATATGTCAAGTAAAGTTCGAACACTTTCAGCAGTGCAGCACCCTGAACTTATAGCACTATATGCATCAGCTCCGAATCATGTCTTGGGTCTACAGTTGGGATAGTCCGGCTCCCTTGTTTTAGTGCCTTACGTTCCGTTATATCGGCTAAGGTAGTGCAGGGAGAACTACTGTGATTGTGTCCCGATTCTTCCGGACGATCACCTCAGTAGAGAAAGCCGAAAACTGACCGGCATGATGTGGCGAGAGCTGTTCGCTGTTCGAGAGGTCTTAAAATCCTTAATGATTTTTCACTTTAGGCGATAAATCGGCTTCGTCCGATCTAGGCGTATATAGCGCCCCAATTCGGCCTTCCGGATTCTAGGGGCTTCGCCGAAATTTAAAATTGTAGACTTCTATGGCTAAGTGAAAGTTATAAAGCCGCATAGTCCGATTGCCTTGTTCGCTGCGCTGGACACTTCCTTAAGGGACCAAACATTTGGATAAAGAGTGTCCGGGTTTTCCACGAACATCCCAGTACTAGTTACATGGGGGCGGAAGCCTACGACTGACCTACTTTCAGAATATTATAAACAGCCGCACAGAAGGTAATATTTTAAATAACAAAAGCGCTACATAGCGCAAGTAACTTCGTCCTCAAATTACAAACATGACAGAAGTGAATTCATTCAAAAATGGTGTGCTTGGTACATTCATCAGCCACGAGACGAGCACCCTTCATACGCCATCATAGTACATCTCGGGGTGGCGATGCGCCTTGCCCTCCGGCGGCCCGTCGTTGACCAGCTTCTCCGCATCCAGCTTGCCCCAATGCACCTTGACGCGGGCAAAGGCCCGGCGGGCACCCTCGATGCAAACGTAGTGCTTGATCACTTCAAGCCATGGGTAGGAATCCACCATCCCTTGATCAAGCCAAAGTAGCTACTAGGCAGGAGCTCACCAGGCCACATCCAGACTATGAAACCTTTCATAGCCAGTTCGGCCGCCCTGTGGAGTTCGACCAACTGCTTCAGTTGGTCACTCAGAGGCATCGGGTGTTCGGCCCCAGCATAGTGGGACCATAAGAGCTTCTCCGTTGATTCCCCTCCTGGGCACGGTAGAACTCCGCAGCATCTGATACGCTGCATGGCAGATCTGCGAATGCCCCTGGAGAGCTCCGAATTCGAGTAAGTAAAAGAAACGCCTCCTCCACATGTTTGCTTTGCATAAAGAACTTCTTACCCGCTGCTATCTTCTTGGCCTCCTGGATTTCCTGCTGTGCTTTCTCGGCTTCGGCCCTGGCATCCTTCATACTCACCAAGGCCTTCGCAAGCTCGGTCTCTTTCATCTTCAAATCATGCTCCACGGACTCGTACTTCTTGCCGAGGTCCCGGAGCTCTTGCTGTACCTCACCCACTCTCGCACTTTGCTTTTCGCGCTCCTTACATTCTGAGGCCGCCTTGTCTTTGGCCTCGGATAGTGCTTTCTTCAGGGAGGCCACTTCAGCGGTGGCCCCTGTCACATAGTCACGACGCTTTGGTGTTAGACTAACCAATTTTGTCTATCCTTAAATACATAAGAGAGGGGAATCACGTACCCTTGTTCTCTTCGAGCTGCCTCTTCGTGAGGCCGAGCTCTCCCTGTGCCTGCTCCAGGTCTCGCTTCAGTTCGGCAACCTCGGCAGTACGGGCAGCAGCAGCAAGCATCACAACCTACTTATGCACAAGAATATTTTTTGTTAGGATCCTGCGGATAATTATTGACCCTCCATTTGGTTTTTGTTTCCGAACACCAAACAGAGTATCAGGGGCTACTACCTATCGGGTGGTAATTTCTCAGACTTTTATTACTTACCTCAAAGCCTGTTAGGAGGCTGGTGCAAGCTTCCGTTAGTCCGCTTTTGGCGGACGAAACCTTCTGAATCACTGTACTCATAAGAGTACGGTGCTCTTCATCCATGGAAGCGCTACGAAGCGCTTCCAGCAGATAATCCGGCGCCTCGGGCGCAAAAGAGGCCCTCGATGCAGACGGATCGCCCCCTCTAACGAGGGGCTGTCCGCCTAAGTTGGGAACCATTGAAGGTTCCGAGATAGTGTTCGGCTGAGAACCCGGCCTATTGTGGCTCTCATCGACACGATCCGCGGGGATCTTGAACCCCGCGTGTCCGACATCTGGAATCTCGTCTTGGGGCGTCTCCAGAGTCACCTCCCCCCGCTCCGAGAGCCTTCGGCGACAACACCTCCGTGTCATCCGCGGGTTGAGGAGTAGTGGCCGTCGGAAGCGAATTTATCGCTGAATCGCTCAGGGATCTGGAGGAAGATACCTCGGGGTGAGCCCTGGCCGGACTGCATATATGTTCGGCATTATAAATACAAAAACTATGAAATGAAATCATGATAGAATGCGGACACTTACGATCGCACTGGGGGCTTCCCCCTGGGCAGCCACCCCTCCTCGCTGTGAGCGGCCGTGGCGGAATAGTCCGGAAGGGATACCTTTCCCTTCTTGGACGCCCCAGCCTCCCCCTACGAGGCGGCTTTTCTCTTTCTCTCCTCCCAGTGCGGGGAGGTAGAGTTTCTTCTTGGTTCCTCCCGCGGAGCCTGTCTCATCGTCATCAGATGATGGGGGTATGATGGCCTTACGCCGAGGGCCTTTTCCGGCCCCTTGGTCCGCTTCCCTGGGCCCTCATCCTTTCCGGATAGGGCGTCTTCTTCTTCCGCCTCCCCTTCATGGGAGGAGTGCGCCTCGTCGTCTTCGGACGAGGCCTCTGGCACAACCTTACAACGGAGACCCTTTCGGGTCCCCGGGGCCTTCTTTTCGGCCTTCTTCTCTGGCACCTTGTACGGTGCCGGGACCAGCATCTCCGTCAGGAGAGCATCGGCTGGGCCTTCTATCAGCGGAGCCGAACAGTAAACCTGCTCCGCTCTCTCCACATAATCCTGAGCAAATACGCATAACTGCTTAAGGCTCTCCCGTGAAAATATTGGGAAGAACCAAGTTCGGTGGTAGTTCGAGAACTCACCTGACTAGGAGCCCGCGCGGCATGAAGCCCGCGATCCTCGGATGTGGGAGGAGGTACTTCAGAGGCCTTGAACAACACCGTCCATGCGCCTTTGTGCATCATGTCATAGAGCTTCCTAAGCATCTGGTGTTCAGCCGGGATGAACTCCCACAGATTGAATGCCCGCCTTTGGCATGGCAGGATCCGGCGCACGAGCATGACCTGGATCACGTTGACAAGCTTGATGTTCTTGTCCCCCATGCTTTTGATGCAGGTATGGAGTCTAGTCAGCTCCGTAGATTCTCCCCAGGACAGGCCCTTCTTTTCCCTGGGGGCTTCAGATCAGAACTCGGGGGCTGCCGCACAGTTGGCATCGCGCGGCTCGGTGATGTAGAACCACCCCGATTGCCACCCTTTCACGGTCTCCTCAAAGGAGCCATCCAGCCAGGTGACGTTAGGCATCCTACCCACCATGGCCCCTCTGCACCCCGCTTGCTGGCCGCTTACAATCTTCGGCTTCACCCAGAAGGTTTGCAGCCACAGGCCGAAGTGAGGCCGGATGCGGAGGAAGGCCTCGCATATGATGATGAACGCCGAGATGTTGAGGACGAAATTTGGGTCTAGATCATGGAAATCTAGCCCGTAGTAGAACATAAGCCCGCGGACAAAGGGATGAAGTGGAAATCCCAGTCCATGGACAAAGTGGGCAACAAACACGACCCTCTCGTGGGGTCCTGGGGTCAGAATGACCTGCCCGGCGTCCGGTAGCCGGTGCGCTATGTCTGCGGCCAAGTACCCGGCCGCCCAAAGTTTGTGATGTGCTTCTCCTTGATGGTGGAAGCCACCCACTTCCCTCCTGTTCTGGACATGTATAGTTGTGCGGAGAAGACTTGGGCTTGGGCGCTGGAGCTCGAGGGGGCAAGAGTGGGCAAAGGAGGAAGAAGGCATGGGCGAAAATGGGGAAATCTTATCCCTTTATAGAAGCGCCGAAAGCGGTACACCTCCCCACTTTCCCGTTGGGAATCGCTTGCTTCCCAAGCGCCACGATTGATGGCGTGGTGGGATTACCCATACCCGTATTGATGAGAATCCCGTGATAAGGGGACACGATCTCTGCTTTGACAAGACGGGTCAAAGAAACCGCCTCGCAATATGCGCCATAGCTGGTTTTGGGAAAATGGTTCGAATAATGATCCGACCGTAATAACATGTCACATCATCAGAAAATGGATGTGAATTTTGTTGGTAGGAATAATTTTGGTAACAATGCTTATAGAGGAAACTTTAATCCTAGACCGTTCCCAAGTAATTCCTCTAATAGTTATGGAAATTCCTACAATAATTCTTATGGTAATTTTAATAAGATGCCCTCTGATTTTGTGAACAATGTTAAAGAATTTATGATCTCTCAAAAGAATTTTAATGCTTTGCTTCAAGAAAAATTGCTTAAAGTAGATGATTTGGCTAGGAACATTGATAGACTTTCACTTGATGTTGATTCTTTGAAACTTAGATCTACTCCTCCTAAGCATGATATCAATGAGTCTCTCAAATCCATGAGAATTTCCATTGATGAGTGCAAAGAACGAACCGCTAGATTGCGTGATAAGAAAGATTGCTTTGTAAAAGCGTGTTCTTCTAGTTTCCATGAAAATAATGATGAAGATCTAAAAGTTATTGATGTGTCCCCTATTAAATCTTTGTTTTGCAATATGAATCTTAATAATGATGGGACTGGAGATGAGTCAACTTTAGTAAAAAGGCATCCCAATGATTCGGAGTTTTTAGATCTTGATGCTAAATTTGGTAAAAGTGGGATTGGAGAGGTCAAGACTTTAAATAGCATTGAACCCACTATCTTGGATTTCAAGGAATTTAATTATGATAATTGTTCTTTAGTACATTGTATTTCCTTGTTGCAATCCATGTTGAATTCTCCTCATGCTTATAGTAAAAATAAAGCTTTTAGCAAACATATTGTTGATGCCTTGATGCAATCTTATGATGAAAAACTTAATTTGGAAGTTTCTATACATAGAAAACTTTATGATGAGTGGGAACCTACTATAAAGATTAAAATTAAAGATCATGAGTGTCATGCTTTGTGTGATTTGGGTGCTAGTGTTTCCACGATTCCAAAAACTTTATGTGATATTCTAGGTTTCCATGATTTTGATGATTGCTCTTTAAATTTGCACATTGCGGATTCCACCATTAAGAAACCTATGGGAAGGATCAATGATGTTCTTATTGTTGCAAATAGGAATTATGTGCCCGTAGATTTTATCGTTCTTGATATAGATTGCAATCTTTCTTGTCCTATTATTCTTGGAGACCTTTCCTTAGAACGATTGGTGCAATTATTGATATGAAGGAAGGGAATATTAGATTCCAATTTCCATTAAGGAAAGCCTTGGAGAACTTTCCAAGAAAGAAAGTTAAATTACCATATGAATCTATCATGCGAGCTACTTATGAATTGAGTACCAAAGATGGCACTACTTAGATCTATCCTCGCTTTTATGCCTAGCTAGGGGCGTTAAACGATAGCGCTAGTTGGGAGGCAACCCAATTTTATTTTTTGTTTTTTGTTTTTGCTTCTATTTAGTAATAAATATTTCATCTAGCTTCTGTTTATATGTTTTTTCGTGTTTTAATTAGTGTTTGTGCCAAGTAGAACCTATAGGATAACCTATGGTGATAGTTAATTTGATTCTGCTGAAAAACAGAAACTTTGCACGCACAAAAATAATTTTAGTAATTCACAGGCATATGATTTTGCGTTGATTCTTTTTTCTGTAGATCAATAGACAAATTTCCCAGGACTTCCTATTTTTGTATAATTTTAGAGTTCCAGAAGTATTCGAGAGTTACATATTGCTACAGACTGTTCTGTTTTTGACAGGTTCTGTTTTTCATGTATTGTTTGCTTATTTTGATGCATCTATGGCTAGTATCAAGGGGTATGAACCATAGATAATTTGGAATAAAGTAGGTTTAACACCAATATAAATAAATAATGAGTTCATTACAGTACCTTATGTGGTAGTTTTTGTTTCTTGCACTAACGGAGCTTATGCGATTTCCTGTTGAGTTTTGTGTTGTGAAGTTTTCAAGTTTTGGGTAAAGATTTGATGGACTATGGAATAAGGAGTGGAAAGAGCCTAAGCTTGGGGATGCCCATGGCACCCCAAGATATTCAAGGATAACCAAAAGCCTCAGCTTGGGGATGCCCTAGAAGGCATCCCCTCTTTCGTCTTCGTCTATCGGTAACTTTACTTGGAGCTATATTTTTCTTCGCCACATGATATGTGTTTTACTTGGAGCGTCTTGTATGATACTAGTCTTCGCTTTTTAGATTACCACAATCATCCTTGCTGTACACACCTTTTCGGAGAAGCCCACTTGATTAGAATTTATTAGAATACTCTATGTGCTTCACTTATATCTTTTGAGCTAGATAGTTTTGCTCTAGTGCTTCACTTATATCTTTTAGAGCACGGCGGTGGCTTAATTTTGTAGAAATAGTTGATCTCTCATGCTTCACTTATATTATTTTGAGAGTATCTTAGAACAGCATGGTATTTTCTATAGTTATAAAATTGGTCCTAGAATGATGACCATCCAAGTTGGGTATAATACAAACTGTCATAGAAAGTGAATTGGATGCTATGATCAATTTGATACTTGATAATTGTTTTGAGATATAGAGGTGGTGATATCAGAGTCATGCTAGTTGGGTGATTATGAATTTAAATAATACTTGTGTTGAGGTTTGTGATTCCCGTAGCATGCACGTATGGTGAACCGCTTTGTGATGAAGTTGGAGCACAATTTTATTTATCGATTGTCTTCCTTATGAGTGGCGGTCGGGGACGAGCGATGGTCTTTTCCTACAAATCTATCCCCCTAGGAGCATGTGCGTAGTACTTTGTTTTCAATGACTTGTAGATTTTTGCAATAAGTATATGAGTTCTTTATGACTAATGTTGAGTCCATGGATTATACGTACTCTCACCTTCCACCATTGCTAGCCTCTCTTGTACCGTGCAACTTTCGCTGATACCATACACCCACCATATACCTTCCTCAAAACAGCCACCATACCTACCTATTATGGCATTTCCATAGCCATTCCGAGATATATTGCCATGCAAATTTCCACCATTCCGTTTATTATGACACACATCATCATTGTCATATTGCTCTTTGCATGATCATGTAGTTGACATCGTATTTGTGGGAAGGCCACCTTCATAATTTTCATACATGTCACTCTTGATTCATTGCATATCCCGGTACACCGTCGGAGCCATTCATATAGGGTCATATCTTGTTCTAAGTATTGAGTTGTAATCTTGAGTTGTAAGTAAATAAAAGTGTGATGATCTTCATTATTAGAGCATTATCCCAGTGAGGAAAGGATGACAGAGACTATGATTCCCCCACAAGCCGGGATGAGACTTCGGACTTTATATAAAAAAAGAGAAAGGCCAAAAAAAGAGAAAGGCCAAATAAAAAATGAGAGAAAAAGAGAGAAGGGACAATGCTACTATCCTTTTTACCACACTTGTGCTCCAAAGTAGCACCATGATCTTCATGATAGAGAGTCTCCTATGTTGTCACTTTCATATACTAGTGGGAATTTTTCATTATAGAACTTGGCTTGTATATTCCAATGATGGGCTTCCTCAAAATGCCCTAGGTCTTTGGGAGCAAGCAAGTTGGATGCACACACACTTAGTTTCTTTTGTTCAGCTTTCATACATTTACAGCTCTAGTGCATCCGTTGCATGGCAATCCCTACTCACTCACATTGATATCTATTAATGGGAATCTCCATAGCCCGTTGATACGCCTAGTAGATGTGAGACTATCTTCTTCTTTTTTGTCTTCTCCACAGCACCATTCTGTTCCACATATAGTGCTATGTCCATGGCTCACGCTCATGTATTGCGTGAAAGTTGAAAAAGTTTGAGATTACTAAAGTATGAAACAATTGCTTGGCTTGTCATCGGGGTAGTGCATGATTAAATACTTTGTGTGATGAAAATAGAGCAACATCCAGACTATATGATCTTGTAGGGTTAACTTTCTTTAGCCATGTTATTTTGAGAAGACTTGATTGCTTTATTAGTATGCTTGAAGTATTAATATTTCCTATGTCAATATGAACTTTTATTTTGAATCATTTGGATCTGAACATTCATTCCACAATAAAGAAAATTACATTGAGAATTATGCTAGGTAGCATTCCACATCAAAAATTCTGTTTTTATCATTTACCTACTCGAGGACGAGCATGAATTAAGCTTGGGGATTCTTGATACGTCTCCAACATATCTATAATTTGTTATTGTTCCATGCTATTATATTACCCGTTTTGGATGTTTATGGGCTTTACTTTACACTTTTATATCATTGTTGGGACTAACCTACTAACCGGAGGCCCAGCCCGAATTGTTGTTTTTTAACCTATTTCAGTGTTTCGAAGAAAAGGAATATCAAACGGAGTCCAAACGGGATGAAACCTTCGGGAGCGATCTTTTTGGAACAAATGCAAACCTGGAGACTTGGAGTGGACGTCAAGCAACAATCGAGGCGGCCACGAGGATGCCCGGCGCGCCCGCTAGGGGTGGGCGCGCCCCCCACACTCGTGGGCCCCTCAGGCATCCATTGACCTACTTCTTCCTCCTATATATACACCCGTACCCTGAAACCATCAGGAGCACCACGAAAACCTGATTCCACTGCCGCAACCTTCTGTATCCGCGAGATCCCATCTTGGAGCCGTCGCCGGCGCTCCGCCGGAGGGGGAATCGACCATGAAGGGCCTCTACATCATCTCCAAGGCCCTTCCGATGAGTTGTGAGTAGTTTATCATAGACCTTCGGGTCCATAGTTATTAGCTAGATGGCTTCTTCTCTCTCTTTGATTCTCAATACAAAGTTCTCCTCGGTCTTCTTGGAGATCTATTCAATGTAACTCTTTTTTGCGGTGTGTTTGTCGAGATCCAATGAATTGTGGGTTTATGATCAAGTTTCTCTATGAGAAATATTTGAATATCCTCTGAATTCTTTTATGTGTGATTAAGTTATCTTTGCAAGTCTCTTTGAATTTTCAGTTTGGTTTGGCCTACTAGATTAATCTTTCTTGCAATGGGAGAAGTGCTTAGCTTTGGGTTCAATCTTGCGGTGTCCTTTCCCAGTGACAGCAGGGGCAGCAAGGCACGTATTGTATTGTTGCCATCGAGGATAAAAAGATGGGGTTTATATCATATTGCATGAGTTTATCCCTCTACATCATGTCATCTTTCTTAATGTGTTACTCTGTTCTTTATGAACTTAATACTCTAGATGCAGGCAAGAGTCGGTCGATGTGTGGAGTAATAGTAGTAGATGCAGGCAGGAGTCGATCTACTTGTCATGGACGTGATGCCTGTATACATGATCATGCCTAGATAATCTCATAACTATTCGCTTTTCTATCAATTGCTCGACAGTAATTTGTTCACCCACCGTAATACTTATTCTATCTTGAGAGAAGCCACTAGTGAAACCTATGTCCCTTGGGTCTATCTTTTATCATATAAGTTTACAATCTACTTCTATTTGCATCTTTACTCTTCCAATCTATATCATAAAAATACGAAAAATATTTATATTATCATATTATCTCTATCAAATCTCACTTTCGCAAGTGGTCGCGAAGGGATTGACAACCCCTTTATTGTGTTGGTTGCGAGGTTCTTGTTTGTTTGTGTAGGTGCGTGGGACTTCTGAGGAGCCTCCTGCTGGATTGATACCTTGGTTCTCAAAAATTGAGGGAAATACTTACGCTACTTTGTTGCATCACCCTTTCCTCTTCAAGGAAAACTACACAAGCTCAAGACGTAGCATTGCCATAAGTCGCCTCGACCACTCGACAACCTGCATCGACTTGGGCCGCCACTTGGAGGGCACACGCCTGACCTGCCGAGCCTCTCTGCTCTTTTAGCCCATGCCTCCCTTCTGCAGCAGTGTTGAGTTCGGCCACCCTTGCGCAACCCCGCGCGCATAGCTCCGCACCGCCCTGTTGAGCCGCCTGGCTCCGCCTCAGCCGTGAGCAGTTGTTAAGACCGCCCTCCACGGCTTCGTCAATCCACCTACAAACCATTACCAAGGCCTCTCCATCATCACACCACCTTGTTCTGCAAGCCACCGTCTCCCTCCAGTGTTGAAGCCTGCTTGTGCCATTCAGACCTCGTCTCCGCCGGGTTTTGCTCGAACCCCACCGCGTTTGGAGAACACATGCATATGAATTAAGGATCTACAGTACTGTTAATTGAAAACCAGGGCTCAATGGATTTTTTTGGCTCGATGGAGTCATCGCAGAGCCGCCGTGACCAAGTCAAGTAGAGTCAACAGTGGTGGGGATTGCGGAGAGCAGGTCTCCAAGCAAGGTTTACTCGTTGAAGCCCAGCAATATACGTACATGATGTTATCAAGAAGAGTTTATTTGTTCTAGTCGAATCCGAGCACATGAGCCCGCAGGGAAAATATTTTGGCTATTTAAAAGTCTTCAAATGATCAAATAGTGGAGGTGATCGCGATGGTTTTGGTTTGACCTTATCGTCAGAGTGCTTACAACAAATTTATGATCTTCCCGAGACCACTGAATTGCTACATCCAACATCTCCTAGCACCATGGTGTCAATAGCACAACGTTTTGCAGTTATGATTTACACTGCGGACTTGGCAAAATGATTCCTTGAGTACTACTATTCTACGGAGATTAAAATATTAGGAAACCTACAGTTGCTAGTGACTTCATATCTGGTCGATTACCATCATGCGCTGGGTTTCGGGTGGATCATCTAGTGTCCAATTAAATCAGGTGTTATCCATCTAAATCTATTTTATTAGCATATATTATTTTCTTCAAAGAAACAATTACTCTAGTCTGCAATATAGTTTGAGCAGGATAATGATTCATTATAAAGGTGGTGTCATGCCATGCCTATTGAGTGTGCGTTAGCATCATCATGCACCGGCGTCTGCGCCCGCTTGCTCTTCAACGGGTGTGCGCGAGCAACCACCCCTGCGGCCCAGTCTACATCAACATGATGCGGCTGACTCGCCCGTCCGCGTGGCTTACCACACTTGCAATTAACTCGCTCGTTCACATCGGCTTACGACGCCGCGGCTGACTCATCTGTCCATGCATGCGGTCGATTCATTCATGATTTATTTCAGCATCACCATGGTGATCATCAACTCCGCGGTGGATAATTTCTATTCTAACATATCAGGTGAAATCCGTCCAGTATATTTTTATATTACATATTAATTTCTTTAAAAGAGCAATTACTCTGGCTTGCGATGTTTTTTGATGTAGGACAAATTGTCTACTGCAAAGGTGACCGTCATGTCATGGAGTTTATTGAATGACTCATACCGGGAGTATACAATGAGTGTTGTGAATATCATCAATTTGCTTCAAGCTTCTGGTTTACATAAATTTTATCATTCTCCTATTCAACTATATGCCGGTTTATATCTCGGTCAAGTATGGAGAATCTCAAGACAACTCCTCGAGTCGTCTTAAGACTCGGGGGCTACAATGACATGACTCAATATCCGGTTTAATATCCAGTTCAAAGTCAGACTCAAGGGAAATATCTCTCCTGCAAAGTTTTGAGCTCTCAATATCCGGCTCAGCATCTAATTCAGGAGGACATTTCTTGCAATTTCAAGTTCTCAGAAAAATTGAAGGTCACATGGGGGCTTCCTGCACAATGAGCATAGCTATTCATACCCTCTTGATCCGTTTTACAAGCCGTCTTATTGGTCACTTGGGGGCTTCCTGCTCAATCAGCATATCTATTCATACTCTCTTGATCCGGCTTCCATGCTAGAGGTTGCTTGGGGGCTTCTTACTCAACGCTTATAACTTTCGTACCCACTTGGCCAGCTTCCATGGCAGTAACTCTTTCTCAATCACACCTGAACTTGTCAAGGTTAAAACGGCGGCTTTTGTCACGTGAGTGTAACGCCCAATATGTGACCCTATCCTAGAGGAACTCGAAGGTCGCACCAAGGATAGAAGGGCATATTGAAGTTGCTTTTGCAAGGTGGATATCATTACATCGTACCATTACTTAAAAGTTGGGATACATCCAAAGGCATGCAATGCCACATGAATACAACAATACATCATACATGAGAACAACATCCGACTACGGATGCAACACAAACAGAAACTCAAGCAATATCCACCCTACTAGCCCAGGCTGCCGACCCAGAACCTATCCCCTGATCAAAGAAGAAGCAGAAGGAGAACTCCAAAGCAAGTAAACATCACTCTCACGTCAGATCATTGCATAACCTGCACCTACAACTGTTGTTGCAGTAATCTGTGAGCCATGACGACTTAGCAATCCCATTACCATGGGTATCAAGACTAGCAAAGCTTAATGGGTATGGTAACGATTAGTGGTGAGGTTGCAGCAAGCGACTAAGCATTGTATGGTGGCTAAGTTACGAGTACAAGAATAAGGTGAGAAACTACGCAAACGGTTGCAAACTAGTAATGATCAAGAAGTGACCCTAAACTACTTATGAGTCAAACATAACCCCACCATGTTCTCTTCCCGAACTTTGTGGAAAAGAGACGATCACGATTGCACAGGTGGTTGGTGTATTTTAATTCGAATCTGGTGTCAAGTTCTCTACAACCGAATATTAAAAACTCCCATATGCCACATAACCACGGGCATGGTTTTCAAAAGATTAGACCCTGCAGGGGTGTCCCAACTTAGCCCATGACAAGCTCATGATCCACGGAGACAATCCTCCATCGTGGGACATCCAATCAACCTCGGGATCCCGGTGCACAAGACATTTCGACAATGGTAAAACAAAACCAGCAAGACCTCCCGACGTGCTGACACCTTGATAGTAGCCACGTGTATCTCGTCTCAGGCCATGACGGATGAGTGAAGTGTACATGATCCAAATACCCCAAGTTACCTAGGGGCGGTTGTCGGTGTCAAAACAGGCGGATCTCGGGTAGGGGGTCCCGAACTATGCGTCTAAGGCTAATGGTAACAGGAGGCGGGGGACATAATGTTTACCCAGGTTCGGGCCCTCTCTATGGAGGTAATACCCTACTTCCTCCTTGATATCTTGATGAATATGAGTATTATAAGAGTTGATCTACCACGAGATCGTAATGGCTAAACCCTAGAAGTCCAGCCTATGAGGTTATGATTGTTGTGGCTAAACCCTAGAAGTCTAATCCCTCCGGTTTATATAGACACCTGGGGGGGGGACTAGGGTTGTACAAAGTCGGTTACAGAGAAAGGAGTCTGCATATCCGAATCGCCAAGCTTGCCTTCCACGCAAAGGAGAGTCCCATCTGGACATGGGAAGAAGTCTTCTATCTTGTATCTTCATAGCCCAATAGTCCGACCAAAGTATATAGTCCGGCTGTCCGAGGACCCATTAGTCCAGGACTCCCTCAGTAGCCCCTGAACCAGGCTTTAAGGACGATGAGTCCGGCGCGCAGATTGTCTTCGGCATTGCAAGGCGGGTTCCTTATCGCATACTCCAACATAGCCTTCTGAACATAGAAAACGTGTCCGGCTTTGCAAAACAAGTACCACACACAACCGTAGAGAGTATAATATTTCACGAGTCCAATCTGCTGACAACTTTTTGTAGCGTGACATCACGCCACTGCTCGGTCATTATTCTGAACTTTTTTAGCCTGTTGCTCCATATTTCGAGGTGCGTTCTCGCTGGCATGTCTTGTTGAAGTACAGATCGTGTCCCCTTATCACGGGATTCTCATCAATACGGGCATGGGTAACCCAACCGTGCCATCTGCACGACGCTTTAGGAATAGGCGAATTTTAAGGCGAGGGGGAGGCGCATGACTTTGACTGCCTTTATAAAGGGATAAGGATTCATCCTTGTTCACGCACGCCTTCTTGCTCCTCTGCCCATCCATTCTCGAGCTCCAGCGCCCAAGCTCTCGCCTTCTCCGCCCAAAAAAGCACTCCAATCATGTCCAGATCTGGAGCAGGAGGCAAGTGGATGGCCTCCTCCGTCAAGAAGGAGGACATCAAGGAGCTCCGAGAGGCTGGGTACCTGGCCAAGGACATCACTCATCGACTTCCAGCCAAGGGACAGATCGTCCCCACCCCAGAGCCCTAGGAAAGGATGGTGTTTCTCACACACTTCGTCCGTAGGCTGGGATTCCTCCTCCATCCGTTCGTTCGCAAACTGATGTTTTACTACGGGCTAAACTTCCATGACTTGGCCCCCAACTCTATCCTCAACATATCGGCATTTATTGTCGTGTGCAATTCCTTCCTCTGCATCCCACCTCACTTCGGCCTATGGCTGAAGACCATCAATGTGAAGCCAAAGGTGGTGAGCGGCCAACAAGCAGAGTGCGGAGGCACCACAGTGGGCAAGATGCCCAATGTCACCTGGCCCGAAGGCTCCTTTGTGGAGACTTTGAAGGGGTGGCAGTCGGGGTGGTTCTACATCACCTAGCCGTGCGACTCCAATTGGGCGGTGGCCCCCGCATTTTGATCCGAAGTCCTGATGCACCTCACCACTTGGCAAGAGAAAGGCCTAGCCTGGGGCTCTTCAGACGAGCTGACAGGGCTCTAGATGTGCGTCCAGAACATGATAAACAAGAGAATCAAGCTTGTCAATGTGATCCAGGTTATGCCCGTTCGTCGGATCCTTCTGTGCCAGTGCCGGACTTGCTATTTGTGGGAGTTCGATCCGGCCAAGCACCAGACGCTACTGGAGCTCTTCGGCATGGCGCACGAAGATATCTGGAAGGTGCTCTTCAAGGCCCGCGAGACACCACCGCCCATGATCGAGGATCATGGACTTAGCTCAAAACGCCAGGTTAATCCGGTAAGTTCTTTCATGTTTTCAAGGTATACCCTTTACTGTCATATTTGAGGAGGGAATCTAAGCTTCCCTACCAATTTTTTTAGGCCTAGATAGAGATAGCGGAGCGGATTAACTGTCCGGCTCCGCTGCCCGAAGATCCAGAATCCCCACTTATGACAAAGATGCTGTTTCCGGCACCTTATGAGGTGCCGGAGAAGAAGGCCAAGAAGAAGGCCAAGGGGACCAGAGATGGTCTTCGTCACAAGGGCGCATCGGACGCAATGTTCGAAGATGCCTAGGATCACTCCTCCGTTGCCGAAGGTGACGAGGAAGAGGAGGAGGAAGAATAAATCCATCCCCCCCCCCCACTAGGGGGAGAAAGAAGAGGACGGCCTCCACACATGGGGAGGTCGAGGCGTCCAAGAAGGGGAAAACTTCCCTTCCGGACAACTCCGCGGTGGCCACCAACAGCAACGGGGAGTGCGAGCCCAGGGTCAAGCCCACGACCAAATCGTAAGTGTCCAGACACGATAGTATTTCCGGCCTTTTTTACTTTATAGTTTTTTAATGTGCTGGATCATGCACTTGCAGTCCGGCTTGGTCCAACATCGAGTTATCATCCTCTTCAGAGGGATTGCTGGACCCGTCGGCGATGAACGACGGGTCCCTTCCGATGGCCTCCTCCCCCAAGGCCACGGATAGCACCGAGGTGTTGTATTAAAGGATCCCAGGATGGGGAGAGGCTCAGGAGGCCATCCCAGTGGTGTCGGAGGGTAAAACCCCAGTTGCCGAACACATGGGGGGACAGACCCCTATGGACACCGACGGTGGGGGCCGTATCCAATTTGGCCCCCAGCCGAATACAGCTCCGGAGGCCCATGTGGCTTCGGACTTAGGCACGCTGCCTCTTTCGAAAGAGGGGGGTGAGCCAACTCCACCGGTGACCTCTGTCCATCCAGAGGCACCAGATAGATTGCTCGAAACGCTGCGAGGCGCTTCCATTGTTGAGGAACACCGTACTCTTATGAGTACGGTGATTGAGAAGATCCAGTCCGCCAAAAGCGGACTGACCGAAGCCTGTACTAGCCTTCTAACAGGCTGTGAGGTAAATAATATAATTGGAAAAAGAATGTCACAGGATAGACAATAGCCCCTGATGCTCCATCCGGTGTTCGGAAAGAAAAGCTGAACAGAGGATCAAATAATTTTCATAGGAGTCTAATCTGATATGTCTATGTGGATAAGCAGGCATCACTGCTGGCTGCGACCGCTCATACTACGGAAGTCTCCGGACTGAAGCAGAATTTGGAGCTAGCCGAGGAAGAGCTCGGCCATGTGAAGAAGCAGTTGGAGGACAACCAAGGTATGTAGTAACCTGTGCGTATATTTAGGACGGATGAATGGTTCATGCTGACTAAAGTGTCATGAACTTTATTAGGGGCCACGACCGAAGTAGCGTCCCTCAAGAAGGCGTTGGCCGAGGCCCAGGACAAAGCGGCCAAGGAATGCGCCGCACGCGAGAAGCAGGAGGCCCGGGTCGGGGAGGTCCAGCAAGAGCTTCAGGACACCGTCAAGAAGTATGAGTGCTTGGAGCACGATTTTAAGGATCGAGAGTCCGAACTTGCAAAGGCCCGCCAGAGCGCACAAGATGCCTGAGCTAAAGCCCAGAGCGCCCTCCAGGAGATCCAGGCGGCCAACAAAATCATGGTGGGTAAGGCTTTTATAATGCAGAGCAAATATGTGAAGAAAGGTTCGTTTTACTAACCCAGATTTGGAGTTCTCCAGGGGCGTTTGCGGATCTGCCGCGCAGCGTATCAGACGCTGCCGAGTTCTATCGAGCCGAAGAGGGGAGCTCTATGGAGAAGCTATTTTGTTCTCAATACCTTGGACCAGAACATCCAGTGCCCTTTAGCGGTCAGCTGAAACAGCTGTCGAGCTGCATAAGGCGGCCGAACTAGCCATGAAGGACTTAATAATCTGGCTATGGCCCGTCGAGCCCATGCCCAGCAGCTACTTCAGACTCATGAGCGACTTGTCAGTGCCTGCCCATGGCTTGAAGCCATCAAGCGGTTGGTCTGTATCGAACGCGCGTGTATGGCCTTTGCCCACGCTAAGATGCATTGGGCAAAGATGGATGCCACGAAGCTAATGACCGAGGGGCCGCCTGAGGGCAAGGAGCACCGTTGCCCTGAACTGTATTTTGACAGTGTCCTGGAGGGATCCCACCTGGTGGCGGAGCAATGTGCCAAGGATATCATATTCCCATGAATACATTCATGTTATCCCGTCCTGTAATATGAAACAAGATCTTTATGTAATATGATGCTTGTTTATTTAAAACTTCACCTCCTGTGCAGCCGTTTATGAAATCTGAGAGTTGGCCAGTTGTCAGCTTCTGCCCCCACATAGATAGTACGAGGGTGTTCGGGATAAATCTAAACAATCTTTACTCCAAATTTTGGTCCTTAAAGGAGGTGTTTAGCTCAGCGAACAAGGAAATTAGACTTACGGCTTTATCACCCTCACTTAGCCATAGGAGTTTGATAATGAAAATTTTGGCGCAACCCCTGGTGTCCGAAAGTCCGAACTTGGGGCGCTATACACGCCTAATCGGATAAAAACCGACTCATCGCGTAATGCGGAAAAATCTCTAAGGATTTGAAACCTCTCGAACAGCTGACCATCTCTCGCCGCATCATGACAGTCAGTTTTTGGCTTTCTCTACTAAGGTGCTCGTCTGGAAGAACCGGGACACAAGCACAGTAGTTCTCCCTTTACTACCCTAGCCGATATAGCAGAACGCAAGGTAGTAAGCACAGGAGCCGGGCAACCCAACTATTGACCAAAGACATGATTCGGAGCCGATGCATATAATGCTATAAGTTCGGGGTGCCAAACTACACTATAAAAATGTTTAGACTTTATTGCTGTGTTGTGGGGTATGATGAAGCCCCTAGCGAATTAAGGCATACCAGAGTGTACGGGTGCAATATATAAAAAATACAAAGACAAGGAAAAAAATCAACTAATAAGCTGACGTTGCAAATATTGAGCCGCAAGTTATTTTCCATTGTAATTTGTTTAATACGTCAAGGCGTATTTGTACAAGTAATGTGATAAGAAAATAAGGCTATTTGACATGCCATTACCAAGGGCGAGCTGCGTGCGGGTATTTAAAACAGGTATAACGATCGTTAGCAGAGACCACCTGGGTTTCCCTTGTACCTCAAAGCTCCTTGCCTTCTTGGTGTATCCGTCCCGTAATAGATCTGATGTTTAGGTTATCAGAAAAGCCTCGAGAAGAGAAAAACATGAAATGAAAAAGAAAAAGTGAAGGTGTGCGGATCCAGGGGTGGTTAAGCCACCTATGGACCACGGTCTAGCTGTGCCTCCTTCCCTGCCTATGGTATTTTGAGTGCGTAGTTATGTATGCGCGACACAAATGTCACCGCTTGATTGGGACTAGGAGGGAGGCCGACTTGCTAGTCGAGCTCTGGACGGGCTGGACTGTCCTGCTGCAGAGCAGTTTGGACTCGCTTGACGGTGTCCGGGAGCTTTACTGCCGAATTGAGGTTCTGCCTAAAAAGGCTACTCTGTACTTCTGCTGCAAGGGCCGCGGTGTGCTCCTCAGTACGGAGGGAGCATTCCGTATTTCCATTGACTGTTATTACATCGTTTGGTTCGGGCATCTTGAGCTTGAGGTAGGCATAGTGCGGCACCGTATTGAATCGGGTGAATGCGGTTCGTCCAAGCAGTGCATGATAGCCACTGTGGAAGGGGACGATATCGAAGATTAACTCTTCGCTTTGGAAATTATCCGGGGATCCGAAGACCACTTCTAGTGTGATTGAGGCTGTATAGCAGGCCTCTACACTTGGTATGACACCTTTGAAAGTGGTTTTTGTGGGCTTGATCCTTGAGGGATCGATACCCATTTTGCGCACGGTAGTCTGATAAAGCAGGTTCAGGCTGCTGCCACCATCCATGAGGACTCGCGTAAGGTGGAATTCGTCAATAATTGGGTCGAGGACCAGTGCGGCTAAACCACCATGACGGATACTGGTTGGATGGTCCCTGCAATCGAAGGTGTTCGGACAGGAGGACCATGGGTTGAACTTTGGGGCGACTGGCTCCATCGCATAGACGTCCCTGAGTGCACGATTGCGCTTGCTCTTGGGGATATGGGTGGCGTATATCATGTTCACCGTTTTGACTTGGGGGAGGAATTTCTTCTGTCCCCATGTGTTCGGTGGTCGTGGTTCCTCGTCGTCGTCATCGCTTTGTGACCCTTTCTCCTTATTCTCGGCATTTAACTTGCCAGCCTGTTTGAAGACCCAACATTCCCTGTTGGTATGATTGGCTGGTTTATCACGAGTGCCATCGATTTGGCATGGTCGATCTAGTATGCGGTCCAGACTAGACGGGCCCGGGTTATTTCTCTTGAATGGCTTCTTCCGCTGACCGGACTTAGAGCCACTGAATCCAGCGTTGACCGTCGTGTCTTCGGTGTTATCGCCATTGTTTCGACGCTTATGTCTATTGCGTCAAGGCTTGCCGCTGCTGTTTCTGGCTTCAGAAGTGCCATGTTTGCTTGTATTGTTGTTGCTACGGGCTAGCCAGCTGTCTTCGCCCGCACAGAAGCGGGTCATGAGTGTCGTGAGGGCTGACATGGACTTCAATTTTTCGTGGCCAAGGTGTCTGGCCAGCCATTCATCACGGATGCTGTGCTTAAAGGCCGCTAGGGCTTTGGCATTCGGACAATCGATGATCTGGTTGTGTTTAACTAAGAACTGAGTCCAGAATTTCCTGGCTGACTCTCCGGGCTATTGGATTATGTGACTTAAGTCATCGGCATCCGGAGGTCGGACATATGTGCCTTGGAAGTTGTCGAGGAAGGCGTCCTCCAAGTCCTCCCAGCTGCCAATGGAGTTTTCGGGGAGACTGTTCAACCAGTACCTAGCTGGTCCTTTGAGTTTGAGTGGGAGGTATTTGATGGAGTGAAGATCATCACCGCGGGCCATATGAATGTAAAGAAGAATGTCTTCAATCCATACCACGTGGTCTGTTGTGCCATCATATGATTCGATGTTCACAGGTTTAAACCCTTCTAGGAAATTGTGTCCCATTACCTCGTCGCTGAAGCAAAGGGGGTGTGCGGCACCTCTATATCGGGCCAAGTCAGATGGAGTTCATCTGCGGTTTTCGGCCGGGATGTTATTATGTTTGTCACGTTCAGCCGGATGGCCATCGTTGCGCATCGGGGCACGCCCCCGTGATCCATAGATTGATCTTGTCTGACCTGCTCTGTTTTCCAAGTTGCGCTGCAGGTCATGTGTATATCCCTGAGCTGTTGTATTTCTATTTGTTCAGCGAGGTAGTGCAGGCTGGTGTTCGGCTCGAGGTGTCATTTTGTCCTGGCCACGTGGTGGTCGGTCGGCCGCATTGTACCTTGGTATGACGGGCTCCAGCGCCTCGTCATCGAACTGTGGTAATAGTTCATGCTTCGGGTAGCTTTTGGTTGGGCGCTCAAGGCCATACTCCTTGGCTGCCAGGACATCAGTCCATCTTTCGTTGAGCAGATCTTGATCAGCTTGAAGCTACTGCTGCTTCTTTTTCAGGCTTCTTGCAGTAGCAATTATCTGACGCTTAAAGCGTTCCTGTTCGGCGGGATCCTCAGGCACGATGAAATCTTCGTCACCGAGGCTCACCTCGTCCTTGGAGAGCGGAAGTTAGTTGCTATCCTCCGTGTCTTTGTTCATGGCCTATTCGCCGGGGTTGACTCGCCCATCCTCCCATTCCTCCTGCTCGGAGGTTGGTTCAACGGGGTCTTCATTGTTTTCGGCATCGTCCGGAGCGTTATTTTCTCCTATGATAGTATTGCTGTTTTGCTATGGTGTGGCTTAGAGCGGCGTCGCTGACGTCGGCACTTTGGCTGTGTCTTAAGAGGTTTATCCTCGACTGGATTTTCATTGCCACCGTTTTCTTCTTTGGGTGTATCCACAATGTATATGTCGTATGAGGGGGTGGCTGTCCAACGCCCTGTATGCGGTGGTTCCTCCTCCTCTCCCACATCGTCGTCCATACCATCGATGTCTTCGGAGTCGTAATCAAGCATGTCGTTTAAGTCATCGACAAAGGCTATTAAGTGGATGGTGGGAGGGACACAAAGCTCTTCGTCGTCCGCTTCCCAATCGAGCCGGACATAGTTCGGCCGAGAATTCCCCGACAAGGAGAGGGATTTTAATGAGCTTAACACGTCGCCAAAAGGCGAGTGCTAGAAGATGTCCGCGGAGCTGAAATCCAAGACCGGTGCTCAATCAGGTTCAATGGACGCGGATGCACGCGGTCTGGAACCCATGGCCGAAAACGAGTCCGAGGTTTAGGTGATGCAAGCCCAGCTCGATTTTGGGCCTGTGTGCAGCTCGAGCGCCACTGAGTCTGCGGCCTCCGTGGCGGGGTTAAGCTTCCCATCTTCGGACGACGCAGTCCGCTCCGGCTCTAGGGCCAGGGAGGTCACTGGCGCTATCTCCTGCGTGTGGCCCGATGACAGATCTAGGTCATGTTCATCATAGTGGCCGGGGATAGCCGTCATGGGCTCCAACCCGTCGAAGATCAGGTCTCCATGGATATCAGCCACAAAATTCAGGCTTCCGAATCTGACCTGATGGCCAGGGGCGTAGCTATCAATCAGATCTAGATGGCCAAGCGAGTTGGCCCGCAGTGCGAAGCCACCAAATACGAAGATCTGTCCGGGGAGGAAGGTCCCCCCCTGGACTGCATTGTTGTAGATGATTGATGGAGCCATCAAGCCTTCTGATGACGACGCAGCGGAACTCTCAATGAAAGCACCAATGTTGGTGTCAAAATTGGCGGATCTCGGGTAGGGGGTCCCGATCTATGCATCTAAGGCTAATGGTAACAAGAGGCGGGGGACACAATGTTTACCCAGGTCCGGGCCCTCTTTATGGAGGTAATACCCTACTTCCTGCTTGATTGATCTTGATGAATATCAGTATTAGAAGTGTTGATCTACCACGAGATCGTAATGGCTAAACCCTAGAAGTCTAGACTATGAGGTTATGATTGTTGTGGCTAAACCCTAGAAGTCTAATCCCTCCAGTTTATAGTGTGACAGCCTGGTTTTTGCCCCCTCTTCGTTTCCTGATTTTCAGTTGGTTTGCTTTTAAAGTTTGGAGTTTTTGAATCTTTCATTTGGACTTAACCACTTGGGTACCCCTTGACTTTCACCCAAGTGTTTCACCTCCCTCTCAAACCATCACTCCATCTCTAGTTCATCCCGAAATATCCTTTGGAATATTTTTCTTTAATGAAAAATATTCATTTTCCTCTCCAAAACCCTAGCTAGCTCAATGTGCTCCAAAGCAACCCCAATTTTTCTTGCCCCTAAAATGCTGAGAAAAATCCCAATTATTCTTTGAACCCTAGGACACCTTTCTGAGCAAAAATATTTCATCACTTTTTGGAATATTTTGGCTACAGAAAATATTTTCATTTCTGGACAGAAATGGTAGTTTCTACAGCAACTACCATTTTACTAGCTCCGTTGTAGCTGGTTTTTCTTGTGCATTTTCACCTTAGTAAGTGTTGGCTAGCCTCAAAGCCCAGCCCTCAACTCCCTGTGGTTAGACCACAATAAACCTTCAAAGTTACTGTCCAAAAACTTACCTGGAGTGTAAACTCATTTCTACTGCACCTGAAACCCAACCCAAGCCTGGTAACACTCAAAACTACCACGGACTACACGCCAAACATGAAGTTTGTGCTTAGGTTGGTCCGTGGTCATAGTTCACGTGGTGACCGCATTCGTCCAGGCGTGCTGGCATGCAACACACGCGCTCTGAGTGCCACCGAGCGCTCTGTTGCGCGCGTGCTCGCTGCCCAGCCTGCCAGAGCGTGCCAAACCACGCCACCATCACCGTCTCTACTCACATAACTCTACCCTGGTACTCGCCGACGCCGGAGCTTGCCGCAGCGGGCACGAGCACGGTCCGGCCAACACCATAGTGCATGGCGCACTATGCTCGTCATCTTCCTCTCGCCCCTGTGCTCGTCTGCGCTCGCCAATAGTCCCCGCGTGAGCTCCGTCTTCTTCCCCCTCTCTCACCGACGTCGTTCATCGCCGGGCGCCGCGGACAGGTGTCCTCCGGCGGAGCCCAAACCCCCCTCGCCGCTCACCTATAAATACGGCCACCCCCAGCCTCCTCGAGCACCTCACTCCACTCCCACACACCCCACAAGCTAGTAGAAAGCCGTAGCCCGGACGGGCAGGCCGCGGGCTGCCGTGCCCAAGATCGAGCTTGCCTGCAATCCCCTCGGGTCATCCCCGCAGCTTCAGCCCTTCCCAGGCCAGGGCAACCCTTCCAGGGCCTCCGCCACTCTCCGGTGGTGCCGTTCCGCCCGGTTGGAGCCCCTAGAGGCGCCCCTAGCCGTTGTCGCCTTCGTCTCCGGTGACCGCCGCTCTCTGCCTCTCCTGGAGAGGCTGTTTCCGGCGCCGTCCGACCACCCCTAGCCATCCTACGGGTACGGGCAGGTGCGCCTTCATCTTCTCTCTCCATCCCTCCCTCTTGTTTTGGCCCAAGAGCCCTCGCTGCCGGCGTGCGCTCCGGCGAAGCCTCACCGCTCTCTGTTTGCCTCTCCCCCTCCTCCTCACTTGACTAGTGAGGCCCGCTAGTCAGCCACTCTGTATGCGAGTGAAGCGGTACGAGTGGTGGTGCCCTGGGCGTTTACGCCTTCGACGTCACCCCCAGTCTGTTTATTTTTAATTCAAATTTCATTTAAATCCAGAGAACTTCAAATGGCCACAACTTTTTATCTTTAAGTCCAAATGCATTGATTCTTTTTGCATTGTGTTCTTTGTCCAAAAATCTAGAAGCTCACCAAATTGAGATTTTTCCCTGCTGTCTAGATTTTCTGGTGAATTTCAGAAGGATTCTTGATGATTTCCTTTTGTGTTTTTAATTATTTTCAGAAGACCAGGCTTGTCTTGAGGATCACCAGGAGGTTTGTGAACCTCATTTGCACTAAGGCAAGCCACAACAACATTTTCATACTGCCATTACAATATTTGTGATTTTCTACTTGAACAAATGATTATCCATGCATTTAAATTATTAATATGTTAATTATATTCTGCTAGATGCTTGTTAAAGTAAATATGCTTGATTTACAGAAAGTTTGAAGTGAACTTAGTTGGTAAACTAACAATGATTTAGTCATTGTGTGATGAATGATAATATGGTTATGGATATAAATAATTAGTGAGATTATTTTCTTGCATGAGTAAAGATGATAAAATTTGCTAGAAAAGATTCTGGTTGAAGTAAGGGTTGATCTTAACTAGAGAAGTATCATCAGTTGTTGATGCTCAGTGTGAGCATAATTGACTCATTCATTTCCGTTGATTTGTGATGCATAAGTTGGTGATGCATGTCATGGCATTATGATGCCGGTTAGTTTCACTTTAAGTTGAACCTGTTAATAACTCAACTTCAATATGTTGTTGACCGAGTCATGGTGCCGCTGAATCGAGTCTTTCCTAGTGCAACCACATTTTCCAATATGGGACGGCCTTTATTCGTTTCATTATCATGCCTCTGGTCGGTGCCTCCATCTAGGGAAGGTTATGGGTGTGTTGTACCCTGGCCCGGTTAGCAAGCATTACCTTGTGAGCCCATTGTTAAGTTCTTGGTACCCGGTCCCCGTGTGGGATCGTGGCCACGATGGTGGTCGTTGTGTTGGTAGACACGGGGCCACCCAGGACAAGCCCGATGGGGAGTGAGTGGGAGTGTCCGGGAGAGTGTCATGGCAATGGAGGGGTTTCATCGGAATGACATTGGTCCACCGAAATGGAGTGCGACGCCATGGGTTCCGTGGTGTGGGTCCAGTGCGCTACCTCTGCAGAGTGTATTAATCTATCGATAGTCGAGTCCACGGTTAAGGACACGCTCGAAAGTAGGTCACACCATGGATCAACATTTAATGAATTTTGCACACTAAGTATGAAGTTTGCATTGCGTTGGTGGCGGGAAGGCCATCGTGTTGATTTGGACCAGAGGTTGGTCGTGGTTGTGATCACCGTAAGGATCACGGGCCAAATACTGGTCGTGGTTGTGATCGCCATAAGGATCACGGGCCAAATACTAGTCGTGGTTGTGATCGCCGTAAGGATCGCGGGCTAAATATTTATCGTGATTGTGATCACCGTAAGGATCACGAGATGTCTCTGGGTTGGTGTGTTTGTGATCCAGGAGCAATCACGTTTGGTAAGCCAGTCCAAGGGACGATTATCACAAGGGCATGGTCACAGCATGTTGGATATATTGTTGCATTATTATTATTAATTGGTTAATTGTCATGATATTGTTTGTCATTATGTTTATGTTTGTTGTGAGCTTGCAAGTATACTCAATGTACTGACCTAGCGTGTCATGCCAGATTTCAGGAAACTCCCGTTGGAAAGAAGTGCTGTCCAAGTCTAGATCGTGTCCACATCGGTGTCCCTGTGCTATGGAGTTCCGCTACGACGTTGTTCCGTTGCCGTGTAGTTGTCATGATCGAGTCCCCTTTATGTTCACTAAATAATGTACATAATGTTCAGCCGCATCGTGTGTGCCACTTGGCCTCGACAACTTTTTTAATATAAACTCTAATCCGCTAGCATCAATAAAGCGGTTTTTCTTTGTACCAAGATGTTGTGTGTTGCCAGAAGACAAGGTCTCTGGGCTGGCAATGCATGGTAAACCGGTTGCTCTGAGCCGGGGTGCCACAACGCTTGGTATCAGAGCCGCGTTGACTGTAGGCCACGCTAGACTATGACGAGTTAACTGGATGCTAGATACGAGTTGTAGTTGAGTGCCGGTAGCAATTGTAGCTGGTTGTTGCATTGCATGCACTGATTTTTATTTTTATGCTAACCTGCTAATGGTTGTGAGTGTAGATGGCTCCGGTGTCGTATCCGTGCCAGTTGCAGCTGATGCCGTACACGTCGCCGCATCTCCTCCATAACGTGTGGCGTCAGTTGTACCCTCTCGGTGACGACCCAGCCTATCGTGTGTACCGGGAGCGTCTAGCTGACTCAGTGTATGAGTATCACGCCGTGGTTACTCTGCGCACGAGTTCCGATTCCAGCACTTACACTCATACCTCTTGGAGCGGTTGTGCTTCTGCCGCTTCTCGGGCTCTCCAGTTTGCTGCATTCGAGGTCCTTGTTGAGCTTCGCTACATTGAGGACTGGATGCAGAACCATACAGGTTTCTACTACTATCCTTCTCTGCACGATAATGGTCGTGTCCGTTTCCCTATCATTGATTCGGAGTCCGATAGTGTTGCTAGCCACCTTTCTCGTTATATCACTACTAGCTATATTATGATCTACGAGCTAGCTCGAGAGCTGACTCGTGCCCGTACTGCTTTAGCCTCCACTAGATCAGTCACTACTCCAGCATCTATAGGATTTACTCCCTATATTCCAGCCAGTTCCACTTCCCCTGTTTCACCGGTTACTCCTCCGAGTAGCTCGGGCACCGCGACCGTGAGTCCACTTAGTGCTCCTGTTGAGTGGGTTTCACTTCTCACCACTCCAGTAGCCCCGGTGCTTCACCCTACACCTGCCTCGGAGGGAGAGCCCTTGAGGCAGCATCATCATGTCACCTTTAACCCAGAGGTCTCAGTTAACCCCGTCAGTTCAGGATCCGAGTCCGCTTCAGGAGAGGACCCCGCAACACCAACAGAGCAGTAGAGCTTCTGAGTATTCGCAGTCGTCCAGATGGTGTATGGATGTAGTCGTATGAGTCATGATGTTTCGTTTCAGGTATGAGGGTAGTTGAACCTGGCATGTTGTTATCTTTCATGTATGAGTCTATGTATAATTATGTTGCACCTCTATTTCATTCGCCGCATTTTCTTCGTCATTTCGGTGTTTCTCGGGCTTTTGTTGCTGGCTTCCCCCAATTTATTTTGAATGCTTCTCATCTCGGTTGCGTTGCCTTGGGAAAAATCACAATAGGATGACGCGGGGAGGCTGTAGTAGCAATGTTCGCGAGGGTTCTCCTGTTCGTCGTTCCGCACGACAGGCAGGACACTCACTCGAGCCATACGTTCCACCACCGCCTCCACCGCCCGCCCTCCACCGAGCAAATTCTGCATATGTTTGAGGAAAGACGGAATAATGATCTGATTGAAATATTGTCAGGACCCCGACTCAATGCCACATCGATCTAGCATGTAACACCTCATATCACTTTGCGGCCTCACGCACGGTATTCCCACGGGTGTCGCCTTACCTTTGCCCGGGACCGTTTGTGCCTTTTGGCAAGTGTATATGATAGTGTCGCTAGCATCAATATGATAAGGAGCCCGGGCTGACATGGCTAGTCGTAAACCCAAAGTGGCACAAACTTACAGGGACAGGCATCCATGACCCAGCATCGAATGTGTCGGTCATCAGCGAGTGAATCCAGGCTGTAGCACTGGGCTAGCAGGACACCGTTGAACCGGGCTGTAGCGGGCTAACAGGACTCCGGTATTCATGGCGTGACATTTCCCCGAGGGGACAGACACAGGAACGAAGAAGGACACATTCCGGCCAGCCTAAGTGTTCCAGAGCAGTAGCAAGCTACCATGGCTCAGTGGAAACACTAGGAGACATTTCCCGGTAAGAGAGGCTACTAAGGATAAACAACTAGATAGTCAGATCCCACACATACCAAGCATTTCAATAACATACACACAATATGCTCGATATGTGCAAATACAACATGGCATCACAACATGACTCTACGACTCAAGTATTTATTCATTAGGCTCCGAGGAGCAAGATATAACAAACATGGGTCTCACGACCCAACATTCAGAGCATACAAGTCAAAGCACAAGCGGAAGCTAACATGTCTGAGTATAGACATCTACAAATGAAAAAGGCTTAGAAGCCTAACTATCTACCAGATCCTGCCGAGGGCACAAGATCGTAGCTGAGGTAACAAGCTAAACATCGAAGTCCACGTGGAACTACTAGCGAGACTGAAGTCTCTCTGCAAAAACATAAAATAGGCAAACATGAGTACAAATGTACCCAGCAAGACTTACATCAGAACTAACTACATATGCATCATTATCAACAAAGGGGGTGGTGGAGTTTAACAGCAGCAAGCCAGCTTTGACTCGGTGGCTATCCTGAACTACGAATGCAAGTAACCCTTTTGAGGTGGCGCACACGAGTCCACATATTCACCATAGCAATACACCACTATGGATCCGCTCCCGTCTCCCTACGAGAACGCGATCCATAGCACTCATGCTTATGTTGCGTATTTTAGAGTATCCACTTTCACTTGTCTATGAACTGTTATAGGCAACCCAGAAGTCCTTTACCGCGGACATGGCTATTCGAATAGATGATGTTAACCCTGCAGGGGTGTACTTCTTCACACACGCTCTCACCACTTACCGCCGTTTACACGACATGTACTCGGCAACCTTCAAGCGGAAGCCCAACGAGGGTGTCGGCCACGACCTACCTAAACACTCAAGTCTCTAGTCCAGGTTTATCGCCTATTCGGGTTCCATCCGCGAGGAGATCCGGCCGGAGTTTCGCTCACAGCCCCAAACGATGTGTGCAGGGTTCCCGAGACACCAAACGGGCACCCGGTACAGTGTGCCACGTGCCTACCGCATCACAGCCCACCCCTCCGGTCAGCGCTGCCCACGGCCTCCAGCATACTACAAACACCAGAAACTACTTGCAACTCCTGGACAGAGGACAAGGGTGAATAAGAAGCCGAGAGGGTCCATTGGTTTCGGGCCCAATGAATGGTAGTATCTGTTTCATGGATCACAAACACAGAACTCAGTTCCTGAGGACGGCTGCAATGAGACAACCCACCATGTACTCCTACATGGCCTCTCACCGCTACCTTTACCAAATCGTGTTCACACACTTAGCTCACACACAGTAGGACATGTTCACACACCTCTGATTCATCCTCGATGAATCAGACCTGACTCAACTCTAAGCAGTAGCAGGCATGACAACAAGCATGAATGAGTAGGCACAACAGGGCTCAAACAAATCCTACTCATGCTAGTGGGTTTCATCTATTTACTATGGAATGACAGGTCATGCAAAGGATAAAGGGGTTCAGCTACCGCAGCAAGTAACAGTTGAATCATTGTTGTACTAATGCAGTAAAAGACAGAAGGAGCGAGAGAGTGGGATTGTATCGGAATGAACATGGGGGTTTTGCTTGCCTGGCACTTCTGAAGATAGTATAGTTCTTCATCGGTGTCATTGATCACATCATCGATCACATCGTCGGTACACATCTGAAGCCAGCTGAGGTTGTTGCTGCGAGCTAGCCAGCTGTCCTCTCCCGCACAGAAGCGGGTCATGAGTGATGTGAGGGCTGCCATGGATTTCGGCTTTTCCTGCCCTAGGTGCCCGGCCAGCCACTCGTCGCGGATGTTATGTTTGAAGGCTGCGAGGGCCTCTGCATCCGGACAGTCGACGATTTGATTTTTCTTTGTTAAGAACCGTGTCCAGAACTGTCTGGCCGATTCATCTAGCTGCTGAATTATGTGGCTTAGGTCATCGGCGTCTGGTGGTCGCACATATGTGCCCTGGAAGTTGTCGAGTAATGCGGCTTCCAGGTCCTCCCAACACCCAATTGACTCTGTGGGCAAGCTGTTAAGCCAATGCCGAGCTGGTCCTTTAAGCTTGAGTGGGAGATACTTGATGGCGTGGAGATCGTCGCCGCGGGCCATATGGATATGAAGGAGGTAATCTTCGATCCAAACCGCGGGGTCTGTTGTGCCATCGTAGGATTCAATGTTCACGGGTTTAAACCCTTCAGGGCTTTGATGATCCATTACTTCGTCTGTGAAGCATAGTGGGTGTGCGGCGCCTCTATATTGAGCAATATCACGACGTAGCTCAAGAGAGCATTGTCTGCTGTGTTCGGCCCGGCCCCCGCATCCCAGCCATCCTGGCCGCAGTCCGGCCAGGGCTCTCCTGATAACGAGAGATACTTTAGCGAATTCAGGATGTTGCCAAAGGGTGGGTGCTGAAAGACGTCCGCAGCGGTGAACTCCATAATCGGCGCCCAATCGGATTCAATTGGCAGGGGCGCCGGAGGTTCGGAGTCCGGCAAGGAGTCCGGCACCTCAGAGTCACAAGCTTTGTAAGGGACAAGGTCGGTATTCGGCTCTATCGCCGTTGAAGTTGCAGCCCCCGAGGCGGTGTCCAACCACCTATCCTCGATCTGCGCGGTCGGCTCCGAACTATGGGTCAGAGCGGACTTGTGTGCGGCCTCCAGGATACTGTCCGACGGCAGAGCTAGATCATGCCCATCGTGACAGTGCGGCACGCTCGGTTGCGGCTCGACTCCATTGAAGATCAAGTCCACGCGGATGTTAGCCGTGAAGTTTAGGCTTCCAAATTTGACCTGATGGCCAGGGGCATAGCTTTCGATCTGCTCTAGACGGCCAAGTGGATTGGCCCGCAGCGAAAGCCGCCGAATACGAAGATCTGTCCGGGGAGAAAAGTCTCACCATGGATGGCGTTGTTTTTTATTGAAGAAGCCATCAAGCCTATCGTTGACGACACAGAGGAACTCTCAATGAAAGCACCAATGTCGGTGTCAAAACCGGCGGATCTCGGGTAGGGGGTCCCGAACTGTGCGTCTAGGCGGATGGTAACAGGAGACAAGGCACACGATGTTTTTACCCAGGTTCGGGCCCTCTTCATGGAGGTAAAACCCTACTCCTGCTTGATTGATATTGATGAAATGGGTAGTACAAGAGTGGATCTACCACGAGATCAAGGAGGCTAAACCCTAGAAGCTAGCCTATGGTATGATTGTTGTAATGGTTGTTCGTCCTATGGACTAAAACCCTCCGGTTTATATAGACACCGGAGAGGGCTAGGGTTACACAGAGTCGGTTACAATGGTAGGAGATCTACATATCCGTATTGCTAAGCTTGCCTTCCACGCCAAGGAAAGTCCCATCCGGACACGGGACGAAGTCTTCAATCTTGTATCTTTATAGTCTTGGAGTCCAGCTGACGATGATAGTCCGGCTGTCCGGACACCCCCTAGTCCAGGACTCCCTCAATCTCTCCGCCCCCTCGCGAGCCCACCTGATGATGCTGCACCCAAGGAAGCTTCCTGTCGTCCGCCCTGCAAGGCTTGGCCCCTCGCAAGGGTCTTGAGCTTGAGATGATGAAGCTGGGCTGCACTGGGCCCCCACATGAGCCACGCCACAGGCCAAAGGCAGGCAAGTCTGGGGAGCCCCATTCCCAGAACACCAACAATCACCAGCCTGGCTTCGAATCTGCTGCCTTTTACAAACTCACCACCAAGTCGATGCCTGCGCCAGGATGAGCCACCCTCAGTGCGAGCCGCTGTGGTTTACTTCCACTATAGATCACCTTCAAAACAACCACCACGGCTTGCTCCTGCTGTTACGAGTGGCCCCATTGCCAGCCACCGCCCCCCAATGTCGTGGCCTTGGGCCTCCTCTACAAGTCGCCATCGGGCAGCCCTGCGGCCAATGTTGAACCGCCCGCTGGCTATGAGCCCGATCCTCGGCGCCAAATGACTCACGCCCTAGTACGTCTACAATGTATCTATAATTTTTGATTGTTCCATGTTATATTATCAATCTTGGATGTTTTACAACCCTCTTATAATCATTTTATATCATTTTTTGGTACTAACCTATTGACATAGAGCCAAATGCCAGTTGTTGTTTTTGCTTGTTTTTTACATCACAGAAAATCAATATCAAACGGAGTCCAGACACCGCGAATTTTGTTGGAGATTTTTTATGGAACAGAACACCTAGGATGGGCCAAAGCAGCACCTGGGGGTGCCTCGAGGGGGGCACAGCCCACCAGGGCGCGCCTGGGCCCCCAGTCGGTGGCCTCCCGCACCCCCTCTTTGCCCTATAAATTCCCAAATATTCCAAAACCCTTTGGGGTTACCCTAGATAAGAAGTTTCGCCGCCACAAGGCTCTGTAGCCACCGAAAACCAATCTAGACCCTGTTCTGGCACCCTGTCAGAGGGGGAAATCATCACCGATGGCCATCTTTATCATCCCGGTGGCCACCACAATGAGGAGGGAGTAGTCCACCCTCGGGGCTGAGGGTTTGTACCAGTAGCTATGTGTTCTCTCTCTCTCTCTCTCTCTCTCTCTCTCTCGTGTTCTTGAGATGTCACAATCTTGATATATCATGGGCTTTGTTAACATAGATGGATCATATAATGTTTTCCCCCTCTCTACTCTTGTTGTGATGAATTGAAACTTTACCCTTTGAAGTTTTGTCTTATCAGATTGGATGTTCAGATTTGAGAACACATGATGTATGTCTTGCGGTATGAATACTTGAGGTGACAATGGGGTATCATATTGCTTCACTTGATTTATGTTATGGCACTCAACTTGCGGATTCCCGAGGTGACATTGGGGTAATATATGCATAGGGTTTGATGCATGTTTTTATTATCTTTTATCCGATAGAAACTTTGGGGTCTCCTTGTAGTTTTCTTTGTGTGGATTGAATATTACGACCATGAAGTTGTTTGATGCATATTGTAGAATTAACTCATGGATACTTGTGGTGACATTGGAGTATCTAGGTGACATTAGAGTTGGTTGATGTGTGTCATATGGTGTTATTTTAGTACGAACTCTTGGTTAGATTGATCGGAAATAATAGATTCACGTTATTTTAGTATGAACTCTAGGATAGATTGATCGGAAAGAATAGCTTTGAGGTGGTTTCGTACCCTACAAACAATTTTTATCTTTTGATCTCCGGAAATAGGAACTCAGGAGTGATTCTTTATTGCACTTTGAGGGATAATCATACCATTTGTGCTCACTTTTGTTACTTGTTACCTTGCTGTTTTTTATTGTTCCTATTACAAAAACCAATAACTACTATCAATATTACACTTTTATCACCATCTCTTCGCCGAACTAGTGCACATATACAATTTTCCATTGTATTTGGTGTGTTGGGGACACAAGATACTTTTTGTTATTTGGTTGCAGGGTTGTTTGAGAGAAACCATCTTCATCCTACACCTCCCAGAGATTGATAAATCTTAGTTCATCCACTCGAGGGAAAATTGATACTGTCCTACAAAACTCTGCGCTTGGAGGCCCAACACGAGTCTACAAGAATAAAGTTGCGTAGTAGACATCACGCCCCCACGTGCTTCACTTCCTTAGTGGAGGCCGCGCTGGGCCGGCCTCGCTCTCAACCCACCTGCAACACCTTCACTGCTCGCTGTAACACCCGCTCGTCGGCAGCATGTAACCCACCCGCGTACGTGTTCACTCCACCTCCGGGCTGCTGCGCCTTGACCTACAGCCTCCGCCAGTCTTTACTACAAGCTCTACCTCGCGGCCATCACAAAGTCGCCGTATCTCGCGACGACAGCCGCATCCGCTGTTGCCTGATACGTCTCCAACGTATCTATAATATTTTAATTGTTCCATGCTATTATATTACCCATTTTAGATATTTATAGCCATTACTTTAGACTTTTATATCATTTTTGGGACTAACCTACTAAACGGAGGCCCAACCCGAATTGTTGGTTTTTTTTACCGATTTCAGTGTTTCGAAGAAAAGGAATATCAAACCGAGTCCAAACAGGATGAAACCTTCGGGAGAGATCTTTTTGGAACAAATGGAAACCAGGAGACTTGGAGTGGACGTCAAGCAATAACCGAGGCGGCCACGATGGTGCCCGGCGCGCAACCCACCCTCGTGGGCCCCTCGGGCGTCCACCGACCTACTTCTTCCTCCTATATATACACCCGTACCTTGAAACCATCAGGAGCACCACGAAAACCTAATTCCACTGCCGCAACCTTATATATCTGCGAGATGCCATCTTGGAGCCTTCACCGGTGCTCCGCCGGAGGGGGAATCGACCACGGAGGGCCTCTACATCATCTCCAAGGCCCTTCCGATAAGTTGTGAGTAGTTTACCATAGACCTTCGGGTCCATAGTTATTAGCTAGATGTCTTCTTCTCTCTCTTTGATTCTCAATACAAAGTTCTCCTTGATCTTCTTGGAGATCTATTCGATGTAACTCTTTTTGCAGTGTGTTTGTTGAGATCCGATGAATTGTGGGTTTATGATCAAGTTTATCTATGAGAAATATTTGAATCTCCTCTGAATTCTTTTATGTGTGATTAAGTTATCTTTGCAAGTCTCTTTGAATTATCAGTTTGGTTTGGCCTACTAGACTGATCTTTCTTGAAATGGAAGAAGTGCTTAGCTTTGGGTTCAATCTTGCGGTGTCCTTTCCCAGTGACAGCAGGGGCAGCAAGGCACATATTGTATTGCTGCCATCGAGGATAAAAAGATGGGGTTTATATCATATTGCATGAGTTTATCCCTCTACATCATGTCATCTTTCTTAATGCGTTACTCTGTTCTTTATGAACTTAATACTCTAGATGCAGGCAGGAGTCGGTCGATGTGTGGAGTAATAGTATTAGATGCAGGCAGGAGTTGATCTACTTGTCACGGACATGATGCCTATAAACATGGTCATGCCTAGATAATCTCATAACTATTCTCTTTTGTATCAATTGCTCGACAGTAATTTGTTCACCCACCGTAATCTTATGCTATCTTGAGAGAAGTCACTAGTGAAACCTATGGCCCTTGGGTCTATCTTTTATCATATAAGTTTACAATCTACTTTTATTTGCATCTTTACTTTTCCAATCTATATCATAAAAATACCAAAAATATTTATGTTATCATATTATCTCTATCAGATCTCACTTTCGCAAGTGGCCGTGAAGGGATTGATAACCCATTTATTGCATTGGTTGCGAGGTTCTTGTTAGTTTGTGTAGGTGCCTGGGACTTCTGAGGAGCCTCCTACTGGATTGATACCTTAGTTCTCAAAAACTGAGGGAAATACTTACGCTACTTTGCTGCATCACCCTTTCCTCTTCAAGGAAAACCAACACAAGCTCAAGACGTAGCAAGAAGGATTTCTGGCGCCGTTGCCGGGGAGGTCTTCGCTCAAGTCAAGACATACCAAGTACCCATCACAAAATCATATCCCTCGCATTACATTATTTTCCATTTGCCTCCCGTTTCCTCTCCCCCACTTCACCCTTGTCGTTTTATTCACCCTCTATTTCCCAATCTCCTCTCTCTTTCGCTTGCCTTTTTGTTTGCTTGTGTGTTGGATTGCTTGTCACGATGGCGCAAGATAATACCAAATTGTGTGACTTTTCCAATACCAATAATAATGATTTACTTAGTAGTCCGATTGCTCCTCTTAATGATGTTGAGTCTTGTGAAATCAATGTTGCTTTGCTGAATCTTGTTATGAAAGATCAATTCTCCGGCCTTCCTAGTGAAGATGTCGCTACCCATCTAAACAACTTTGTCGATTTGTGTGAGATGCAAAAGAAGAAAGATACGGATAATGATATTGTTAAATTGAAGTTATTTCCATTTTCACTTAGAGATCGTGCTAAAATTTGGTTTTCGTCTTTGCCTAAGAATAGTATTGATTCATGAATAAGTGCAAATATGCTTTTATCTCCAAGTATTTTCCTCCCTCTAAGATCATCTCTCTTAGGAACGATATTATGAATTTTAAACAACTTGATCATAAGCATGTTGCCCAATATTGGGAAAGAATGAAATTAATGACTCGCAATTTGCCTACTCATGGTTTGAATTTATTGATGATCATACAAAATTTTTATGCTGGATTGAATTTTGCTTCTAGAAATATTTTAGATTCGGCCGCGGGAGGCACTTTTATGGAAATCACCTTAGGATAAGTTACTAAACTCCTTGATAATATTATGGCTAATTATTTTCAATGGCACACCGAAAGATCTACTAGTAAAAAAGTGCATGCTATAGAAGAAATTAATGTTTTGAGTGGAGAGATGGATTAACTTATGAAATTGTTTGCCACTAAGAGTTCTCCTATTGATCCCAATGATATGCCTTTGTCTACTTTGATTGAGAATAATAATGAATCTATGGATGTGAATTTTTTTGGTAGGAATAATTTTGGTAACAATGCTTATAGAGGAAACTTTAATCCTAGACCGTTCCCAAGTAATTCCTCTAATAGTTATGGAAATTCCTACAATAATTCTTATGGTAATTTTAATAAGATGCCCTCTGATTTTGAGAACAATGTTAAAGAATTTATGATCTCTCAAAAGAATTTTAATGCTTTGCTTCAAGAAAAATTGCTTAAAGTAGATGATTTGGCTAGGAACGTTGATAGACTTTCACTTGATGTTGATTCTTTGAAACTTAGATCTACTCCTCCTAAGCATGATATCAATGAGTCTCTCAAATCCATGAGAATTTCCATTGATGAGTGCAAAGAACGAACCCCTAGATTGCGTGATAAGAAAGATTGCTTTGTAAAAGCGTGTTCTTCTAGTTTCCATGAAAATAATGATGAAGATCTAAAAGTTATTGATGTGTCCCCTATTAAATCTTTGTTTTGCAATATGAATCTTAATAATGATGGGACTGGAGATGAGTCAACTTTAGTAAAAAGGTATCCCAATGATTCGGAGTTTTTAGATCTTGATGCTAAATTTGGTAAAAGTGGGATTGGAGAGGTCAAGACTTTAAATAGCATTGAACCCACTATCTTGGATTTCAAGGAATTTAATTATGATAATTGTTCTTTAGTAGATTGTATTTCCTTGTTGCAATCCATGTTGAATTCTCCTCATGCTTATAGTAAAAATATAGCTTTTAGCAAACATATTGTTGATGCCTTGATGCAATCTTATGATGAAAAAATTAATTTGGAAGTTTCTATACATAGAAAACTTTATGATGAGTGGGAACCTACTATAAAGATTAAAATTAAAGATCATGAGTGTCATGCTTTGTGTGATTTGGGTGCTAGTGTTTCCACGATTCCAAAAACTTTATGTGATATTCTAGGTTTCCATGATTTTGATGATTTCTCTTTAAATTTGCACATTGCGGATTCCACCATTAAGAAACCTATGGGAAGGATCAATGATGTTCTTATTGTTGCAAATAGGAATTATGTGCCCGTAGATTTTATCGTTCTTGATATAGATTGCAATCTTTCTTGTCCTATTATTCTTGGAGACCTTTCCTTAGAACGATTGGTGCAATTATTGATATGAAGGAAGGGAATATTAGATTCCAATTTCCATTAAGGAAAGCCTTGGAGAACTTTCCAAGAAAGAAAGTTAAATTACCATATGAATCTATCATGCGAGCTACTTATGAATTGAGTACCAAAGATGGCACTACTTAGATCTATCCTCGCTTTTATGCCTAGCTAGGGGCGTTAAACGATAGCGCTAGTTGGGAGGCAACCCAATTTTATTTTTTGTCTTTTGTTTTTGCTTCTATTTAGTAATAAATATTTCATCTAGCTTCTGTTTATATGTTTTTTCGTGTTTTAATTAGTGTTTGTGCCAAGTAGAACCTATAGGATAACCTATGGTGATAGTTAATTTGATTCTGCTGAAAAACAGAAACTTTGCACGCACAAAAATAATTTTAGTAATTCACAGGCATATGATTTTGCGTTGATTCTTTTTGCTGTAGATCAATAGACAAATTTCCCAGGACTTTTGTAGAATTTTAGAGTTCCAGAAGTATTCGAGAGTTACATATTGCTACAGACTGTTCTGTTTTTGACAGGTTCTGTTTTTCATGTATTGTTTGCTTATTTTGATGCATCTATGGCTAGTATCAAGGGGTATGAACCATAGATAATTTGGAATAAAGTAGGTTTAACACCAATATAAATAAATAATGAGTTCATTACAGTACCTTATGTGGTTGTTTTTCTTTCTTGCACTAACGGAGCTTATGCGATTTCCTGTTGAGTTTTGTGTTGTGAAGTTTTCAAGTTTTGGGTAAAGATTTGATGGACTATGGAATAAGGAGTGGCAAGAGCCTAAGCTTGGGGATGCCCATGGCACCCCAAGATATTCAAGGATAACCAAAATCCTAATCTTGGGGATGCCCTGGAAGGCATCCCCTCTTTCGTCTTCGTCTATCGGTAACTTTACTTGGAGCTATATTTTTCTTCGCCACATGATATGTGTTTTACTTGGAGCGTCTTGTATGATACTAGTCTTCGCTTTTTAGATTACCACAATCATCCTTGCTGTACACACCTTTTCAGAGAAGCCCACTTGATTAGAATTTATTAGAATACTCTATGTGCTTCACTTATATCTTTTGAGCTAGATAGTTTTGCTCTAGTGCTTCACTTATATCTTTTAGAGCACGGCGGTGGCTTAATTTTTTAGAAATTGTTGATCTCTCATGCTTCACTTATATTATTTTGAGAGTATCTTAGAACAGCATGGTATTTTCTATAGTTATAAAATTGGTCCTAGAATGATGAGCATCCAAGTTGGGTATAATACAAACTGTCATAGAAAGTGAATTGGATGCTATGATCAATTTGATACTTGATAATTGTTTTGAGATATAGAGGTGGTGATATTAGAGTCAAGCTAGTTGGGTGATTATGAATTTAAATAATGCTTGTGTTGAGGTTTGTGATTCCCGTAGCATGCACGTATGGTGAACCGCTTTGTGATGAAGTTGGAGCACAATTTTATTTATCGATTGTCTTCCTTATGAGTGGCGGTCGGGGACGAGTGATGGTCTTTTCCTACAAATCTATCCCCCTAGGAGCATGTGCGTAGTACTTTGTTTTCAATGACTTGTAGATTTTTGCAATAAGTATATGAGTTCTTTATGACTAATGTTGAGTCCATGGATTATACGCACTCTCACCTTCCACCATTGCTAGCCTCTCTTGTACCGTGCAACTTTCGCTGATACCATACACCCACCATATACCTTCCTCAAAACAGCCACCATACCTACCTATTATGGCATTTCCATAGCCATTCCGAGATATATTGCCATGCAACTTTCCACCATTCCGTTTATTATGACACACATCATCATTGTCATATTGCTCTTTGCATGATCATGTAGTTGACATCGTATTTGTGGCAAGGCCACCTTCATAATTTTCATACATGTCACTCTTGATTCATTGCATATCCCGGTACACCGTCGGAGGCATTCATATAGGGTCATATCTTGTTCTAAGTATTGAGTTGTAATCTTGAGTTGTAAGTAAATAAAAGTGTGATGATCTTCATTATTAGAGCATTATCCCAGTGAGGAAAGGATGACAGAGACTATGATTCCCCAACAAGCCAGGATGAGACTTCGGACTTTATATAAAAAAAGAGAAAGGCCAAAAAAAAGAGAAAGGCCAAATAAAAAATGAGAGAAAAAGAGAGAAGGGACAATGCTACTATCCTTTTTACCACACTTGTGCTCCAAAGTAGCACCATGATCTTCATGATAGAGAGTCTCCTATGTTGTCACTTTCATATACTAGTGGGAATTTTTCATTATAGAACTTGGCTTGTATATTCCAATGATGGGCTTCCTCAAAATGCCCTAGGTCTTTGGGAGCAAGCAAGTTGGATGCACACACACTTAGTTTCTTTTGTTGAGCTTTCATACATTTACAGCTCTAGTGCATCCGTTGCATGGCAATCCCTACTCACTCACATTGATATCTATTAATGGGAATCTCCATAGCCCGTTGATACGCCTAGTAGATGTGAGACTATCTTCTTCTTTTTTGTCTTCTCCACAGCACCATTCTGTTCCACATATAGTGCTATGTCCGTGGCTCACGCTCATGTATTGCATGAAAGTTGAAAAAGTTTGAGATTACTAAAGTATGAAACAATTGCTTGGCTTGTCATCGGGGTAGTGCATGATTAAATACTTTGTGTGATGAAGATAGAGCAACATCCAGACTATATGATCTTGTAGGGTTAACTTTCTTTAGCCATGTTATTTTGAGAAGACTTGATTGCTTTATTAGTATGCTTGAAGTATTAATATTTCCTATGTCAATATGAACTTTTATTTTGAATCATTTGGATCTGAACATTCATTCCACAATAAAGAAAATTACATTGAGAATTATGCTAGGTAGCATTCCACATCAAAAATTCTGTTTTTATCATTTACCTACTCGAGGACGAGCATGAATTAAGCTTGGGGATGCTTGATACGTCTCCAACATATCTATAATTTTTTATTGTTCCATGCTATTATATTACCCGTTTTGGATGTTTATGGGCTTTATTTTACACTTTTATATCATTGTTGGGACTAACCTACTAACCGGAGGCCCAGCCCGAATTGTTGTTTTTTAACCTATTTCAGTGTTTCGAAGAAAAGGAATATCAAACGGGGTCCAAACGGGATGAAACCTTCGGGAGCGATCTTTTTGGAACAAATGCAAACCTGGAGACTTGGAGTGGACATCAAGCAACAATCGTAGCGGCCACGAGGATGCCCGGCGCGCCCCCCACACTCGTGGGCCCCTCAGGCGTCCACTGACATACTTCTTCCTCCTATATATACACCCGTACCCTGAAACCATCAGGAGCACCACGAAAACCTGATTCCACTGCCGCAACCTTCTGTATCCGCGAGATCCCATCTAGGAGCCTTCGCCGGCGCTCCGCCGGAGGGGGAATCGACCATGAAGGGCCTCTACATCATCTCCAAGGCCCTTCCGATGAGTTGTGAGTAGGTTATCATAGACCTTCGGGTCCATAGTTATTAGCTAGATGGCTTCTTCTCTCTCTTTGATTCTCAATACAAAGTTCTCCTCGGTCTTCTTAGAGATCTATTCAATGTAACTCTTTTTTGCGGTGTGTTTGTCGAGATCCAATGAATTATGGGTTTATGATCAAGTTTCTCTATGAGAAATATTTGAATATCCTCTGAATTCTTTTATGTGTGATTAAGTTATCTTTGCAAGTCTCTTCGAATTATCAGTTTGGTTTGGCCTACTAGATTAATCTTTCTTTCAATGGGAGAAGTGCTTAGCTTTGGGTTCAATCTTGCGGTGTCCTTTCCCAGTGACAGCAGGGGCAGCAAGGCACGTATTGTATTGTTGCCATCGAGGATAAAAAGATGGGGTTTATATCATATTGCATGAGTTTATCCCTCTACATCATGTCATCTTTCTTAATGTGTTACTCTGTTCTTTATGAACTTAAAACTCTAGATGCAGGCAAGAGTCGGTCGATGTGTGGAGTAATAGTAGTAGATGCAGGCAGGAGTCGATCTACTTGTCACGGACGTGATGCCTGTATACATGATCATGCCTAGATAATCTCATAACTATTCGCTTTTCTATCAATTGCTCGACAGTAATTTGTTCACCCACCGTAATACTTATGCTATCTTGAGAGAAGCCACTAGTGAAACCTATGGCCCTTGGGTCTATCTTTTATCATATAAGTTTACAATCTACTTCTATTTGCATCTTTACTCTTCCAATCTATATCATAAAAATACGAAAAATATTTATCTTATCATATTATCTCTATCAAATCTCACTTTCGCAAGTGGTCGCGAAGGGATTGACAACCCCTTTATTGTGTTGGTTGCGAGGTTCTTGTTTGTTTGTGTAGGTGCGTGGGACTTCTGAGGAGCCTCCTACTGGATTGATACCTTGGTTCTCAAAAATTGAGGGAAATACTTACGTTACTTTGCTGCATCACCCTTTCCTCTTCAAGGAAAACCACACAAGCTCAAGACGTAGCATTGCCATAAGTCGCCTCGACCACTCGACAACCTGCATCGACTTGAGCCACCACTTGGAGGGCACACGCCTGACCTGCCGAGCCTCTCTGCTCTTTTAGCCCATGCCTCCCTTCTGCAGCAGTGTTGAGTTCGGCCACCCTTGCGCAACCCCGCGCGCATAGCTCCGCACCGCCCTGTTGAGCCGCCTGGCTCCGCCTCAGCCGTGAGCAGTTGTTAAGACCGCCCTCCACGGCTTCGTCAATCCACCTACAAACCATTACCAAGGCCTCTCCATCATCACACAACCTTGTTCTGCAGGCCACCGTCTCCCTCCAGTGTTGAAGCCTGCTTGTGCCGTCGAGACCTCGTCTCCGCCGGGTTTTGCTCGAACCCCACCGCGTTTGGAGAACACATGCATATGAATTAAGGATCTACAGTATTGTTAATTGAAAACCAGGGCTCAATGGATTTTTTTGGCTCGATGGAGTCATCGCAGAGCCACCGTGACCAAGTCAAGTAGAGTCAACAGTGGTGGGGATTGCAGAGAGCAGGTCTCCAAGCAAGGTTTACTCGTTGAAGCCCAGCAATATACGTACATGATGTTATCAAGCAGAGGTTATTTGTTCTAGTCGAATCCGAGCACATGAGCCCGCAGGGAAAATATTTTGGCTATTTAAAAGTCTTCAACTGATCAAATAGTGGAGGTGATCGCGATGGTTTTGGTTTGACCTTATCGTCAGAGTGCTTACAACAAATTTATGATCTTCCCGAGACCACTGAATTGCTACATCCAACATCTCCTAGCACCATGGTGTCAATAGCACAACGTTTTGCAGTTATGATTTACACTGCGGACTTGGCAAAATGATTCCTTGAGTACTACTATTCTATGGAGATTAAAATATTAGGAAACCTATAGTTGCTAGTGACTTCATATCTGGTCGATTACCATCAGGCGCTGGGTTTCGGGCGGATCATCTAGTGTCCAATTAAATCAGGTGTTATCCATCTAAATCTATTTTATTAGCATATATTATTTTCTTCAAAGAATCAATTACTCTAGTCTGCAATATAGTTTGAGCAGGATAATGATTCATTATAAAGGTGGTGTCATGCCATGCCTATTGAGTGTGTGTTAGCATCATCATGCACCGGCGCCTGCGCCCGCTTGCTCTTCAACGAGTGTGCGCGAGCCACCACCCCTGCGGCCCAGTCTACATCAACATGATGCGGCTGACTCGCCCGTCCGCGTGGCTTACCACACCTACAATTAACTCGCTCGTTCACATCGGCTTACGACGCCGCGGCTGACTCATCTGTCCATGCATGCGGTCGATTCGTTCGTGATTTATTTCAGCATCACCATGGTGATCATCAACTCCGCGGTAGATAATTTCTATTCTAACATATCAGGTGAAATCCGTCCAGTATATTTTTATATTACATATTAATTTCTTTAAAAGAGAAATTACTCTGGCTTGCGATGTTTTTTGATGTAGGACAAATTGTCTACTGCAAAGGTGACCGTCATGTCATGGAGTTTATTGAATGACTCATACCGGGAGTATACAATGAGTGTTGTGAATATCATCAATTTGCTTCAAGCTTCTGGTTTACATAAATTTTATCATTCTCCTATTCAACTATATGTCGGTTTATATCTCGGTCAAGTATGGAGAATCTCAAGACAACTCCTCGAGTCGTCTTAAGACTCGGGGGCTACAATGACATGACTCAATATCCGGTTTAATATCCAGTTCAAAATCCGACTCAAGGGAAATATCTCTCCTGCAAAGTTTTGAGCTCTCAATATCCGGCTCAGCATCTGATTCAGGAGGAGGACATTTCTTGCAATTTCAAGTTCTCAGAAAAATTGAAGGTCACATGGGGGCTTCCTGCACAATGAGCATAACTATTCATACCCTCTTGATCCGTTTTACAAGCCGTCTTATTGGTCACTTGGGGGCTTCCTGCTCAATCAGCATATCTATTCATACCCTCTTGATCCGGCTTCCATGCTAGAGGTTGCTTGGGGGCTTCTTACTCAACGCTTATAACTTTCGTACCCACTTGGCCGGGTTCCATGGCAGTAACTCTTTCTCAATCACACCCTGAACTTGTCAAGGTTAAAACGGCGGCTTTTGTCACGTGAGTGTAACGCCCAATATGTGACCCTATCCTAGAGGAACTCGAAGGTCGCACCAAGGATAGAAGGGCATATTGAAGTTGCTTTTGCAAGGTGGATATCATTACATCGTACCATTACTTAAAAGTTGGGATACATCCAAAGGCATGCAATGCCACATGAATACAACAATACATCATACATGAGAACAACATCCGACTACGGATGCAACACAAACAAAAACTCAAGCAATATCCACCCTACTAGCCCAGGCTGCCGACCCAGAACCTATCCCCTGATCAAAGAAGAAGCAGAAGGAGAACTCCAAAGCAAGTAAACATCACTCTCACGTCAGATCATTGCATAACCTGCACCTACAACTGTTGTTGCAGTAATCTATGAGCCATGAGGACTTAGCAATCCCATTACCATGGGTATCAAGACTAGCAAAGCTTAATGGGTATGGTAACGATAAGTGGTGAGGTTGCAGCAAGCGACTAAGCATTGTATGGTGGCTAAGTTTCGAGTACAAGAATAAGGTGAGAAACTACGCAAACGGTTGCAAACTAGTAATGATCAAGAAGTGATCCTAAACTACTTATGAGTCAAACATAACCCCACCATGTTCTCTTCCCGAACTTTGTGGAAAAGAGACGATCACGATTACACAGGTGGTTGGTGTATTTTAATTCGAATCTGGTGTCAAGTTCTCTACAACCAAATATTAAAAACTCCCATCTGCCACATAACCACGGGCATGGTTTTCAAAAGATTAGACCCTGCAGGGGTGTCCCAACTTAGCCCATGACAAGCTCATGATCCACGGAGACAATCCTCCATCGTGGGACATCCAATCAACCTCGGGATCCCGGTGCACAAGACATTTCGACAATGGTAAAACAAAACCAGCAAGACCTCCCGACGTGCTGACACCTTGATAGTAGCCACGTGTATCTCGTCTCAGGCCACGACGGATGAGCGAAGCGTACATGATCCAAATACCCCAAGTTACCTAGGGGCGGTTGTCGGTGTCAAAACAGGCGGATCTCGGGTAGGGGGTCCCGAACTGTGCGTCTAAGGCTAATGGTAACAGGAGGCGGGGGACATAATGTTTACCCAGGTTCGGGCCCTCTCTATGGAGGTAATACCCTACTTCCTCCTTGATATCTTGATGAATATGAGTATTATAAGAGTTGATCTACCACGAGATCGTAATGGCTAAACCCTAGAAGTCCAGCCTATGAGGTTATGATTGTTGTGGCTAAACCCTAGAAGTCTAATCCCTCCGGTTTATATAGACACCAGGGGGGGGACTAGGGTTGTACAAAGTCGGTTACAGAGAAAGGAGTCTACATATCCGAATCTCCAAGCTTGCCTTCCACGCAAAGGAGAGTCCCATCTGGACATGGGAAGAAGTCTTCTATCTTGTATCTTCATAGCCCAATAGTCCGACCAAAGTATATAGTCCGGATGTCCGAGGACCCATTAGTCCAGGACTCCCTCAGTAGCCCCTGAACCAGGCTTTAAGGACGATGAGTCCGGCGCGCAGATTGTCTTCGGCATTGCAAGGCGGTTTCCTTATCCGCATACTCCAACATAGCCTTCCGAACATAGAAAACGTGTCCGGCTTTGCAAAACAAGTACCACTCACAACCGTAGAGAGTATAATATTTCACGAGGCCAATCTGCTGACAACTTTTTGTAGCGTGACATCACGCCACTGCCCGGTCATTATTCTGAACTTTTTTAGCCTGTTGCTCCATATTTCGAGGTGCGTTCTCGCTGGCATGTCTTGTTGAAGTACAGATCGTGTCCCCTTATCACGGGATTCTCATCAATACGGGCATGGGTAACCCAACTGTGCCATCTGCACGACGCTTCGGGAAGAGGCGAATTTTAAGGCGAGGGGGAGGCGCATGACTTTTACTGCCTTTATAAAGGGATAAGGATTCATCCTTGTTCACCCACGCCTTCTTCCTCCTCTGCCCATCCATTCTCGAGCTCCAGCGCCCAAGCTCTCGCCTTCTCCGCCCAAAAAAGCACTCCAATCATGTCCAGATCTGGAGCAGGAGGCAAGTGGATGGCCTCCTCCGTCAAGAAGGAGGACATCAAGGAGCTCCGAGAGGCCGGGTACCTGGCCAAGGACATCACTCATCGACTCCAGCCAAGGGACAGATCGTCCCCACCCCAGGAAAGGATGGTGTTTCTCACACACTTCGTCCGTAGGCTGGGATTCCTCCTCCATCCGTTCGTTCGCTAACTGATGTTTTACTACGGGCTAAACTTCCATGACTTGGCCCCCAACTTTATCCTCAACATATCGGCATTTATTGTCGTGTGCGATTCCTTCCTCTGCATCCCACCTCACTTCGGCCTATGGCTGAAGACCATCAATGTGAAGCCAAAGGTGGTGAGCGGCCAACAAGCAGAGTGCGGAGGCACCACAGTGGGCAACATGCCCAATGTCACCTGGCCCGAAGGCTCCTTTGTGGAGACTGTAAAGGGGTGGCAGTCAGGGTGGTTCTACATCACCGAGCCGTGCGACTCCAATTGGGCGGTGGCCCCCGCATTTTGATCCGAAGTCTTGATGCGCCTCACCTCTTGGCAAGAGAAAGGCCTAGCCTGGGGCTCTTTAGACGAGCTGACAGGGCTCTAGATGTGCGTCCAGAACATGATAAACAAGAGAATCAAGCTCGTCAATGTGATCCAGGTTATGCTCGTTCGTCGGATCCTTCTGTGCTAGTGCCGGACTTGCTATTTGTGGGAGTTCGATCCGGCCAAGCACCAGACGCTACTGGAGCTCTTCGGCATGGCGCACGAAGATATATGGAAGGTGCTCTTCAAGGCCCGCGAGACACCACCGCCCATGATCGAGGATCATGGACTTAGCTCAAAACGCCAGGTTAATCCGGTAAGTTCTTTCATGTTTTCAAGGTATACCCTTTACTGTCATATTTGTGGAGGGAATCTAAGCTTCCCTACCAATTTTTTCAGGCCTAGATAGAGATAGAGGAGCGGATTAACTGTACGGCTCCGCTGCCCGAAGATCCAGAATCCCCACTTATGACAAAGATGCTGTTTCCGGCACCTTATGAGGTGCCGGAGAAGAAGGCCAAGGGGACCAGAGATGGTCTTCGTCACAAGGGCGCATCGGACGCAATGTTCGAAGATGCCTAGGATCACTCCTCCATTGCCGAAGGTGACGAGGAAGAGGAGGAGGAAGAATAAATCCATCCCCCAACCACTAGGGGGAGAAAGAAGAGGACGGCCTCCACACATGGGGAGGTCGAGGCGTCCAAGAAGGGGAAAACTTCCCTTCCGGACAACTCCGCAGTGGCCACCAACAGCAACGGGGAGTGCGAGCCCAGGGTCAAGCCCATGACCAAATCGTAAGTGTCCAGACACGATAGTATTTCTGGCCTTTTTTACTTTATAGTTTTTTAATGTGCTGGATCATGCACTTGCAGTCCGGCTTGGTCCAACATCGAGTTATCCTCCTCTTCGGAGGGATTGCTGGACCCGTCGGCGATGAACGACGGGTCCCTTCCGATGGCCTCCTCCCCCAAGGCCACGGACAGCACCGAGGTGTTGTCTTAAAGGATCCCAGGCTGGGGAGAGGCTCAGGAGGCCGTCCCAGTGGTGTCGGAGGGTAAAACCCCAGTTGCCGAACACATGGGGGGACAGACCCCTATGGACACCGACGGTGGGGGCCGTATCCAATTTGGCCCCCAGCCGAATACAGCTCCGGAGGCCCATGTGGCTCCGGACTTAGGCACGCTGCCTCTTTCGAAAGAGGGGGGTGAGCCAACTCCACCGGTGACCTCTGTCCATCCAGAGGCACCACATAGATTGCTCAAAACGCTGCGAGGCGCTTCCATTGTTGAGGAACACCGTACTCTTATGAGTACGGTGATTGAGAAGATCCAGTCCGCCAAAAGCGGACTGACCGAAGCCTGTACTAGCCTTCTAACAGGCTGTGAGGTAAATAATATAATTGGAAAAAGAATGTCACAGGATAGACAATAGCCCCTGATGCTCCGTCCGGTGTTCGGAAAGAAAAGCTGAACAGAGGATCAAATAATTTTCACAGGAGTCTAATCTGATATGTCTATGTGGATAAGCAGGCATCACTGCTGGCTGCGACCGCTCATACTACGGAAGTCTCTGGACTGAAGCAGAATTTGGAGCGGGCCGAGGAAGAGCTCGGCCATGTGAAGAAGCAGTTGGAGGACAACCAAGGTATGTAGTAACCTGTGCGTATATTTAGGAAGGATGAATGGTTCATGCTGACTAAAGTGTCATGAACTTTATTAGGGGCCACGACCGAAGTAGCGTCCCTCAAGAAGGCGTTGGCCGAGGCCCAGGACAAAGCGGCCAAGGAACGCGCCACACGCGAGAAGCAGGAGGCCCGGGTCAGGGAGGTCCAGCAAGAGCTTCAGGACACCGTCAAGAAGTATGAGTCCTTGGAGCATGATTTTAAGGATCGAGGGTCCGAACTTGCAAAGGCCCGCCAGAGCGCACAAGATGCCTGAGCTGAAGCCCAGAGCGCCCTCCAGGAGATCCAGGTGGCCAACAAAATCATGGTGGGTAAGGCTTTTATAATGCAGAGCAAATATGTGAAGAAAGGTTCGTTTTACTAACCCAGATTTGGAGTTCTCCAGGGGCGTTTGCGGATCTGCCGCGCAGCGTATCAGACGCTGCCGAGTTCTATCGAGCCGAAGAGGGGAGCTCTATGGAGAAGCTATTTTGTTCTCAATACCTTGGACCAGAACATCCAGTGCCCTTTAGCGGTCAGCTGAAACAGCTGTCGAGCTGCATAAGGCGGCCGAACTAGCCATGAAGGACTTAATAATCTGGCTATGGCCCGTCGAGCCCATGCCCAGCAGCTACTTCGGACTCATGAGCGACTTGTCAGTGCCTGCCCATGGCTTGAAGCCATCAAGCGGTCGGTCTATATCGAACGCGCGTGTATGGCCTTTGCCCACGCTAGGATGCATTGGGCAAAGATGGACGCCACGAAGCTGATGACCGAGGGGCCGCCTGAGGGCAAGGAGCACCGTTGCCCTGAACTGTATTTTGACAGTGTCCTGGAGGGATCCCACCTTGTGGCGGAGCAATGTGCCAAGGATATCATATTCCCATGAATACATTCATGTTATCCTGTCCTGTAATATGAAACAAGATCTTTATGTAATATGATGCTTGTTTATTTAAAACTTCACCTCCTGTGCAGCCGTTTGTGAAATCTGAGAGTTGGCCAGTTGTCAGCTTCTGCGCCCACATAGATAGTACGAGGGTGTTCGGGATAAATCTAAACAATCTTTACTCCAAATTTTGGTCCTTAAAGGAGGTGTTTAGCTCAGCGAACAAGGAAATTAGACTTACGGCTTTATCACCCTCACTTAGCCATAGGAGTTTGATAATGAAAATTTTGGCGCAACCCCTGGTGTTCGAAAGTCCGAACTTGGGGCGCTATACACGCCTAATCGGATAAAAACCGACTCATCGCGTAATGCGGAAAAATCTCTAAGGATTTGAAACCTCTCGAACAACTGACCATCTCTCGCCGCATCATGACAGTCAATTTTTGGCTTTCTCTACTAAGGTGCTCATCTGGAAGAACCGGGACACAAGCACAGTAGTTCTCCCTTTACTACCCTAGCCGATATAGCAGAACGCAAGGTAGTAAGCACAGGAGCCGGGCAACCCAACTATTGACCAAAGACATGATTCGGAGCCGATGCATATAATGTTATAAGTTCGGGGTGCCAAACTACACTATAAAAATGTTCGGACTTTATTGCTGTGTTGTGGGGTATGATGAAGCCCCTAGCGAATTAAGGCATACCAGAGTGTACGGGTGCAATATATAAAAAATACAAAGACAAGGAAAAAAATCAACTAATAAGCTGACGTTGCAAATATTGAGCCGCAAGTTATTTTCCATTGTAATTTGTTTAATACATCAAGGCGTATTTGTACAAGGAATGTGATAAGAAAATAAGGCTATTTGACATGCCATTACCAAGGGCGAGCTGCGTGCGGGTATTTAAAACAGGTATAACGATCGTTAGCAGAGACCACCTGGGTTTCCCTTGTACCTCAAAGCTCCTTGCCTTCTTGGTGTATCCGTCCCGTAATAGATCTGATGTTTAGGTTATTAGAAAAGCCTCGAGAAGAGAAAAACATGAAATGAAAAAGAAAAAGTGAAGGTGTGCGGATCCAGGGGTGGTTAAGCCACCTATGGACCACGGTCTAGCTGTGCCTCCTTCCCTGCCTATGGTATTTTGAGTGCGTAGTTATGTATGCGCGACACGAATGTCACCGCTTGATTGGGACTAGGAGGGAGGCCGACTTGCTAGTCGAGCTCTGGACGGGCTGGACTGTCCTGCTGCAGAGCAGTTTGGACTCGCTTGACGGTGTCCGGGAGCTTTACTGCCGAATTGAGGTTCTGCCTAAAAAGGCTACTCTGTACTTCTGCTGCAAGGGCCGCGGTGTGCTCCTCAGTACGGAGGGAGCATTCCGTATTTCCATTGACTGTTATTACATCGTTTGGTTCGGGCATCTTGAGCTTGAGGTAGGCATAATGCGGCACCGTATTGAATCGGGTGAATGCGGTTCGTCCAAGCAGTGCATGATAGCCACTGTGGAGGGGGACGGTATCGAAGATTAACTCTTCGATTTGGAAATTATCCGGGGATCCGAAGACCACTTCTAGTGTGATTGAGCCTGTATAGCAGGCCTCTACACCTGGTATGACACCTTTGAAGGTGGTTTTTGTGGGCTTGATCCTTGAGGGATCGATACCCATTTTGCGCACTGTAGTCTGATAAAGCAGGTTCAGACTGCTGCCACCGTCCATGAGGACTCGCGTAAGGTGGAATTCGTCAATAATTGGGTCGAGGACCAGTGCGGCTAAACCACCATGACGGATACTGGTTGGATGGTCCCTGCAATCGAAGGTGTTCGGACAGGAGGACCATGGGTTGAACTTTGGGGCGACTGGCTCCATCGCATAGACGTCCCTGAGTGCATGATTGCGCTCGCTCTTGGGGATATGGGTGGCGTATATCATGTTCACCGTTTTGACTTGGGGGAGGAATTTCTTCTGTCCCCATGTGTTCGGTGGTCGTGGTTCCTCGTCGTCGTCATCGCTTTGTGACCCTTTCTCCTTATTCTCGGCATTTAACTTGCCAGCCTGTTTGAAGACCCAACATTCCCTGTTGGTATGATTGGCTGGTTTATCACGAGTGCCATCGATTTGGCATGGTCGATCTAGTATGCGGTCCAGACTGGACGGGCCCGGGTTATTTCTCTTGAATGGCTTCTTCCGCTGACCGGACTTAAGAGCCACTGAATCCAGCGTTGACCGTCGTGTCTTCGGTGTTATCGCCATTGTTTCGACGCTTATGTCTATTGCGTCAAGGCTTGCCGCTGCTGTTTCTGGCTTCAGAAGTGCCATGTTCGCTTGTATTGTTGTTGCTACGGGCTAGCCAGCTGTCTTCGCCCGCACAGAAGCGGGTCATGAGTGTCGTGAGGGCTGACATGGACTTCAATTTTTCGTGGCCAAGGTGTCTGGCCAGCCATTCATCACGGATGTTGTTCTTAAAGGCCGCTAGGGCTTTGGCATTCGGACAATCGATGATCTGCTTGTGTTTAACTAAGAACTGAGTCCAGAATTTCCTGGCTGACTCTCCGGGCTATTGGATTATGTGACTTAAGTCATCGGCATCCGGAGGTCGGACATATATTCCTTGGAAGTTGTCGAGGAAGGCGTCCTCCAAGTCCTCCCAGCTGCCAATGGAGTTTTCGGGGAGACTGTTCAACCAGTACCTAGCTGGTCCTTTGAGTTTGAGTGGGAGGTATTTGATGGCGTGAAGATCATCACCGCGGGCCATATGAATGTAAAGAAGAATGTCTTCAATCCGTACCGCGGGGTCTATTGTGCCATCATATGATTCGATGTTCACGGGTTTAAACCCTTCTAGGAAATTGTGTCCCATTACCTCGTCGCTGAAGCAAAGGGGGTGTGCGGCACCTCTATATCGGGCCAAGTCAGATGGAGTTCATCTGCGGTTTTCGGCCGGGATGTTATTATGTTTGTCACGTTCAGCCGGATGGCCATCGTTGCGCATCGGGGCACGCCCCCGTGATCCATAGATTGATCTTGTCTGACCTGCTCTGTTTTCCAAGTTGCGCTGCAGGTCATGCGTATATCCCTGAGCTGTTGTATTTTTGTTTGTTCGGCGAGGTAGTGCAGGCTGGTGTTCGGCTCGAGGTGTCATTTTGTCCCGGCCACGTGGTGGTCGGTCGGCCTCATTGTACCTTGGTATGACGGGCTCCAGCGCCTCGTCATCGAACTGTGGTAATAGTTCGTGCTTCGGGTAGCTTTTGGTTGGGCGCTCAAGGCCATACTCCTTGGCTGCCAGGACATCAGTCCATCTTTCATTGAGCAGATCTTGATCATCTTGAAGCTACTGCTGCTTCTTTTTCAGGCTTCTTGCAGTAGCAATTATCTGACGCTTAAAGCGTTCCTGTTTGGCGGGATCCTCAGGCACGATGAAATCTTCGTCACCGAGGCTCACCTCGTCCTCGGAGAGCGGAAGTTAGTTGCTATCCTCCGTGTCTTTGTTCATGGCCTATTCGCCGGGGTTGACTCGCCCATCCTCCCATTCCTCCTGCTCGGAGGTTGGTTCAACGGGGTCTTCATTGTTTTCGGCATCGTCCGGAGCGTTATTTTCTCCTATGACAGTATTGCTGTTTTGCTATGGTGTGGCTTAGAGTGGCATCGCTGACGTCGGCACTTTGGCTGTGTCTCAAGAGGTTTATCCTCGACTGGATTTTCATTGCCACCGTTCTTTTCTTTGGGTGTATCCACAATGTATATGTCGTATGAGGGGGTGGCTGTCCAACGCCCTGTATGCGGTGGTTCCTGCTCCTCTCCGGCATCGTCGTCCATACCGTCGATGTCTTCGGAGTCGTAATCAAGCATGTAGGTTAAGTCATCGACAAAGGCTATGAAGTGGATGGTGGGAGGGACACAAAGCTCTTCGTCGTTCGCTTCCCAATCGAGCCGAACATAGTTCGGCCGAGAATTCCCCGACAAGGAGAGGGATTTTAATGAGCTTAACACGTCGCCAAAAGGCGAGTGCTAGAAGATGTCCGCGGAGCTGAAATCCAAGACCGGTGCTCAATCAGGTTCAATGGACGCGGATGCACGCAGTCTGGAACCCATGGCCGAAAACGAGTCCGAGGTTTAGGTGATGCAAGCCCAGCTCGATTTTGGGCCTGTGTGCGGCTCGAGCGCCACTGAGTCTGCGGCCTCCGTGGCGGGGTTAAGCTTCCCATCTTCGGACGACGCAGTCCGCTCCGGCTCTAGGGCCAAGGAGGTCACTGGCGCTATTTCCTGCGTGTGGCCCGATGACAGATCTAGGTCATGTTCATCATAGTGGCCGGGGACAGCTGTCATGGGCTCCAACCCGTCGAAGATCAGGTCTCCATGGATATCAGCCACAAAATTCAGGCTTCCGAATCTAACCTGATGGCCAGGGGCGTAGCTATCAATCAGCTCTAGATGGCCAAGCGAGTTGGCCCGCAGTGCGAAGCCACCAAATACGAAGATCTGTCCGGGGAGGAAGGTCCCCCCTGGACTGCATTGTTGTAGATGATTGATGGAGCCATCAAGCCTTCTGATGACGACGCAGCAGAACTCTTAATGAAAGCACCAATGTTGGTGTCAAAATTGGCGGATCTCGGGTAGGGGGTCCCGAACTATGCATCTAAGGCTAATGGTAACAAGAGGCGGGGGACACAATGTTTACCCAGGTCCGGGCCCTCTTTATGGAGGTAATACCCTACTTCCTGCTTGATTGATCTTGATGAATATCAGTATTAAAAGTGTTGATCTACCACGAGATCGTAATGGCTAAACCCTAGAAGTCTAGACTATGAGGTTATGATTGTTGTGTCTAAACCCTGGAAGTCTAATCCCTCCAGTTTATAGTGTGACAGCCTGGTTTTTGCCCCCTCTTCGTTTCCTGATTTTCAGTTGGTTTGCTTTTGAAGTTTGGAGTTTTTGAATCTTTCATTTGGACTTAACCACTTGACTTTCACCCAAGTGTTTCACCTCCCTCTCAAACCATCACTCCATCTCTAGTTCATCCCGAAATATCCTTTGGAATATTTTTCTTTAATGAAAAATATTCATTTTCCTCTCCAAAACCCTAGCTAGCTCAATGTGCTCCAAAGCAACCCCAATTTTTCTTGCCCCTAAAATCCTGAGAAAAACCCCAATTATTCTTTGAACCCTAGGACACCTTTCTGAGCGAAAATATTTCATCACTTTTTGGAATATTTTGGCTACACAAAATATTTTCATTTCTGGACAGAAATGGTAGTTTCTACAGCAACTACCATTTTACTAGCTCCGTTGTAGCTGGTTTTTCTTGTGCATTTTCACCTTAGTAAGTGTTGGCTAGCCTCAAAGCCCAGCCCTCAACTCCCTGTGGTTAGACCACAATAAACCTTCAAAGTTACTGTCCAAAAACTTACCTGGAGTGTAAACTCATTTCTACTGCACTTGAAACCCAACCCAAGCCTGGTAACACTCAAAACTACCACGGACTACACGCCAAACATGAAGTTTGTGCTTAGGTTGGTCCGTGGTCATAGTTCACGCGGTGACCGCATTCGTCCAGGCGTGCTGGCATGCAACACACGCGCTTTGAGTGCCGCCGAGCGCTCTGTTGCGCGCGTGCTCGCTGCCCAGCCTGCCAGAGCGTGCCAAACCACGCCACCATCACCGTCTCTACTCACATAACTCTGCCCTGGTAGTCGCCGACGCTGGAGCTTGCCGCAGCGGGCAAGAGCACGGTCCGGCCAACAACACAGTGCGTGGCGCACTATGCTCGTCGTCTTCCTCTCGCCCCTGTGCTCGTCTGCGCTCGCCAATAGTCCCCGCGTGAGCTCCGTCTTCTTCCCCCTCTCTCACCGACGTTGTTCATCGCCGGGCGCCGCGGACAGGTGTCCTCCGGCGGAGCCCAAACCCCCCTCGCCGCTCACCTATAAATACGGCCACCCTCAGCCTCCTCGAGCACCTCACTCCACTCCCACACACCCCACAAGCTAGTAGAAAGCCGTAGCCCGGACGGGCAGGCCGCGGGCTGCCGTCCCCAAGATCAAGCTTGCCTGCAATCCCCTCGGGTCATCCCCGCAGCTTCAGCCCTTCCCAGGCCAGGGCAACCCTTCCAGGGCCTCCGCCACTCTCCGGTGGTGCCGTTCCGCCCGGTTGGAGCCCCTAGAGTCGCCCCTAGCCGTTGTCGCCTTCGTCTCTGGCGACCGCCGCTCTCTGCCTCTCCTGGAGAGGCTGTTTCCGGCGCCGTCCGACCACCCCTAGCCATCCTACGGGTACGGGCAGGTGCGCCTTCATCTTCTCTCTCCATCCCTCCCTCTTGTTTTGGCCCAAGAGCCCTCGCTGCCGGCGTGCACTCCGGCGAAGCCTCACCGCTCTCTGTTTGCCTCTCCCCCTCCTCCTCACTTGACTAGTGAGGCCTGCTAGTCAGCCACTCTGTATGTGAGTGAAGCGGTACGAGTGGTGGTGCCCTGGGCGTTTACGCCTTCGACGTCACCCCCAGTCTGTTTATTTTTAATTCAAATTTCATTTAAATCCAGAGAACTTCAAATGGCCACAACTTTTTATCTTTAAGTCCAAATGCATTGATTCTTTTTGCATTGTGTTCTTTGTCCAAAAATCTAGAAGCTCACCAAATTGAGATTTTTCCCTGCTGTCTAGATTTTCTGGTGAATTTCAGAAGGTTTCTTGATGATTTCCTTTTGTGTTTTTAATTATTTTCAGAAGACCAGGCTTGTCTTGAGGATCACCAGGAGGTTTGTGAACCTCATTTGCACTAAGGCAAGCCACAGCAACATTTTCGTACTGCCATTAAAATATTTGTGATTTTCTACATGAACAAATGATTATCCATGCATTTAAATTATTAATATGTTAATTATATTCTGCTAGATGCTTGTTAAAGTAAATATGCTTGATTTACAGAAAGTTTGAAGTGAACTTAGTTGGTAAACTAATGATGATTTAGTTATTGTGTGATGAATGATAATATGGTTATGGATATAAATAATTAGTGAGATTATTTTCTTGCATGAGTAAAGATGATAAAATTTGCTAGAAAAGATTCTGGTTGAAGTAAGGGTTGATCTTAACTAGAGAAGTATCATCAGTTGTTGATGCTCAGTGTGAGCATAATTGACTCATTCATTTCCGTTGATATGTGATGCATAAGTTGGTGATGCATGTCATGGCATTATGACACCGGTTAGTTTCACTTTAAGTTGAACCTGTTAATAACTCAACTTGAATATGTTGTTGACCGAGTCATGGTGCCGCTGAATCGAGTCTTTCCTAGTGCAACCACATTTTCCAATATGGGACGGCCTTTATTCGTTTCATTATCATGCCTCTGGTCGGTGCCTCCATCTAGGGAAGGTTATGGGCGTGTTGTACCCTGGCCCGGTTAGCAAGCATTACCTTGTGAGCCCATTGTTAAGTTCTTGGTACCCGGTCCCCGTGTGGGATTGTGGCCACGACGGTGGTCGTTGTGTTGGTAGACACGGGGCCACCCAGGACAAGCCCGATGGGGAGTGAGTCGGAGTGTCCGGGAGAGTGTCATGGCAATGGAGGGGTTTCATCGGAATGACGTTGGTCCACCGAAATGGGAGTGCGACGCCATGGGTTCCGTGGTGTGGGTCCAGTGTGCTACCTCTGCAGAGTGTATTAATCTATCGATAGTCGAGTCCACGGTTAAGGACACGCTCGAAAGTAGGTCACACCATGGATCAACATTTAATGAATTTTGCACACTAAGTATGAACTTTGCATTGCGTTGGTGGCGGGAAGGCCATCGTGTTGATTTGGACCAGAGGTTGGTCGTGGTTGTGATCACCGTAAGGATCACGGGCCAAATACTGGTCGTGGTTGTGATCGCCATAAGGATCACGGGCCAAATACTGGTCGTGGTTGTGATCGCCGTAAGGATCACGGGCCAAATATTTGTCGTGGTTGTGATCACCGTAAGGATCACTTGATGTCTCTGGGTTGGTGTGTTTGTGATCCAGGAGCAATCACGTTTGGTAAGCCAGTCCAAGGGACGATTATCACAAGGGCATGGTCACAGCATGTTGGATATATTGTTGCATTATTATTATTAATTGGTTAATTGTCATGATATTGTTTGTCATTATGTTTATGTTTGTTGTGAGCTTGCAAGTATATTCAATGTACTGACCTAGCGTGTCATGCCAGATTTCAGGAAACTCCCGTTGGAAAGAAGTGCTGTCCGAGTCTAGATCGTGTCCACATCGGTGTCCCTGTGCTATGGAGTTCCGCTACGATGTTGTTCCGTTGCCGTGTAGTTGTCATGATCGAGTCCCCTTTATGTTCACTAAATAATGTACATAATGTTCAGCCGCATCGTGTGTGCCACTTGGCCTCGACAACTTTTTTAATATAAACTCTAATCCGGTAGCATCAATAAAGCGGTTTTTCTTTGTACCAAGATGTTGTGTGTTGCCAGAAGACAAGGTCTCTGGGCTGGCAATGCATGGTAAACCGGTTGCTCTGAGCCGGGGTGCCACAACGCTTGGTATCAGAGCTGCGTTGACTGTAGGCCACACTAGACTATGACGAGTTAACTGGATGCTAGATACGAGTTGTAGTTGAGTGCCGGTAGCAATTGTAGCTGGTTGTTGCATTGCATGCACTGATTTTTATTTTTATGCTAACCTGCTAATGGTTGTGAGTGTAGATGGCTCCGGTGTCGTATCCGTGCCAGTTGCAGCTGATGCCGTACACGTCGCTGCATCTCCTGTGTAACGTGTGGCGTCAGTTGTACCCTCTCGGTAACGACCCAGCCTATCGTGTGTACCGGGAGCGTCTAGCTGACTCAGTGTATGAGTATCACGCCGTGGTTACTCTGCGCACGAGTTCCGATTCCAGCACTTACACTCATACCTCTTGGAGCGGTTGTGCTTCTGCCGCTTCTCAGGCTCTCCAGTTTGCTGCATTCAAGGTCCTTGTTGAGCTTCGCTACATTGAGGTCTGGATGCAGAACCATACAGGTTTCTACCACTATCCTTCTCTTCACGATAATGGTCGTGTCCGTTTCCCTATCATTGATTCGGAGTCCGATAGTGTTGCTAGCCACCTTTCTCGTTATATCACTACTAGCTATATTATGATCTACGAGCTAGCTCGAGAGCTGACTCGTGCCCGTACTGCTTTAGCCTCCACTAGATCAGTCACTACTCCAGCATCTATAGGATTTACTCCCTATATTCCAGCCAGTTCCACTTCCCCTGTTTCACCGGTTACTCCTCCGAGTAGCTCGGGCACCGCAACCGTGAGTCCACTTAGTGCTCCTGTTCAGTGGGTTTCACTTCCCGCCACTCCTGTAGCCCCGATGCTTCACCCTACACCTACCTCGGAGGGAGAGCCCTTGAGACAGCGTCATCATGTCACCTTTAACCCAGAGGTCTCAGTTAACCCCGTCAGTTCAGGATCCGAGTCCGCTTCAGGAGAGGACCCCGCAACACCAACAGAGCAGTAGAGCTTCTGAGTATTCACAGTCGTCCAGATGGTGTATGGATGTAGTCGTATGAGTCATGATGTTTCGTTTCAGGTATGAGGGTAGTTGAACCTGGCATGTTGCTATCTTTCATGTATGAGTCTATGTATAATTATGTTGGACCTCTATTTCATTCGCCGCATTTTCTTCGTCATTTCGGTTTTTCTCGGGCTTTTGTTGCTGGCTTCCCCCAATTTATTTTGAATGCTTCTCATCTCGGTTGCGTTGCCTTGGGAAAAATCACAATAGGATGACGCGGGGAGGCTGTAGTAGCAATGTTCGCGAGGGTTCTCCTATTCGTCGTTCCGCACGACAGGCAGGACACTCACTCGAGCCATACGTTCCACCACCGCCTCCACCGCCCGCCCTCCACCGAGCAAATTATGCGTATGTTTGAGGAAAGATGGAATAATGATCTGATTGAAATATTGTCAGGACCCCGACTCAATGCCACATCGATCTAGCATGTAACACCTCATATCACTTTGCGGCCTCACGCACGGTATTCCCACGGGTGTCGCCTTACCTTTGCCCGGGACCGTTTGCGCCTTTTGGCACATGTATATGATAGTGTCGCTAGCATCAATATGATAAGGAGCCCGGGCTGACATGGCTAGTCGTAAACCCAAAGTGGCACAAACTTACAGGGACAGGCATCCATGACCCAGCATCGAACGTGTCGGTCATCAGCGAGTGAATCCAGGCTGTAGCACTGGGCTAGCAGGACACCGGTGAACCGGGCTGTAGCGGGCTAACAGGACTCCGGTATTCATCGCGTGACATTTCCCCGAGGGGACAGACACAGGAACGAAGAAGGACACATTCCGGCCAGCCTAAGTGTTCCAGAGCAGTAGCAAGCTACCATGGCTCAGTGGAAACACTAGGAGACATTTCTCGGTAAGAGAGGCTACTAAGGATAAACAACTAGATAGTCAGATCCCACACATACCAAGCATTTCAATAACATACACACAATATGCTCGATATGTGCAAATACAACATGGCATCACAACATGACTCTACGACTCAAGTATTTATTCATTAGGCTCTGAGGAGCGAAATATTACAAACATGGGTCTCACGACCCAACATTCAGAGCATACAAGTCAAAGCACAAGCGGAAGCTAACATGTCTGAGTATAGACATCTACAAATGAAAAAGGCTTAGAAGCCTAACTATCTACTAGATCCTGCCGAGGGCACAAGATCGTAGCTGAGGTAACAAGCTAAACGTCGAAGTCAACGTGGAACTACTAGCGAGACTGAAGTCTCTCTGCAAAAACATAAAATAGGCAAACGTGAGTACAAATGTACCCAGCAAGACTTACATCAGAACTAACTACATATGCATCATTATCAACAAAGGGGGTGGTGGAGTTTAACAGCAGCAAGCCAGCTTTGACTCGGTGGCTATCCTGAACTACGAATGCAAGTAACCCTTTTGAGGTTGCGCACACGAGTCCACATATTCACCATAGCAATACACCACTATGGATCCGCTCCCGTCTCCCTACGAGAACGCGATCCATAGCACTCACGCTTATCTTGCGTATTTTAGAGTATCCACTTTCACTTGTCTATGAACTGTTATAGGCAACCCAGAAGTCCTTTACCGCGGACACGGCTATTCGAATAGATGATGTTAACCCTGCAGGGGTGTACTTCTTCACACACGCTCTCACCACTTACCGCCGTTTACACGACATGTACTCGGCAACCTTCAAGCGGAAGCCCAACGAGGGTGTCGGCCACGACCTACCTAAACACTCAAGTCTCTAGTCCAGGTTTATCGCCTATTCGGGTTCCATCCGCGAGGAGATCCGGCCGGAGTTTCGCTCACAGCCCCAAACGATGTGTGCAGGGTTCCCGAGACACCAAACGGGCACCCGGTACAGCGTGCCACGTGCCTACCGCATCACAGCCCACCCCTCCGGTCAGCGCTGCCCACGGCCTCCAGCATACTACAAACACCAGAAACTACTTGCAACTCTTGGACAGAGGACAAGGGTGAATAAGAAGCCGAGAGGGTCCATTGGTTTCGGGCCCAATGCATGGTAGTATTTGTTTCATGGATCACAAACACAGAACTTAGTTCCTGAGGACGGCTGCAATGAGACAACCCACCATGTACTCCTACATGGCCTCTCACCGCTACCTTTACCAAATCGTGTTCACACACTTAGCTCACACACAGTAGGACATGTACACACACCTCTGATTCATCCTCGATGAATCAGACCTGACTCAACTCTAAGCAGTAGCAGGCATGACAACAAGCATGAATGAGTAGGCACAACAGGGCTCAAACAAATCCTACTCATGCTAGTGGGTTTCATCTATTTACTGTGGAATGACAGGTCATGCAAAGGATAAAGGGGTTCAGCTACCGCAGCAAGTAACAGTTGAATCATTGTTGTCCTAATGCAGTAAAAGACAGAAGGAGCGAGAGACTGGGATTGTATCGGAATGAACAAGGGGGTTTTGCTTGCCTGGCACTTCTGAAGATAGTATAGTTCTTCATCGGTGTCATCGATCACATCGTCGGTACACGTCTACTGAGAGGGAACAAGCACCGACAAACAAAGAAGAAACATAATCAATGCAATGCATAATATGATTCATGATCATGACATGGAAATATGAATGTGTTTGGGCCTAATGCAAGCTAGATCAGATTGAGATGAGTCCATTTGAACCAAAGATTCAAATGCAAACCCATTTTAAGAGGCCATATTAGTGTATTAACTTGTTTCACGTAAACAACAAGGTTAAAGTGTTCTAACATGCATGAAAATGGTACAGATGGATAGAGTGCATTTTTCTGATCATTTTTCATATATAATTTGTTTGATTTGGAGCTACGGTTGATTTTCTATGATTTTTAGAAGTTTTGGTTATTTTCTGGAATTGAATAAGAATAAATCCAGAAAAGGCATTACTGCATCAGCCTAACATCATCATGACGTCAGCAGGTCAACGGGGCACGGTCCGGGTCAAACCTGACCAGTGGGGTCCACTGGTCAGTGACTGGGGCTGATTAGTGTCGCTGACATGTGGTCCCAGTCAACGGCCACGTCAGCAAAATCAACATGTCATGTGGGGCCAGTCAACAGCCATGTCAGCGCGGTCAAAGCTGGCGGGTGGGGCCCATGGGGTTAATTTAAACTAAACAGGAGTTAACCCGGGGTTAGTTAAGGGCGTGGGGCCCATATGTCAATGAGAGAGGGCTTAATTAGTAGGGTCATTAGCCCCTAATGATGGCGCCACGTCAGCACGTCGGAGACTAGCCGGCGGCGACCACAGAACACGGCGGGGGCACGCCGGACTTGTGCTAGAAGCGTCGGTTTAGCACGCTGAGGGCACCAGGGCATAGCCCTTGCTCTTGCGCATCCAGAGAGCCAAGTGGGAGGGGCTGGGGTCGAACGAGCTCGCCGGAGTCGAGCCCGTGGCGGCGGCTGGCGTTCGAGTACGGTGCTAGAGGGCATGGGAGGGGGAGCTACTAATGCCTGTAGGTTCTTAGAGGCGCGCCGAGCAAGCTGGTGTGCTCGGATACGGGCTGCAGTGCCCATGGCCTCGTCTGCACCTTTGCCGGTGGCAAGGAGCTCACGACTTCGGTGGAAACGGTGGCTGTAGGATGAATTAGGCGACCGGGTATGGGGGAAACGGTGCAGAGGCTCACCGCGGTTCTTCTGGTGCTGCTGGAGAGGCAGGGGAGACACGGGGTCCGGCGAAACGTCGGCGGGGATCTCCGGCACCCGAGGACGGAGACGGCGGCGTTGGCGAGGCTCCGGAGCGTTTGGCGTTGCGTAGCTCAACGAGGAGGTCGAGGACGACGCGGCGGAGCTCCTGGACTGGTCGGGGAAGCGAGGGGGAGGCGGTGGGCATGGCAACGCCGAGCGGCGGCAACAGCGGCGCTCGGGCGTGTTCGGGAGAGGGAGCAGGGAGGATGAGAGAGGCCAGGGAGCGAGGGAGAGGCAAGAGGGGGTTCGTGGCGTCTCCCTGGCACGCCTGGGGGGGGCGGGTCGAGGCTGCGCGGCTGAAGCAGGAGGTGGCAAGGCGTTGTCGGCGCGCTTGCCACGCACATGTTTGTCCTCCTGACAGGAGGAAGACGACAGGGAGGCTGGTGGTGGGCTGGGCCGCAGGTGGGCCAGCACAGGAGCTGGGCCGGTTGCTGGCGCCAGGTAAGTGCCCCAGGTAGGCTCTCTCTCTCTCTCTGTTTTTTCTATTTATTAATGTTTTCTATTTCTCTGTAACTTCTGGGCTTTATTAAAAATACCAGGACGTTTCCAAAAATCATGAAACTAATCATGGCTACTGTTTAGAATATATCCAACAGTACACATTTTAGTTTATGATTATTTGAGCATTTAAAATATTTTATAGCATTTAAATGCCCAAATGCAAATACTATAGGATTTAATTCAAGAATCCAGGAATATCCTAGAAATAGGTTCACCATTTTTGGCAGAGGTTTTCACCTTTATCAGAAATCATGAACATTTTCAAAGGCATTTTGGGTTCATTGAAAATGATTTTATTTGAGCCTATTTGCATTCATTTGGTGCTATGGTTTAAACAATCCCCATTTCAAGTTTCAAATAAATTTAAATATGAGGCATGGATGCTTATGCAACTACCTGCAAACAAATTCTAGGGATGTGACAACTCACCCCCACTAAACAAGAATCTCGCCCCAAGATTCAAGACGTGAGGCAAGAAGACAAAGGGGACACTAAGCATCACAAACTTCATGATCCAACTATCTTCTCGAGGTTGTTGATTTGCCGAATAAAATTGATCTTGATGTCTTTCCTTCGAAATCTTCATCCAGCATGACGATGACAGAGGGAAACTCTACGGAATTGATCTTCTCAAAGATCGAACAACTCGGGATCAACTCACAAAATGGAACATAGCAACATCTCTCGAGCTGAGACACGAAGCACACATCTAGAGGGATGGAGTGGAACAGATGATGAGGGTTCACTAGGTAGACAACAATTCCACACTTACGAGGGTGGTGAACGGTTGTCAACGTAGCGAGGAGTTGAGTTGCCATGATACCTCAGCGAGACATCCTGGAGGAGGGTGAGTCGTAGATTATTACCTTAAGTGGAAAAAGAATTATCTTTGATTCAGGGATCATTGAAACTCTTTATACCAGCCTAAGGCAATTCTTGAGCGATCGTTTGGAGGGGTTGGGTAGAATGGTATACTCGGACTAGTATAGATGATGTGGATTACCTTGTTGAAGACAACACAAGGGATGATTTTGCTTATCATCGGAAATGGATGGGACCCAAGATAGGATGGCACAATGATGGTGCAAGCTGGGAACAAAACACAAATGCTGGGAATGATTCTAGTAACTAGGAGAAACTCAACAGCAGAGAGCGATTCCACTGTTGAAAATTTATAGCATAACCGAGGAAACTGGAAGCAATCCCAGTTGGTAACTATGATAGCACCTAGTGCTTCTGCGTGCTCTCAAGAACTTGAGCAATTCCATAATCATCATAGTTCTACCAACATCTATGAAAAGAATGTTAATACAACTACATACTACCATGATGAATAACGATGGAGGATGCAGATGGAAAGGAAGACAACACTTTCTCAGATTTCACCCTGGCAATGACAAGGAAACAAAATCTGGATGATCGACCGAGAGACATTTAGCACTCCGCTTCTAATGTTCTCCTTGATGTAGTAGCGTATCCCATTCATTGATATGGTTTGATATCTAGAACATCAAGTAAAGGTCGAACTTCGGAAGCACAAAAATCATAAGGCACCCAACTAGGGAATAATTCCTACGAAGTCCTTAAGGGGAGGTGGTCAACTTCTTCAACCAAGATACTACAATAATAGGCCTTCCGGCTAGGTGTGTGGGCCACGACATCCACGTTACCGGGTACAGAGAGACCAATATTATAATTCTTGGGACACGTTCCAACCATCATATCTGCTTGAGATTCAGATCTAGTTGGTGTTAGAATAGTCCAGACTCATCAAGTCTAGAAAGAAAAATGAAAGTTTGCAACACAAATCGACGAGACGACGTTGCGAGATTCTCGGGAAATGGACTACGATAGCAAGCTCCAAAACATGAGCTAGCTCTGCTACAAACATGTGAACACGTTGTCCCAAACAAACATGGCCACATAGTAGTCTTATAATAAAACACTACTGAGTTCAGGTGGGGAATCATCATCGAGGATATCGAAGTCCTTGCATCAGGCATGCTCTTAAGAAGGAACTTCTTCTCCTTGAACAAGTCAATCAGTGGCTTGGTGTTCTAGGAAACACATATAGAATGGAGGCGGCCAACCTATCAAACCATAGAATACTTCGCACATGCGTGACTAACTTGGGACGATTCCAGAGGAAGCAAAACTAACTTTCTCGAATCCACGGCGGCAGCTCGCATCAAATGCACATGAGTTAGAGAAAGTCACTTATTTCATCCGAACATATGCTTCATGAACGGGACATGAAGACATTGCGTATAAAGTTTCCAACACTAGCTTAATGTTCAACAAAATCATGGAGGAGATAGGGATGTTGTCAATGGGCTTAACAACAATTCATCCAGGTTCCTATGGAGATAGAATTCCATAACTATGTGAACAAGGTGATAGTATTGGTCAGACCCAAAAGACATAATGGTGTATGCTCGAGGAAAATCCACGAGTAAGACAACATTACGAACATCGTTGGTTCTGATTTGACTTGATGATAGCCCATACTCAAGTCAAAGTTTTGGCAAGACAACAGATCCAACAACTGATCACGAGGACCAATTGGTGAAGGTATCATCTTTCTTCAACACACACACAAGATATCCCTTAACATGAACTAAGTCAGGCAGCTTTTATCTCCCAACTCTCCAAGTTGTTGTTCAGCTTACCCAACTAGCTTAGGGATACTCGATACAGATCCTTGGAGAAGGGGTGGTTACAAGAAACCAACTTGATCACGAACTCAACATAGCGGTCAGGTGACAACCTAGTAATACTTCCGAGAAGATATCCGGAACACCATGAACCACCGATATGTTACTAAGCTCGAGAACAATCTTGCTTTTAGAGCAAGATGATATGATCAAATAAGCAAGGGACCGAAAAATCCAAACTCATTGATCGAAGAGTGCACCAGAAATAAGGACTAGGTAGCACAATCAACCTTAGTATGAAGATTTAATAACCAACTCGCTAAGAATGAGGATATTATCCATTTACTACCAAGCAACACGGTTGCTAGGAGTATTGATTTCACACATCACAATTCAGTTGTCGGTGTACCGGTTACAATAACACGAAACCGAGGAATGAATAATGATGGCGAGAAGTATCACTGTGTCAAGAGTTCATAGGATGGTGTGCAATTCCCATGACAATCCTAACATAAAGAGGGCAATACTTCGGGGTGGAACAGAATCAAAAGCTGGATTAGCATTTTGATCTGCGAAGTACAATTGCTTTGACCCAATCCTGGATATGGATGAGGTACTGGAGTTTGTTTCTCCTAGTCATTCCGGAATAGAATGGCTTGACAGACCACAAGAATAATAGGCACCGATGAACACGGGTGCACAACTATTTCTGACTATCAATTGATAGACGGGGGGTCAGGATACAACTAAAGAGGGACAACCCAAAAGAACATATGATTTTCTCAGTTGTGGATGCATAGAGTAATATGTCAAACCAAGTTCAACAGGTTTCTTCCAGATAACCCATGTAGAAAGGTAGAACTGGCAGAATCACAATTATGAATGAAGAACTCCTCAAGAGTACTCTGATTGTGATCTTTTGGTTCAAATAACTTCTGCCTTAATGGTTCATGGTATTTGGAAGAAGGAAATACCACTGACCTCAAGGAATAATGCAAAGGTTACTAATATCCTAGAGGAACTAGCAAACACTATCAACATGAGGTAAGTAGGGTGAATCTCGGGTTCAAGAACCCAGGAATAGAATACCTACTACTAAGTTGCATCACGGGATGCTTTCGAGAATAAAGGCCAGAATTATCACACCGGGAACACAAAACATGGCTAGATTACTAGGTGACTCCCTAAAACACCTAGGGTCATAATAATAGCTCCAACATATATGTCAAGGCAATAAATTACCTCAACGCACCGGTTAGTGTGCTTATTCTGACCATAAAGGACATCGGGAACGGAAAGAAAGGATTTGCAAGTGCATCAGATTGTTTAGAAACCTGGGATGACTCGGACAACATAACGACTGTAAATGCTCAAAAGTTTGGAGACATAGCACAAAAATGGTGGCATAGCCACTCAGAAGCACAATATCAAGGTTTCGTGATCAACAGTTAACATACGAAAGTAATAGGAACTGAAACGAGGCTTAAATCCAACAATCCTATAAGTCTATGGATTAGTAACACGTGATCCTGATAGATAGATGAGAAGGCCTAGTTCTTAATCCCCGTAGAAGAGAAGAGGATGACTCAGATCAGAAGGCCATGAGGTATAAGGAGTAAAAAGAGCCTTACGTTCCCTCCCACAATCAATTCCCTTACATAACTAAAGCATTTCTAGACACAACTTCGACCAGTTTGGCTTGGTAATCCTACAGGCACTCAAACTCTGATACCAAAGCTGTCAGGACCCCGACTCAATGCCACATCGATCTAGCATGTAACACCTCATATCACTTTGCGGCCTCAGGCACGGTATTCCCATGGGTGTCGCCTTACCTTTGCCCGGGACCGTTTGCGCCTTTTGGCACACGTATATGATAGTGTCGCTAGCATCAATATGATAAGGAGCTCGGGCTGACATGGCTAGTCGTAAACCCAAAGTGGCACAAACTTACAGGGACAGGCATCCATGACCCAGCATCGAACGTGTCGGTCATCAGCGAGTGAATCCAGGCTGTAGCACTGGGCTAGCAGGACTCCGGTGAACCGGGCTGTAGCGGGCTAACAGGACTCCGGTATTCATCGCGTGACATTTCCCCGAGGGGACAGACACAGGAACGAAGAAGGACACATGCCGGCCAGCCTAAGTGTTCCAGAGCAGTAGCAAGCTACCATGGCTCAGTGGAAACACTAGGAGACATTTCCCGGTAAGAGAGGCTACTAAGGATAAACAACTAGATAGTCAGATCCCACACATACCAAGCATTTCAATAACATACACACAATATGCTCGATATGTGCAAATACAACATGGCATCACAACATGACTGTACGACTCAAGTATTTATTCATTAGGCTCCGAGGAGCGAGATATTACAAACATGGGTCTCACGACCCAACATTCAGAGCATACAAGTCAAAGCACAAGCGGAAGCTAACATGTCTGAGTATAGACATCTACAAATGAAAAAGGCTTAGAAGCCTAACTATCTACCAGATCCTACCGAGGGCACAAGATCGTAGCTGAGGTAACAAGCTAAACGTCGAAGTCCACGTGGAACTACTAGCGAGACTGAAGTCTCTCTGCAAAAACATAAAATAGGCAAACGTGAATACAAATGTACCCAGCAAGACTTACATCAGAACTAACTACATATGCATCATTATCAACAAAGGGGGTGGTGGAGTTTAACAGCAGCAAGCCAGCTTTGACTCGGTGGCTATCCTGAACTACGACTCCAAGTAACCCTTTTTAGGTGGCGCGCATGAGTCCACATATTCACCATAGCAATACACCACTATGGATCCGCTCCCGTCTCCCTACGAGAACGCGATCCATAGCACTCACGCTTATCTTGCATATTTTAGAGTATCCACTTTCACTTGTCTATGAACTGTTATAGGCAACCCAGAAGTCCTTTACCGCGGACACGGCTATTCGAATAGATGATGTTAACATTGCAGGGGTGTACTTCTTCACACACGCTCTCACCACTTACCGCCGTTTACACGACATGTACTCGGCAACCTTCAAGCGGAAGCCCAACGAGGGTGTCGGCCATGACCTACCTAAACACTCAAGTCTCTAGTCCAGGTTTATCGCCTATTCGGGTTCCATCCACGAGGAGATCCGGCCGGAGTTTCGCTCACAGCCCCAAACGATGTGTGCAGGGTTCCCGAGACACCAAACGGGCACCCGGTACAGCATGCCACGTGCCTACCGCATCACAGCCCACCCCTCCGGTCAGCGCTGCCCACGGCCTCCAGCATACTACAAACACCAGAAACTACTTGCAACTCTTGGACAGAGGACAAGGGTGAATAAGAAGCCGAGAGGGTCCATTGGTTTCGGGCCCAATGCATGGTAGTATTTGTTTCATGGATCACAAACACAGAACTCAGTTCCTAAGGACGGCTGCAATGAGACAACCCACCATGTACTCCTACATGGCCTCTCACCGCTACCTTTACCAAATCGTGTTCACACACTTAGCTCACACACAGTAGGACATGTTCACACACCTCTGATTCATCCTCGATGAATCAGACCTGACTCAACTCTAAGCAGTAGTAGGCATGACAACAAGCATGAATGAGTAGGCACAACAGGGCTCAAACAAATCCTACTCATGCTAGTGGGTTTCATCTATTTACTGTGGAATGACAGGTCATGCAAAGGATAAAGGGGTTCAGCTACCGTAGCAAGTAACAGTTGAATCGTTGTTGTCCTAATGCGGTAAAAGAGAGCAGGAGCGAGAGAGTGGGATTGTATCGGAATGAACAAGGGGGTTTTGCTTGCCTGGCACTTCTGAAGATAGTATAGTTCTTCATCAGTGTCATCGATCACATCGTCGGTACACGTCTACTGAGAGGGAACAAGCACCGACAAACAAAGAAGAAACATAATCAATGCAATGCACAATATGATGCATGATCATGACATGGCAATATGAATGTGTTTGGGCCTAATGCAAGCTAGATCAGATTGAGATGAGTCCATTTGAACCAAAGATTCAAATGCAAACCCATTTTAAGAGGTCATATTAGTGTATTAACTTGTTTCACCTAAACAACAAGGTTAAAGTGTTCTAACATGCATGAAAATGGTACAGATGGATAGAGTGCATTTTTCTGATCATTTTTCATATATAATTTGTTTGATTTGGAGCTACGGTTGATTTTCTATGATTTTTAGAAGTTTTGGTTATTTTCTGGAATTTCCTGAATAAGAATAAATCCAGAAAAGGCATTACTGCATCAGCCTGACATCATCATGACGTCAACAGGTCAACAGGGCACGGTCCGGGTCAAACCTGAACAGTGGGGTCCACTGGTCAGTGACTGAGGCTGATTAGTGTCGCTGACATGTGGTCCCAGTCAACGGCCACGTCAGCAAAGTCAACATGACATGTTGGGCCAGTCAACAACCATGTCAGCGCGGTCAAAGCTGATGGGTGGGGCCCATGTGGTTAATTTAAACTAAACAGGAGTTAACCCGGGGTTAGTTAAGGGCGTGGGGCCCATATGTCAGTGAGAGAGGGCTTAATTAGCAGGGTCATTAGCCCCTAATGATGGCGCCACGTCAGCACGTCGGAGACTAGCTGGCGGCGACCATAGAACACAGCGGGGGCACGCCGGACTTGCGCTAGAAGCGTCGGTTTAGCACGCTGAAGGCACCAGTGCACAGCCCTTGCTCTTGCGCATACAAAGAGCCAAGTGGGAGGGGCTGGGGTCGAACGAGCTCGCCGGAGTCGAGCCCGTGGCGGCGGCCGGCATTCGGGAGCGATCGAGTACGGTGCTAGAGGGCATTGGAGGGGGAGCGACTAATGCCTGCAGGTTCTTGGAGGCGCACCGAGAACGCTGGTGTGCTCGGATACGGGCTGCAGTGCCCATGGCCTCGTCTGCACCTTCGCCGGCGGCAAGGAGCTCACGGCTTCGGTGGAAACGGCGGCTGTAGGATGAATTAGGCGACGGGGTATGGGGGAAACGGTGCAGAGGCTCACCGCGGTTCTTCTAGTGCTGCTGGAGAGGCAGGGGAGACACGGGGTCCGGCGAAACGTCGGAGGGGATCTCTGGCATGCGAGGACGGAGACGGCGGCGTTGGCGAGGCTCCGGAGCGTTCGGCGTTGCGTAGCTCATCGAGGAGGTCGAGGACGATGTGGCGGAGCTCTGGACTGGTCGGGGAAGCGAGGGGGAGGCGGTGGGCATGGCAACGCCGAGCGGCGGCGACAGCGGCGCTCGGGCGTGTTCGGGAGAGGGAGCAGGGAGGAGGAGAGAGGCCAGGGAGCGAGGGAGAGGCGAGAGGGGGTTCGTGGCATCTCTGTGGCATGCCTGGGGGGTCGAGGCTGCGCGGCTGAAGCAGGAGGTGGCAAGGCGTCGTCAGCGCGCTTGCCACGCACCTGTCTGTCCTCCTGGCAGGAGGAAGACGACAGGGAGGCTGGTGGTGGGCTGGGCCGCAGGTGGGCCAGCACAGGAGCTGGGCCGGTTGCTGGCGCCAGGTAAGTGCCCCAGGTAGGCTCTCTCTCTCTCTGTTTTTTCTATTTATTAATGTTTTCTATTTCTCTGTAACTTCTGGGTTTATTAAAAATACCGGGACATTTCGAAAAATCATGAAACTAATCATGGCTACTGTTTAGAATATATCCAACAGTAAACATTTTAGTTTATGATTATTTGAGCATTTAAAATATTTTATAGCATTTAAATGCCCAAATGCAAATATTATAGGATTTAATTCAAGAATCCAGGAATAACCTAGAAATAGGTTCATCATTTTTGGCAGAGGTTTTCACCTTTATCAGAAATCATGAACATTTTCAAAGGCATTTTGGGTTCATTGAAAATGATTTTATTTGAGCCTATTTGCATTCATTTGGTGCTAGGGTTTAAACAATCCCCATTTCAAGTTTCAAATAAATTTAAACATGAGGCATAGATGCTTATGCAACTACCTGCAAACAAATTCTAGGGATGTGACAAATATTAAGAAGTGTTCAAGATGTGGTTGGATGGAACGGAAACCAGCCCGGTCATCACTCCAAGCTATCAGATTTTCAAAGGACCAAGCCTCCCAGTTTCAGTCAGGTTATTGATCCCTTGGATGCAGATGATTGGTTAAGAACTATGGAGAAGAGACTTGAGATTGCTCGTACTGAAGAAGGATATAAGGTTCCATTTGCAACTCATTATCTTGAAGGCGCTGCTGCCATATGGTGGGAAAATGAAAGAGCCATGTGGTCTGCTGATGAAGAAATCACCTGGTCAAGATTCAAGGAACGATTCCGGAAATATCATATCCCTACGGGAATTATGAAGACTAAGCAGCATGAATTCCTCGCGCTCCTCCAAGGAAGTCAGTCTGTGGGTGAATATTTGCAAAAATTCAATCATCTGTCACGTTACTCCCTGTATGATGAGGCCACAAAAGAAAGAAAGATTGACAGATTTCTTGGTGGATTAAACCCGCAACTCAGGTGTACTCTCAGTATGTTCGATTTCCCAGACTTCCAAACCCTTGTGAACAAGGCTTTCATTGCTGAAAGAGAGCACAAGCTTGTATCGGATAATAAGTCTGCCAACAACGATCACAAGCGCAAGTTTGAGCCAAGAAAGGAAATACAACCAGTGCAGAAGGCTCGTACCTCGCAACAAACTCAGGTGGAATATAAGCCCAATTGGCAACAGAATGTTAACAAGACCACCACTCAACTCAAGAATGTCATAACCAACCCAGTACAAGCGGAACGTCTCCGTAGCAATTCTTGCTTCAGTTGTGGGCAAACCGGACATTATGCCAAACAGTATCCGAAGAACAACCGGTCGAATGCTATATTCTAGCCACAAGTCCATTATGTGGAGTCATGCCCGAACCAGCAAAATATCATGGGATACGTTCATCACATCTCCGCCGATGAAGCCCAAGAGAACCTCGAAGTCGTCATTGGTATGTTTTCTGTTAATAACGTACCTGCAGTGATTTTATTTGACTCTGGGGCTTCCCACTCTTTTATTTCTTGGAGTTTTGTTGCCCAAAACAATTTTCCTTGTTCGCTTTTGGGCAAGAATATGCTGGTACAAACCCCGGGATCCTTAATCAGAAGCAACCTAGTCTGCCGTAATCTGGAAGTCAGTATCAATGGAGTCTATTTTCCAACTTCCTTGATAATTATTGAGTCTGCTAAGTTGGATGTTATCTTGGGTTTGAATTGGCTGACTCAGTATCGAGTATGCATAAATTGTGCGACCCGCGAAGTCACTTTGACCAGCCAAGAAGGACAGACTACAAAATTCCATGCTCACAGAAGTATACCCACAAAAGAAATGGTCTTCACCACAGTGGCTGAAGTGGAATTAATTCCTGTGGTCAGTGAGTTTCCTGATGTATTTCCTGAAGAACTACCAGGCATGCCACCCCATTGAGAGCTTGAGTTTGCAATAGATCTTGTGCCCTAAACCGCACCAATACACAAGAAGTATTACCAAACACTACTAGGGAAAAGCCTATACACAGAATCTTAGCAGCAGCGAGGGTTAAAAACCCTCGCTACTGCTACTTACTAGCAGCGCAGGTTTTTAAACCTCGCTACTACTAAGTTGATAGCAGCAGCTCGGGTTTATAACCCTCGCTACTACTAAGCGGTCTCTACCGTGCCCCCCGGGACATGCCATAGTAGTAGCGCGGGTTTTTAACCCTCGCTACTACTAAGTTGATAGCAGTAGCGCGGTTTTTTGACCCTCGCTACTACTAAGTGGCCCCTGGACCATGCCATAGTAGTAGCGATGGTTATAAACCCGCGCTGCTGCTAAGTTGATAGCAGTAGCGCGGGTTTTTACCCCTCTCTACTACTAATCGTCTGCCATAGTAGTAGCGTGGGGTATGGCCTATTTGTCAAAGTCTAC
>NC_041393.1:226787545-226788592 GCF_002162155.2 Triticum dicoccoides | reverse complement strand
AAAATAAAAGAAAATGATAAAAATGTCAAAAAAATAAAAGAAAATACGTTTCCCATGTGATATGTGGTCTAGTTGTTGGGAAAATTTACAAATATGAATTTCTACTTTATTTGCAAAATCTCTCTGGAAATTTGTAAAATGGCCATAACTTTTGCATACGAACTCGGATGAAAAAGTTTTTTATATGAAAAATCATCTACTCGAAAAGTTACATCCGAATTTAACGGGAGAAACCCCGTTAAACATTTTTAAAATCCTCAAAAACCTAACAAAAAAAAGTTACGGGGCTTTTACGATTTGGAGGCAAAAAAATTCAAAATAAAATTAGTTTTTTTAATTTTTGTTAAATCTGGTCAAACTATGGTTCAACTAATTATTCAAGAATATTAGTGTTACTAAATAATTATTTTATTTTTTTGAATTTTGGTCAAATCTGGTCAAACTATGGTCAAACTGTGGTCAAATCTGGTCAAACTAATTATTCAAGAAATATTAGTGTTACTAATTTTTTAGAACAATAGTTTCAAACTCAAACAGTGAAATGTGTCAGTATATGCTCAAGCTAAATTCCTGAGGTTAATAGAACCCGGAAACGAGGGAGAATAGAACCCGGAAGTTAAGCGTGCTCAGGCTGGAGTAGTGAGAGGATGGGTGACCGTCCGGGAAGTTAGATGATTTGGAATGATGAGGGGTGATTAGAGATTAAATTTAGCAGCGATGATGGGTGATTAGAGATTTGAGGTTAAAATAATTCAGAAATTTGAAAATTGGGGAAAAAAATTCAAAAAAATTCAAAAAAAATTCAGAGATTACAGATTAGTAGTAGCGCGGGTTTTTACCCATGCTACTGCTATAAGTTAGCTGTAGCACCTTATTAGTAGCGCCGGCCCCCACGCTACTAATAGGCCCAAAACCCGCGCTACTGCTAGGCTTTTCCATAGTAGTGAAATGCCTTCATCAAAATTAGTGGAGCTAAAGAAAACAGCTGGATGAAATGCTCCAGAAAGGATATATCCATCCCAGCTCGTCACCCTGGGGATCACCTGC
>NC_041393.1:226753062-226787535 GCF_002162155.2 Triticum dicoccoides | reverse complement strand
ATTAGAGATTAAATTTAGCAGCGATGATGGGTGATTAGAGATTTGAGGTTAAAATAATTCAGAAATTTGAAAATTGGGGAAAAAAATTCAAAAAAATTCAAAAAAAATTCAGAGATTACAGATTAGTAGTAGCGCGGGTTTTTACCCATGCTACTGCTATACGTTAGCTGTAGCACCTTATTAGTAGCGCCGGCCCCCACGCTACTAATAGGCCCAAAACCCGCGCTACTGCTAGGCTTTTCCATAGTAGTGAAATGCCTTCATCAAAATTAGTGGAGCTAAAGAAAACAGCTGGATGAAATGCTCCAGAAAGGATATATCCATCCCAGCTCGTCACCCTGGGGATCACCTGCTACCTTCGTGGACAAAAAGGATGGCAGCCTCCGCATGTGTGTGGATTACCGTTAGAATGATGTCACAATGAAAAACAAATATCCACTACCAAGAATTGATGACCTGTTTGATCAGCTCAGTGGGGCCAAGGTATTCTCCAAAATTGATCTACGGACTGGATACCATCAGCTCAAGATTAAAAGGGAGGATATTCCTAAGACCGCATTCACCACTCGATACAGTCTTTATGAATATACAGTTATGTCTTTTGGTCTCACCAACGCCACTGCCTTCTTCATGCATATGATGAACAAGGTATTCATGGACTTCCTCGATAAGTTCGTGGTAGTATTCATCGACGATATACTTATTTACTCAAGAAGTGAAGAAGAGCATAAAGAACACCTCCGAGCAGTGTTACAACGATTCCGTGAACATCAGTTATACGCCAAATTCAATAAATGTGAGTTTTGGCTCAAGCAAGTTGGATTTCTTGGACATGTGCTATCCGCTGAAGTTATAGCTGTGGACCCGATATCTCAGATTCAGAGTTTCTTGGATTAGCGGATATTACTGTCGTTTCATTGAAGGATTTTCCAAGATTGCTAAATCCATGACGGAGCTGCTCAAAAAGGATAAGAAGTTTGAATGGACTGAGGATTGTGAGAAAATTTTCAATGACTTAAAGATACGGCTGACAACTGCACCGGTATTGACTCTTCCACATATCTACCACAGTTTTGATGTGTATGCGACGCTTCCAGAGAAGGACTGGGATGCGTACTTATGCAAGACGGCAAGGTAGTAGCATATACCTCACGACAGCTACAACCCCACGAAGGAAATTGTCCTACTCATGATTTGGAGTTGGCAGCGGTGGTTCATGCTTTGAAAATTTGGAGACACTATCTCATCGGAAGAGGTGCCAAAATTCTACAGATGACAAAAATCTCAAGTATATGTTTACTCAGCCAGATTTAAATCACCATCAATGAAGATGGCTTGAGTTTGTCAAGGATTATGACCTTGGAATAAATTACCGCCAGGGTAAGGCCAACGTGGTTACCGATGCGCTCAGTCGAAAGCCCGTAAGCTTAAATGTCATATTGGAATCATTGCCTCCTGAACTTCAAGAAGAGATTGCTCAGCTCAACCTGGTCATAGTTGATGCTGGCCTTGCTAATAATTTGGAAGTTACCCCCACCCTTTAGGAAGAGATCCGCAAGGCCCAGCTAGATGACACCGATCTGCAGAAGTGAGCCAAGCAAATGGTAGCAAGTCAGACTTCCGATTTCTCGAAGGATCAGTTCGGTACCCTCCGATTTCGGGGAAGGATTTGTGTGCCCAATCAAGCAGATTTAAAGCAGAAGATCTTGTCAGAAGCCCATGAATCCTCGTATTCAATTCACCCTGGAGGTACGAAAATGTATGAAGACCTTCGACAAATATTATGGTGGGATGGAATGAAGAAAGACATTACCTACTTCATGGCCTGTTGCAACATATGCAACAAAGTGAAGGCAGAGCATCAGAAGCCAGCTGGACTTCTCCAACCGCTGCCAGTGTCACAATGGAAATGAGATGATGTTTGTATGGATTTCATCACAGGCCTACCTAAGACTCGACGGGGCAATGATGCAATCTGGGTCATAGTGGATACATTAACCAAGGTAGCCCACTTTATCCCGATCAGGACCACATATCGAGCAAATGAACTTGCCCAACTGTATGTATCCAGAACAGTCAGTCTGCATGGAGTCCCTCGAACCATCACTTCTGACTGAGGTTCACTTTTTACCTCCGCTTTTTGGTCCCGTCTCCATCAAGCCTTGGGGACATCATTGAAATACAATACCGCTTATCATCCTCAGACTGATGGACAGACGAAGCGGGTAAATCAAATACTCGAAGATATGTTGCGAGCCTGCTGAGGGAGTCCTATATTAAGGGGTCCTCGGATAGCCGGACTATATACTTTGGCCGGTGTCGGCGTTCTGGGAACGGGGGTCCCCAGACTTGCCTACCTGCGGCCTGCGGCGTGGCTCAAGTGGGGGCCCAATGCACCCCAGCTTCATCAGCTCAAGCTCAAGTCCCTCGCGAGGGGCCAAGCCTCGCGGGGCGGACGACAGGAAGCTTCCTCAGGAGCAGCCTTCAGGCAGGCTCGCGAGGAGGGGGAGAGATCAAGGCAGGGCACCTCCCAAGGGGCCCGTTACGCAAGCCATGACGATCGAGGCCAGGCGGGCGCCAGGCGGGCGCCGGCCTGCGCAGTGTCCTTGTTTCCCTTTCGGTGCAAAGGGGGCAAGCCCAGGCCGAGGCATCGGGCAAAGGTTACCGTTTCGGTGCAACAGGACCAAGACCAGCAGAACGGCAGGATGGAGGTCATCGCGGAGCCTAGAGTGGCGTCATCGTCAGAGCCTTTGGTAACCGAAGACTAACTTTAGTCAGGATAAGTGTACCAGATGTTCCCCTTCAAAATGGCCAATTGTTGGCGCCTTCCCGCTCATTATTTGGGAAGAGGCCCAGGGCCTCGTTCTATAAATAGGACTAGCCACCCACGGGATCTGGGACAGAAAAACAGATCACTCATCGAGAAACGGATCACTCAGAGAGAGAGAGAGAGAGAGAGAAGCGACTGAACTCACCCAAGCAGTTCATCGCACCAGCTCAAGAACAGCCCCTCGCGAGGCTGTTCCCCCTTTGTACTGTTTACCATCAGCCCCTGAGGCAATCCACCACACCACACACTGGAGTAGGGTAATACACCACAATGGTGGCCTGAACCAGTATAAATCTCGTGTCCCTTGTGTATTCATCTTTCTTTCTTAGATCCTTGCGAGACTTCGAGACGTGAGCTGGTAGGGGAGAGATATTCGTGCGCACCCCAGTGTTCGAACCTCAAGGGTCTGTCGGAACCCGAAATCTGACATTTGGCGCGCCAGGTAGGGGTGTGCCAGAGTCCTTCTTCCGCCGCCTCGCGTTTCGTTGCCACACCCTCTTACACGACTACCAACGCCGACAGCTGGGTGGCATGGCCCGTCCACGCCGTGCCGCCGGCCCAGGGCGACCGCAACCTTGCGCCTCAGGAAGCTCGCGCTCTGCATGGCGCTGCGGGGCGCGGGCGACGTGGCCAAACGCCGCCTGCCCTCACACCGCAGCAGGTGCGGTCAGCAGCAAGAGCTTCGAACCACGCCGCGCCCACAGCACCGCACACCCGACGGGAGCAGGCGAACTCTAGGGCCGCGCTCACGGTGGCCCGAGAGCTGCTACAGTGCCAGCTGCTGGAGGGCGGCCCTGACGTGTTGCTGGAGCGAGTAACCAAACTCCTGGACGCCGCTGCCTCGGGAGCGCCTCCTTTCTGCGTCCAGCTGCCACCCCAGGTCCAGGGCGGGCCGTATGGCAGCCCCATACGTGCCCATGCGACTTCGAGTCAACTCCAGGCCTAGCTCAACGCCAACCCGGCCGTCAGCACCGGGCGCCAAGTCGCGCCGGCCACTTCTCTGGCCGGCGAAGTAGCACACGCCGCGACCTTCAGCCTCGGCGGGCCACCGCGCAATCACCCTCAAGACAACGCTCCAGGCCGAACCACGTGGCATGTGGGGCACTACGGTGAGAACCGTGGAGTTGCGGTGCCAGAAGCTTATGTGCCCCACATGGTGGATCGAGAATGCGCATTGGAAGAAGACCATGGCTCGTTCCTTGGGCCAGGCTGGGGCGAGGAGCCACTAGAAGTTGAGCTCTTTCAAGAGCCCCAAGAGGGCCTCGACGGCCGCGCTAGTGGCAGCAACTATCTGGTACCACTACTTCCTCAGGAGCAAACTTATGCTAACCAAGGGTCGTAGGAGGTATAGGTCGCCGCAGCAGATGGCTGCCCCAATGCTGCAGCCTCCTACCCCTCGGGAGGAGGGCACCGGGGGCTGCAGGAGAGGGGCCAGGATCCAGGTTCGTCCCCACGGTGCTCGGCACCAGGCGCACTCCAGAGGTAGGCCCTCTGCCGGGGAGGTGCCACAGGGCCTGCCCCCGGTAGAGGACCCGTGGTCGTCGGGGGAACCGCTGGCGACCGCTCTACCCCATTGGCGTCGTCCTTGGTTTCCGGTCATTGTCAATGGCGGTAGAGTGCGGTGCAAGGCGGGGCCCTCGTCTGGCGATAGGAAGCAAGGCCGGTACCTGTGAAGAAGGCCCAGTGCCTGTGAAGCTCGCCGCCCCGTGACACTCTCACATAATAATGAGTGGGGCTGTACACGCCCCGGAGTCTCCGGAGAGCCACCCTCGGGCCTCGGGGGCTCCCGCCCACGCCCAGTGGTAGCACTTAGCTCCGCGCTGGTGAGAAGACGTCGAAGACTAGACTAGGTGCCGGACGCGGCTTTTTGCCTTTTGCCTTTTCCTCTGTTGACAAGTTTCTTCGATTTGAATTTAAATTGGATTTGAGCTTGAGACTTGCGTGTGTCTGGGGAAGGGGAGCTTAGTCTCGTTCAAGCAATCTCTCATGTTCTGGTTTCGGCTTTATGTCCAAGTTAGCGTCAGCTGCCTCCCCTCGCGAGCCCCTCATGAGCCGGGCCAGGCCAGGCACGTCTAAAATCCGGACCGCTGTCGCCACACCCTCTTCGGAGGTTCTCACCGCAGGATCAATGGGACCATCCAGAAGACACTCGAGGCGTCGCGGCCCCCACAGTCCCACTCGGGACTCGTCGAGGTCAGGAGGTAAACAGGTCAGCTGACCCACCGCCGGGCCAGTAGCTAAGCTCACACACAGCGTTACAGTTACAAGGATATTGATCGCAAACCTTTACATGAGGGGCTTCCCCTCACAAAATGCTCTTACAGTCTTCAGGGCCAAGCCCGAACTTTCTTCACGCAGGGTGAATAGTGGTGACGTACGATTAGTCGGACATATCACTCGCCGCGTCCTCTGGGGCGCCTCCAGAGGCGTCGCTGGCGTCATCACCATCACCACCAACACCTCCGCCAGTGCCAGGCGCGTCCACCACGCCAGCTTCATCGGTGGCCACGATCACGCCATCATCATCAGACGCGAAAGCCCTAACGAGGGCATCCATGTTGTCCTCCACCCATTGCGCCAAGCCGCCCCAGATGGCTATGGGCACAGGTGCAATGGCGGCATCAAAATCAAAGTGGGGATCCACGTTCTACAGATGGCTGAAGACACGGGAGAAGGCACGCCCAAGCAAGGCTCGGCTCCTCTCCTCGACGAGCCAACGGGACCTCTCGGAGCGGTTCTCCAGAAGCATCACCATGTTAGTGAAATATTGGAGGTTGCCGGCATAGTTGGTCTCATGCGGCACCTCGGTAGCAGCCTCGCAAATGTTGCCCAGGGCCGTGTTAACCCGTTCCGTAAGCGTTCGGAGCATGGGGGCATGCTCATGCTCCAGGACCTGCCTCTGACGGATCTTGTCCTCGTTCTGCTGCGCGATAGCCTCGGCGCCATCAACCCTCTGTCAGAGAAGAAGCAACTCGGCGCGGGAAGAGGCCAGCTCCGCTTACGCTGCGCCAAGGGCAGCCGCGGAGAGGTCCGCACCCCGCGTCACGTCGGCCAGTTTGGCCCTGAGGGCCGCGGTCCTAACTTCAGCTTCGGCCCTGATCAGCTCCAACCTCGCTTCATATTGGCGCTCAAGACCCAAACGAGCTTCCGCCACGCGGCGGTCAACCTCTTCCTGGGCTCAGGCTTCGCACGCGGCGACGTCATCCTCCGCCTGAGCCACCAGGTGCTCCCTCGTATCCAGCCGCTCAAGGTCAAGGTTGCGCTCAGCGGCCTCCAGCGTTAGCGTTTCCTCGCGCTTCTAGAGCTCCGCCTGGTCGACGGGGGCCTCCTTGAGCGACACAAGGGCCGCCTGGCGCAGTTCCACCCGCTCCTCCAGAGAGTTGCTCCAGGCTTGGAGCTCCCACACGCGCTCCTCTGCATCCTTGCACCGTCGGTCTGCTTCCCGGGCCTCCTCGACGGCTCGGGAGCAGGCCTCTCGCGAGGCCACCAGTGAGGGAGAGCTTCTTAAATAGGAAAGGATCTAGGGTTGGGGGTTTTCGGACCGTACGATCGCAATCATGTGGATCCGGGCAGAGGGGGACTAGGTGGGCTGCAAGTGGGCTGTGGAGAGTGGGTTAAGCTGAGAGGAGAGAAGAGAAAGCGGACCGACACAGGGTTTCCGAAGACCGAAAACATCCGACGAATATGCCGGCTATACTGCTGCTATTGTTATCCGTTGGGGCATCAAACATACTCCAAATGCGATGAAACTGGGCAGGCGACCTACAGACAACATAACAACACCGCACGCCAACTTTCATCCCATTCCGAGAACAGGCGATGATACCATATGGTGCTTGTTCTGAGGAAGAACTTCATCATCTTCTACATTGTCTTGGGGACCAATGTCTTCAGCTACGGTGGGGTCAACAGCTGGATCTTCTTCAGCTTCAGGAGCCTCTGTGAAAGCAAGCTCGTGAAGTACTAGCTGACGCTCTTTGTGGGGGGATGCTAGACGAGCAACAGAGAGAGGCTCGACAAGAAGGGGCTCTGAAGGAGCAGCCCGATTCTTCTTCGAAGACTTTGTCTTCCGCTTCTTGGACAGTGGAGCATCATCAGAAGCATTCTTGTTCTTGCATTTTCTGGTTTCAGCCTCGGTTGCCCTTGTCTTCTTCAGTTCTGAAGCCACTGTGGGTACCTTAGGCTTCGTGCATGTCATGCTGGCGGGGAAGACAATGCGAGGTGCTTCCTGTCTCGACGCTTCAGTTTGGGTCACATCGGGCTTCTTCTTTTTGGCAGCCATCTTGGGGTCGATGCCTGGACGCCCAAGAGCCTTGCGCTTTTCAGCTACATTGCGAGCCTGAACACATTTGGCAGCAAGGTGTTTCATGCGCTCTCTTGAACCTTTTGCCTCTTCACGTTTCTTGTGAAACGCTTCCTTGAGATCATGCAACAACTTCTTGAAGTTCTAAACATCAGTGACATTGAGCTTGGCCATGTGCTTCTAGAACTGAGCCTTTTCATAGTCAATTTTGTTCTTTAGCTTGACTATCTTCTGAGCCAGAGCTAGCTCATTTGCAATGGCACTATGGAAAGCAACACTGATGCCAATGGGAAGTTGAAGATCATCGATGCTGAGATCCGAATTGGCAAACCACTCATCAATGAAGTTGTTGAGGATGTCCACATCAAAGAGGGGCACATCATTGAAGATTTCCGCATCTTGTTTGCTCTTTATCAGGAGCTCAAGAGCATCTTCACCAAGATCATCGTCAGTGGACAGATCAATGGCTTCATTCTTGTTCCTCAGAACGGCAGCTGGGGTAAGTGCTTGACCAGAACTCAGGATGGGCTTCTTCTTTTGCATAGACTTCTCGGTCTTCTTGGAGATGCGAGAGAGGTCTACATATTGCATACTTGATGCAGGAGGGGCAGTTGCCAATGGCTTCACACGTGAAGCTTTTGGTGCGGCAAAGGGTTTTGAAGCCTTTGTTTTCTTTTGCTTCTGGGGCTGAGGAGGAGCTGGTGCTTCATCAGAATCTGCATCATCAGCTGAATGGTCCACATTAGCACCTTGAACAACAATGTGAGTGATGAGGCGTTCGAGGTTGTAGAAGGGGCCAATTCTGTTTTCATTGGCTTCACGGGTGCCGTCATCCCGAGGAGCAGATGGACCGGGGTTGAAGTCGAGTCCAAATGCCTTCTTGTTTTTCACAGTAGAATCCTTGGCAAACTTGAAGTTGCGCTTGAACAGATTGTCTTTGCGACACCATAGCAGAGAAGACGGGTCAGCATTCTCTGGCTGTGGTCCGCGAACCATGCACGGGTAGAAGCCTTGATCAATAGCTTCATACAGGGACTGGGGTTGAAGATTTTTGTATAATATATCTCCCTAGGGCTGCTTGATGGCATTCTTCTCAGCATACTCATCAGTGACAAATCTGTACTTAAACCATTCTTCAGCCCAATATCTTCGAATCCATTGGATTCGAGTTTTGTGTTCACCATAAGTCTCTTCAGGGTTTGTGTCGGTGTCAAAACCGGCGGATCTCGGGTAGGGGGTTCCGAACTGTGCGTCTAGGCGGATGGTAACAGGAGACAAGGGACACGATGTTTTTACCCAGGTTCGGGCCCTCTCGATGGAGGTAAAACCCTACTCCTGCTTGATTGATATTGATGATATGGGTAGTACAAGAGTGGATCTACCACGAGATCAAGGAGGCTAAACCCTAGAAGCTAGCCTATGGTATGATCGTTGTAATGGTTGTGTGTCCTACGGACTAAAACCCTCTGGTTTATATAGACAGCGGAGAGGGCTAGGGTTACACAGAGTCGGTTACAATGGTAGGAGATCTACATATCCGTATTGCCAAGCTTGCCTTCCATGCCAAGGAAAGTCCCATCCGGACACGGGACAAAGTCTTCAATCTTGTATCTTCATACTCTTGGAGTCCGGTTGACGATGATAGTTCGGCTGTCCGGACACCCCCTAGTCCAGGACTCCCTCAGTAGCCCCTGAACCAGGCTTCAATGACGTCGAGTCCAGGGCATATATAGTCTTTGGCGTTGCAAGGCGGGTTCTCCTTCAAACTCCATGCGTTTGCCGGATAGTGTCCGGCTCTTTTATAAACGTTGCGCTCCTTGGCTTCCACGCCCAATAATGGCCTTCTTCCACGCGTCGCACGAATGCGAAAAGCCAGGGTACTTTTTATGTTTTACCCCCTAGCTGCGCAAACAATCTGCCTATAAGAGAGGCAAGAATCCAGATCCAAATCACACCATCTTCCTTCCGCGAGTACTCATCGGAGCACTTCTGACCAAGAATCCATTCCATCATGGACCGTCGACGCAGCTCCTCTTCTCGCGCTCCCAGCCCTCTGCCCGGAGATTGGAGGAGATGTTCTGTCCCGCACAACGAGCTGGTGACGCTCCAAGCGGAGGGATATCTTCCTCCGGCCTTTATGGTCCCGGTTCGAGCTGGGCTGGCCACCTACAAAGGTGGGAAGCAAGCGGAGGCCACCCCTAGTCCCAACAAAGGGGAGCGGGTATGCTTCGTCCCCTATTTGATAAGGGGGCTTGGATTTCCTGTACATCCGTTCCTCCGCGGGCTTCTGGAGTTCTACGGACTCCAGGTCCATCACCTCACGCCCGCCTCTATTCTGCATATAGCGGGTTTCATAGCTCTTTGCGAGCTACTCCTGGGCATCGAGCCCCATTTTGCATTGTGGAAGAGGCTATTCTACCCCGTACCCCGCTCTCACGAGGGGTCAATTTATCAAGTGGGCGGTGCCGAAATATGGCGCATCGCCGGGACCGGATATCCCTCCGGAACCCCTAAGAAGGCGTCCGAAGACTAGCCTTCAGAATGGTTTTATGTAGAAGACACTCCACTGCCGGACCCAGTTCCGACCGTCCTCCCGGAGTTTAGCAATGCTCCTCTAAAGAAACGCCTGAGTTGGCGCCCACGGAGCCCTCAGCTGGAGGACGACAAGAGCATCCATTATTTGATGGGCCGGATAAGGTTACTAGCCCATTCCGGACTGACCATGATTGGATTCATGGCCACGTGCATTATGCGGGGGGTGCAGCCACTACATTACAGGGGCCACCCCATGTGGGATTTCAACGGGGAGAATGATGCCACTCGTCATGGCCGCCAAGGGCCGGGATCAGCCGAAGACCTGGTGAAGATTTTGTCCGGCCTGTACAAGGGGGAGAAGGAGGACTTCCTCCAGACGAGCCCATTGAATGGGTTCTCCATGAACAACCCTCGGAGTTGGGTAAGCGGACGTTCATTTATCCGACCCACGCTTTCAAATTTAAGTACCTAACTTTTTATTGTTTTTGATGCAGGATCTGCGCCGGACTGTGGAGAGCATACATAGCCCGGCCCCACAGCCTGAGGATCTAGAAAGATCCCTTGATCCGTCCTCCGAAGAGGATCCGGACATAAAGGTGGAGCTAATTGACGGGGTGTTTCACCAGCTCAGCATGGATAATGCTCTAGTTGCCATTATGGCTGACTACCCCGGCCTATCTCCGGCTCCCCAGGTGATTGTGACCGAAGTCCTGTCACCATTATTTCGTCCCTGCGCATTTCTGACCGCCGTATACAATGGTGTCTTGGAGGAGGTACCTTCAAGGCGGGAAGCCGAACCCATGGCGGCTGACCCACAGCGGTCAGTTCGGCCCCGCAGGCGGAAGAGGGGTGTGGACAAAGTTCCAAGGAGGTGTTTGAATGCTCATAACTTTTGCAGGAGAAAGAGCGCTCGCCAGACTGCGGGCGGAGAGGTTGCCAACCAAGCCTCTGCCAGCCAGGCTCCAACACCTGGTCTGGAGGGGGAGGCGAGTGCAAGGCGCGAGCCGGATACTCCTCCAATGGAGGACGCCGACAGACTGTCCGCCACCAAGTCTGAGGTGGAGAGCGCCATGAACCAGAGGCGTCGCCGGACAGTTTTTTGTGATGTGTGCTTCTCCCCTGAGGCGTTGAATGCCTTTAACGCGGGGGACGCGCACCTCCGCGCTGCTCAAGATGGTTTGACCAGAGCCACAGAGCAGTATGTAAAAGACATACGGGTAAGAGATTTTAATAGTTGTATATGCCAGTAGCCCCCGAGACTTAAAGTAGTTAGGGTAACTGATTTAAGGATCATTTGATATACAGGATCTTACAGAGAAGAATACCCGATTGTCCCAGGAGCTACAAGAGTGCAAAGCTCAACTTGAAGACGCACTCGCTGCCGCAGGAGAAGACACTGAGACCCCTCCTGGTAACACATTATTTCAAAAAGATAAGCGGTGTGCGGCGTGCGTGTAAGTCTGACAATGATATTGCAGATGTTGCCGGACTGGATCCGGACAAGCAACAACTACTGCGCCAGCTGAAGGCCGGCGAGAGGGTGCTGACAAAGGTGCAGCAGGAAAGGAACAAACTCTAGGATGCCCACGCCCAGCTTGGAGAGGAGCTGAAAGGTGTTCGGGCCGAGCTGTCTGGCTCTGTGAAGGAGAATCAGCGGCTTCGTCGCGACATCTATAGTAAGTGCTCGAGCGAACTCCTTTGAAAAGAAGAGTTCGGCGAGGAAGTCAATTGACAGAAATATGTCTGTAGGTGTGCTCACAGGTCTCCCTGTGGAGGAGATGCCCGTATCAACGGGTGATCAACTTCCCGAGCTGGTGCAACTGCTCGAACGAGTTCGGCAGGCGATGAGCGGCGTCGTCCAGGCTTTATGGCCATCCCTCTCCCTACCGGAGGGCCTTGGAGAACTTGCGGAGAAGCTTCAGGGAGCGCGGCAGCGCTTCTATTTATGGAAGATATCGGCCTGCCGCCAAGGTGCCAGGGAGGCCTGGGCCATGGTGAAGACGTGGTACAAGAAGGCGGATGCCAACCACATGGCTGAGGTCGGACCTGTGGGGCCCGATGGGAAGGAGATCCCTGTGAGTTTAGTGTACGACCAAGTAGAGTTGGCCACTAAATATTCCCAACGGTACTGTTAATTAGACAGCCTTTTAGATGGGATTGAGGATGAATACAGTCAGTCGATTTGACAATGTATTTTAAAATGACATGTAAAATGCCTTCTAGCCGGATTGTAGATCGTTTGTCTTTGCCGACCTTTTCGCTTCAACCTTGGGACCCTAGAGTCCGGAGTGTGTCCGAATACCTTCTCGGTTAAGAAACAACCGGGGCATGCATGGAGACCAGGCATAGGTGTCATTAGTGCTTTATCAGACAAGTGGCCAACTAGTTATGTTATATTACATGGTTAGTAAGAAACATCTTCCGAGGAGAATAGTTCCGTTAAGGGTTCCTTTCCCTGGGAGGCATGCCCTAAAGTGCATGTCCGGACTGCGAAAAGAGCAAGAAAACATCTGGGGGCAGATAAATAAATAGGTAAAAAATCATCTTTCAAGTCACCGACCGAATATTCCCTTAAGAACGCTAGCTTTTGGCTTCACCCAGTCTGAGGTACACATCCGGCTGACCCGGCAGTAACAATCGCAGAGGTGCTCCCTTTACCTCCTAGCCGAACAATCGGGAACGGAGGGGTAAGCACAGGAGCCAGGCAACCCAGCTTGGCCAAAACTTAAGTCATATCGATGCATATAGTGGTGAATAAAAGGTACATTTGGAAGTTTGACACATGTGCTGGGCATGAAGCCCTTATAAGTAAGCTTCTGGTAAAGAAGCCCCCAGGTATAATGAGTGCGGATAGCACATCAAGTGTGTGCGAACAATGCGCAAGTAGGCCTTCAAGGGATTTTATGAAAAGGGTGAGAGAAAAGAGAGAAAAGAAAGACAGCTGAAATGTAAAAATTTGGACGGGGGAAGGAGACGAACTCTTAGTCCGGCGCTAGGCGTAGAATCGTCGGAGGTGGGTTGCATTCCATGGGTTCGGCTCGAGTCGGTTGTCCAATGCATTTCACAGACGGTACGCTCCACCGGTCAGGACTAGATCGATAATGAAGGGGCCCTCCCATTTGGGCTTGAGCTTGTCCTTTTTCTTGTCCGGCAGGCGTAGAACTAGTTCGCCAACATTGTAAGTCTTAGCCCGTACTTCTCTGCTTTGATATCTTTGAGCCTGCTGTTGATAGAATGCGGAACGAGCCTTGGCGACGTCGCTTTCTTCCTCCAATGCGTCCAAGCTGTCCTGCCGATCCAGCTCGGCTTCTCTTTCTTCGTACATGCGCACTCGAGGTGAGTCATGAATGATGTCGCCGGGCAAAACTGCCTCTGCTCCGTATACCATAAAAATGGTGTGAATCCGGTAGTACGGTTGGGCGTTGTCCGCAGCCCCCAGAGTACGGAGTCGAGCTCCTCTACCCAGTGCGTGTCAGATTTCATAAGGGACCGCACTAGTCTGGGTTTGATGCCGCTCATTATTAGACCATTTGCTCGTTCCACTTGACCGTTGGTTTGAGGATGATAGACTGAAGCGTAATCGAGCTTAATGCCCATATTTTGGCACCATAATTTAACCTCGTCGGCCGTGAAGTTCGTGTCGTTATCAGTAATGATGCTATGGGGGACACCATAACGGTGTACTACCCCGGATATGAAGTCTATCACTGGTCCGGACTCTGCCGTTTTAACTGGCTTGGCCTCTATCCATTTGGTGAATTTGTCCACCATGACCAATAGGTACCTTTGCTTGTGGGTTCCCCCTTTAAGGGGTCCAACCATGTCAAGCCCCCAGACTGCGAACGGCCAGGTAATGGGTATAGTTTTGAGGGCGGTGGGTGGCATATGGCTCTGATTAGCAAAGAGCTGACAACCGACACATCTTTGGACTATGTCCTGAGCATCTGCCTGGGCCGTCGGCCAATAAAATCCTGTACGGAATGCCTTGCCTACCAGGGCCCGGGCTGCAGCGTGGTGTCCTCCTAGTCTGGCATGAATTTCATCCAAAAGGTTTCGCCCTTCCTCTTCGGAGATACACCTTTGAAGGACTCCGGTTGTGCTTTTCTTGTAAAGTTCCCCCTCATGGACCTTGTAGGCTTTAGACCGCCGAACTATGCAACGAGCCTCGTTTTGGTCTTCGAGAAGCTCCTGCCTAATCAGGTAGGCTAGGAATGGTTCTGTCCACGGAGCAATTACTGCCATTATTTCGTGGCCTGAAGGCGTTAGTTCATCGGCTGGGTTGCCGATTATGTCAGATTGTTTTGTGTTGGGTGGTGCGGCTACTTCCGGGTTGTTATTTCTGGACTCCTCTTCCCATAGTATGGATGGCTTAAAGAGCCGTTCCAGGAAGATGTTTGGAGGGCCAGCGTTGCGTTTCACACCGATGCGTGCCAATACGTCGGCTTCTTGGTTATTATCTCGGGCTACGTGGTGGAATTCAAGTCCTTCGAACCGGGCTGACATTTTTAGGACAGCGTTACGATAGGCTGCCATCTTCGGATCCTTGGCGTCAAAGTCTCCATTTACTTGGGATATTGCGAGGTTTGAATCCCCGCGCACCTCTAGGCGTTGAATGCCCATGGAGATTGCCATCCGGAGGCCATGTAGGAGGGCCTCATATTCGGCTGCATTGTTGGAGTCTGTGTACATTATCTGAAGTACGTATTGGACTGTATCCCCGGTTGGGGACGTCAATACGATGCTAGCCCCCAAGCCGGCCAACATTTTGGAGCCGTAGAAATGCATAGTCCAATTGGAGTATGCGCCGTACTCTTTAGGGAGTTCGGCTTCAGTCCATTAAGCGACAAAGTCAGCCAAGACTTGTGACTTTATGGCTCGCCGAGGTTTGTAAGTTATATCGAATGGTAAGAGCTCAATGGCCCATTTTGCAATCCTGCCCGTTGCGTCGCGGTTGTTTATAATGTCGTTGAGGGGCACTTCGGAGGCCACTGTTATCGAACACTCTTGAAATTAGTGTCGGAGCTTCCGGGATGCCATGAACACTGCGTACGCTATCTTTTGATGTCACATCCCTAGTTATGGTATGCACTGAGCTAGCTAGTCATGTGTTGCATCATGTTTAAATTCTATTGAAACTTGAAATAGGTATTGCCTAAACCCTAGCATCAAAGGAACTCACTAGGTTCAACTAAAATAATTTCAGTGAATCCAAATGGCTTTCAAAAATGTTCATCATTTCTGGAAATGCTGGAAACAGTAACCAGAGGTGTTGCACATTTTTCCATGACATATTTGGGCTCTGAATTAAATCATATGGTATTTTCATTTGGGCATTAGATACTATAAAATATTTTAAATGCTCAAATAATCTTAAAGTAAAATGTTTACTGTTGGATATATTCTAAACAGTAGCCATGATTAGTTTCATGATTTTTGGATCAGTTTAAGTATTTTTAATAAAGCCACAAATTTGTAGAAAAATAGAAAACAGTAATTAAAATAGAAAACGGAGAGAGAGAGGAAACTACCTGGGCCGCTTACCTGTCCAGCCTGGCGGCCCAAGTGGCCGGTCCAGCCCACCACCGCCTCCTCCCTGTCGTCTTCCTCCCTCGCCAGAAGGACAGAGGCGCGTGGCCGCCCCGCGCCGGCCACCTCCTCCCTCCCTGCCTGCCTGGCTCTTACCCGGCCCCTCCTAGCGACACCACGACGATGCCCCGTGTCCCCTCGCTCCTCTCCCTCACTCTCTGCTCTCTCCTTCGCCCACTAGCCCCTTCCCCGAGCGCGACCGAACGCAGCCGTCGCTGCCGACGAGCTCCCCCACGGCCACAGCCATCTCCGAGCCCCTCCGACGTGCCCCGAGCTCCGTTGTGCCGCCCCCTTCCTCTCCACCGAGCCGCGCCCCGCCGGAAGCCCTGCAGCGTCGTCCCCAACCTCTGACTGCCGACGGGCTCGTCGAGGATTCGCGAGCCCCAGCCTCTCCCCGGCCTCGCTGACGCCTCTTCTGGAATCGCCGTGAGCCCCTACCTCTTTCCCCTCTCTCCCCGTGCTCTCCCGCGCCTTCTAGCCACCGTGGCCATCGGAGCCGATTGCTCCTCGCCGCCGGCCATGTCGCCACCGCGGCTACGGCCGTGCAAGCACGCGTCCGAGCTCACCACTGAACTGACCGCAATCCCCTGAGCATAACTCACACACCCATCCATCTCCCCATGCTCTGTAGCTCCATCTCGCTCAACACCCGAACGCCGACCGCTACTATGTGCTCGACTCCGGCGAGCTCGCTCCACCCCAGCCCCTTCCATTTGCCCTACCAAATGCGCGCGAGTCCCAGCTACGCGTAGGACCAAACCATGGTCGTTTTGGTCAATCATGGGCAAAACCCGAGCTAACCCAGTGTGTCTCCGCCGCGTTTTGGTCACCGCCGGCGTAACTCCGGCGATGGTGACGTGGCAGATTAGTTTAGGCTAATGACGCACTTAGTCAACACCTAGTGACACTAACACCAGGGCCCCACCTGCTAATTAATCATAGATTAGTTTCTATTTAGTTTTAACTAATCTTAGTGGCCCCACGCGTCAGCGTTGACCATGCTGACGTGGCCGTTGACTGGGCCCACACGTCAGCGGCACTAACAAGCCCCAGTCACTGACCAGTGGACCCCACTGGTCAGGTTTGACCAGCAGCAACGTCTGTTGACCTGCTGACGTCATAGTGACGCAATGCTGATGCAATAACTAATTTCTGGATTTATTTTTATTCAGGAAATTCCAGAAATTGTGGCAAACTTCTAAAATTCATATAAAATCAACCGTAGCTCCAAATCAGACAAATTATATATGAAAAATGATCAGAAAAATGCAATCTATCCATCTGTACCATTTTCATGCATGTTAGAACACTTTAACCTTACTGTTTAGGTGAAACAAGGTAATGCACTAATATGACCTCTTAAAATGGGTTTGCATTTGAATATTTGGTCCAAATGGACTCATCTCAATCTGATCTAGCTTGCATTAGCCCAAAACACATTCATATTGCCATGTCATAGCATGCATCATATTGTGCATTGCATTGATTGTGTCCTTCTATGTTTGCCGGTAACTGTCCCCTCTCGATAGACGTGGTTTCGACGACGAGTTCGATGACACCGATGAAGAACTATAATATCTTCAGAAGTGCCAGGCAAGCAAAACCCCCTTGTTCATTCTGATACAATCCTACTCTCTCACCCTGCTCTCTTTTACTTCATTAGGACAACAACGATTCATCTGTTACTTGCTGCGGTAGCTGAACCCTTTATCCTTTGCATGACCTATCATTCCACAGTAAATAGATGAAACCCACTAGCATGAGTAGGAGTTGTTTGAGCCCTGATGTGCCTACTCATTCTTGTTTGTTTGCCATGCCTACTACTGCTTAGAGTTGAGTCAGGTCTGATTCATCGAGGATGAATCAGAGGTGTGTGAACATGTCCTACTGTGTGTGAGCTAAGTGTGTGAACACGATTTGGTAAAGGTAGCGGTGAGAGGCCATGTAGGAGTACATGGTGGGTTGTCTCATTGCAGCCGTCCTCAGGAACTGAGTTCTGTGTTTGTGATCCATGATACAGTTACTACCACGCATTGGGCCCGAAACCAATGGACCCTCTCGGCTTCTTAATCACCCCTGTCCTCTGTCCAGGAGTTGCAAGTAGTTTCTGGTGTTTATAGTATGCTGGAGGCCGTGGGCAGCGCTAACCGGAGGGGTGGGCTGTGATGCGGTAGGCACATGGCCGGGTATACCGGGTGCCCGTTTGGTGTCACGGAACCCTGTACACATCGTTTGGGGCTGTGAGCGAAACTCCGGCCGGATCTCCTCATGGATGGAACCCGAATAGGCGATAAACCCGGACTAGGGACTTGAGTGTTTAGGTAGGCCGTGGCCGACACCCACGTTGGCCTTCCGCTTGAAGGTTGCCAAGTACATGTCATGTAAACGGCGGTAAGTGGTGAGAGCGTGTGTGAAGAAGTACACCCCTGCAGGGTTAACATCATCTATTCGAATAGCCGTGTCTGCGGAGAAGGACTTCTGGGTTGCCTGTACAGTTCATAGACAGGTGAAAGTGGATACTCTAAAATGCGCAAGATAAGCGTGAGTGCTATGGATGGCGTTCTCGTAGGGAGACGGGAGCGGATCCATAGTGGTGTATTGATATGGTGAATATGTGGACTCGTGTGCGCCACCTCAAAAGAGTTACTTGCAGTCGTAGTTTAGGATAGCCACCGAGTCAAAGCTGGCATGCTGCAGTTAAACCCCACCATCCCCTTTGTTGATAATGATGCATATGTAGTTAGTTCTGATGTAAGTATTGTTGGGTACATTTGTACTCACGTTTGCCTATTTTATGTTTTTGCAGAGAGACTTCAGTCTCGCTAGTAGTTCCACGTGGACTTCGATGTTTAGCTTGTTACCTCAGCTACGATCTTGTGCCCTCGGCAGGATCTGGTAGATAGTCAGGCTTCTAAGCCTTTTTCATTTGTAGATGTCTGTACTCAGACATATTAGCTTCCGCTTGTGCTTTGACTTGTATGCTCTGAATGTTGGGTCGTGAGACCCATGTTTGTAATATCTCGCTCCTCGGAGCCTAATGAATAAATACTTGAGTCTTAGAGTCATGTTGTGATGCCATGTTGTATTTGCACATATCGAGCATATTGTGTGTATGTTATTGAAATGCTTGGTATGTGTGGGATCTGACTATCTAGTTGTTTATCTTTAGTAGCCTCTCTTACCGGGAAATGTCTCCTAGTGTTTCCACCGAGCCATGGTAGCTTGCTACTGCTCCGGAACACTTAGGCTGGCTGGCATGTGTCCTTCTTCGTTCCTGTGTCTTTCCCTTCGGGGAAATGTCACGCGATGAATACCGGATTCCTGTTAGCCCTCTACAGCCCGGTTCACCGGAGTCCTGCTAGCCCAGTGCTACAGCCTGCATTCACTCGCTGATGACCGACACTATCAGGACCCCGACTCAATGTCACATTGATCTAGCCGGTAACACCTCATATCACTTTGCGGCCTCACGCACGGTATCCCCACGGGTGTCGCCTTACCTTTGCCCGGGACCGTTTGCGCCTTTTGGCTCACGTATATGATAGTGTCGCTAGCATCCATATGATAAGGAGCCCGGGCTGACATGACTAGTCGTAAACCCAAAGTGGCACAGACTTACAGGGACAGGCATCCATGACCCAGCTTCGAACGTGTCAGTCATCAGCAAGTGGTTCCGGGCTGTAGCACTGGGCTAGCAGGACTCCGGTAAACCGGGCTGTAGCGGGCTAACAGGACTCCGGTACTCAATGCGTGACATTTCCCCGAAGGGACAGACACAGGAACGAAGAAGGACACATGCCGGCCAGCCTAAGTGTCCCAGAGCAGTAGCAAGCTACCATGGCTCAGCGGTAACACTAGGAGACATTTCCCGGTAAGAGAGGCTACTAAAGATAAACAACTAGATAGTCAGATCCCACACATACCAAGCATTTCAATCATACACACAATATGCTCGATATGTGCAAATACAACGAGGCGTCACAACATGACTCTACAACACAAGTACTTTATTTAAGGCTCAGGGAGCCATACATAACATACACAAAGGAACGGGTCACACGACCCAGCATTCAAGTCATACAGTCATACAAACCAGCAGCGGAAGTAACTTGTCTGAGTACAGACAACTAGTAAAATAAAAGAGGCTTGGAAAGCCTAACTATACTATGTGATCCTTCACAAGCTCAGGGTCACCACCTGGGCCTTTAGCCTACTCGTTGATGTCAACGTCTACATAGAACCCATCAGAAGGGGTTGCAGCGTCTTCTGAAAAAATGTAAATTATAGCAACATGAGTACAAAGGTACTCAGCAAGACTTACATCAGATCCTACATACATGCATATTATCAAGAAGGGTTGGTGGAGTTATTACAGCAAGCCAGCTTTGACTCTTGGCTAGACTATCCTACGATACTTCAACTTGAAATGGTTTTGCGCACACGAGTCCACTACTCACCACTTCAATACACTACCGAGGATCCGCCTCCGTCTTCCTACGGAAGAGCCATCCTCGGCACACACACTTATCTTGAGGCTTTTAGTAGTTTCCATTTACTTGTCTATGAACTGTATAGGCAACCAAGTAGTCCTTTACCGCGGACGCGGCTATTCGAATAGATCATGTTAACCCTGCAGGGGTGTACTTCTTCATACACGCTCTCACCACTTACCGTCGTTTACACGACATGTACTCGGCAACCTTCAAGCGGAAGCCCAACGTGGGTGTCGGCCATGACCTACCTAATCACGTAAGCCTCCAGTCCAGGTTTATCGCCTATTCAGGCTCCATCCGCAGGGAGTCCGGCGGAGGTTTCCCATACGGCCCCGAACGATGTGAACAGGGTTCCCGAGATACCTAACGGGTATTCAGTACACCCGGCCACGTACCTACCGCATCACAGCCCACCCCTACGGTTAGCGCTGTCCACGGCCTCCAGTAGGCTACAAACACCAGAAACTACTTGCAACTCCTGGACAGAGAACTAGGGTGAGTAAGAAGCCGAGAGGGTCCATTGGTTTTGGGCCCAATGCATGGTAGTAGCTGATTCTTAAATCACACATACAGATCTCAGTGCTCAAGGTCGGCTTCAATGAAACAACCCACCATGTACTCCTACATGGCCTCTCATCGATACCTTTACCAAATCGTGTTCACCACACCACTCTCATTACCGACATAATCATTTCACTCTAGCCCATCACCCAGATGAACCAGACCTGACACGACTCTAAGCATAGCAGGCATAGCAAGGTAGGAACAACACATACATATGGCTCATACAACTCCTACACATGCTAGTGGGTTTCATCTAGTTACTGTGGCAATGACAGGTCATGCAGAGGAAATGGGTTCAACTACCGTAGCACACAGCAGTTTGAAACGCGTTGTCTTAATGCAGTAAAAGAGAGCAGGAGCGAGAACATGGGATTGTATCGATATGATCAAATGGTTGGTTGCTTGCCTGATGGTTCGATGCACTGATACGGTTCTTCGTTAGGGTAATCACGGTACTCCTCGGAGGCAGAACCTGTCGCAAAGGACACCGATACACAACCATCACCAAACAATGTGCAACAATATGATGCATGCATGAAACATGGCAATATGAGTGTGTTGGGCTAATGCAACTAAAACCAGAAGGGTTTGAACAAATTTGAATCAAAGATTCAAATTTCAAGCTCAAGCATGGCCTTTTAAAGTGCTTTTCCTTGTTCTGCTTTAAACATCAATTTAACTTGTTTGATCATGCATGAAAATAGTACAGATGGATAGATTGGATTTTTCTGATCATTTTTCATATATAATTTGTCTGATTTGGAGTTACAGAATAAAAGTTATGAATTTTTGAAGTTTAAATTATATTCTGGAATTTCCTTATTTAATTTAAATCCAAAAATATATATATTGCGCCAGCATGACGTCAGCACGACGTCAGCGGTCAACTGCGGCTGGCTGGGGTCAAACCTGACGTGTGGGGTCCACACGTCAGTGACAGGGGGTTTAACAGAGGTTAGTTTAATCCTACAAGAATTAGTGGCGCTGGGGCCCACTGGTCAGTGTCAGGGGGGTTAACTAACAGCGATTAGTGCTAAGCTAACCACCTGGCCGACAGGGCCCACGCGTCAGTGACTCTGGGGGGGTCAAACCCCAGGTCGAACAGGTCAAACCCGCCGGCGGTTAGTCGCCGGCGAGGTCCGCGGCGTACAAGTGCCTCGGGTTTCCTCTGTGGTGCTCCAAACGGCGTGCGGCTAGGTGCGTTGGAAAGCTAGCTCGATGGCGCGTCGGGCGGTGGCCGTGGCTGGGCCTGGGGTGGCCGGAGTCGACGGCGGCGAGCTCGGCTGCGGCCGCCGGGGTTCGGTCGTGCACGGAAACGGGGTTGGAGCTCGAAGGCGAGCGAGGCAAGGCGCTAGGGATGCTCTACGGGGCCTTACAAACTTGTTGGACTCGCCGGGGTGACCAAATGGTCACCGGAGCTGCGTCGACGGCGAGCTCGGCGACAGCGGAGGTTCGGCCGTGGTGAGAACGGAGTTACGGCGCGGGAACGAGGGGGAGAAGAGAGGGAAACGGTGGCGGAGCTCACCGCGGTTGCAGCGGGCGTCGAAGCGGGCTCGGGGACGCACTGGAGACGGTGAATCGACGGCGATGGTGGTCGGAGCCCGAGGAGGAAGACGATGGCGACGGCGGCTCCACGGGGCGTCCGGCGTCTTGTGGCTTGACGGAGAGCTTCAGGGCGAGGGGGCGGAGCTCCTGCGCGAGTCGGGAAGGCGAGGGGAGGCCGGTGGCAGCGGCTATGGCGAACGGCGGCGATGGGTGCGTTCGGACACGGGAGAGAGAGAGAGCGAGGGAGAGGAGAGGAAGAACCGGGGGAGAGTGGGAGAGTACGGGGGGGGTGTGGCGTCGTTCCAGGGCATCCAGACGAGGAGGGGGAGAGGCAGGCAGGCAGGCGAGCTGGTGGCGTGGCGCGGTGGCGCGCGCGCGCGCCGGGCACGCTCCCCTCCCTCTGTCGAGGACGAAGACGACAGAGGAGGAGGCGGGCTGGGCCGCCTGCTGGCTGGGCCGGCCAGCTACTGCTGGACTGCACAGGGAGGAGCCCCAGGTAAGCTTCTCCCTCTTTATTTATTTTTGTTTTCTAATTTCTGTCATTTGTTTTGATTTAAATAAAATATTAAATCATTTTATTACCTTATGCCAATTTTTGCAGGAGCTAGATATATTATTCCAGAGCTTCCCAACAGGTGGCATAATTTTTGGACATATATTAATATATATAACTAATATATTTCCAATGCAAATAGTTATGCATTAATTCCAAATGCCCAAAATAAATACCTATGGGCTCTTAAAAAATATTGGTTTGATTTTTATCTCTGTCCAATATTTTCAGAGAGCAATATGAGCATTTTCTTGGACCCTTTTGGAGAAATTTTTATTTGGGTCATTTTCAAAATGATTCTGAGGGTTTCACAAATCCCCATTTCAAGTTTCTGATGAAAGAGTAAACATGATGCAACACTCTAATGCATGACTAGCTAGGGTGTGACAACTCACCCCCACTCAAAAGAATCTCGTCCCGAGATTTGGGTTCCTCCGGGAAGAAGGCGGGATACTCGAGTCGAAGACGATCCTCCCTTTCCCAAGTTGCTTCATCCTCAGAATGGTGCGACCATTGTACTTTGAGAAACTTGATATTATGACGTCGGGTGGTACGTTCGGCCTGATCGAGGATACGAATGGGGTACTCTCGATATGTAAGATTATCTTGGAGATCAAGCGTTTCGTGGTCCACTCCACGGATAGGATCCGAGAAGCAACGCCTGAGTTGAGAAACGTGGAAGACATCGTGGACTCTGGAGAGGTGCGGAGGTAGTTCCAACTGGTAGGCAACTTCTCCTCGTTTGGCGAGAATGCGAAAAGGTCCAATGTAACGAGGAGCCAATTTGCCTTTGATACCGAAACGATGGGTTCCCTTCAGAGGGGTGACCCGAAGATAAGCCTTCTCGTCAACCTCGAAAGTCATAGCCTTATGTTTTCGGTCATATTGACTCTTTTGACGAGATGGGGCTGTTTTCAACTTTTCACGAACGATACAAACTTGTTCTTCTGCTTCCTGAATCATATCCGGGCCAAAGAATTGTCTTTCCCCGGTCTCTGACCAGTTAAGGGGTGTTCGACACCGTCGTCCATAGAGAACTTCAAAAGGGGCTTTACCCAAGCTAGATTGATAGCTGTTGTTGTAAGAGAATTCGGCAAATGGAAGGCACTTCTCCCAGTCCATTCCGAATGAGATAACAGAGGCTCGAAGCATGTCTTCTAGAATCTGGTTGACGCGTTCCACTTGACCACTCGACTGAGGGTGGAAGGCGGTGCTAAAGGAGGGACGGGTCCCCATAGCATTCTGGAAGCTTTCCCAAAATCGAGAGGTGAAAAGACTTCCTCGATCCGAGTTAATTTCCAAAGGAACACCATGAAGGGACACTATTCGGGAGATGTATAAGTCTGCCAGCTGACTAGCGGTTATACTCTCACGAACAGGTAAGAAATGGGCTACTTTGGAAAGACGATCGACAACGACGAAAATAGCATTATTCCCTCTCTTGGTCCTGGGAAAACCGGTAATGAAATCCATACCAATTTTATCCCATTTCCATTCAGGAATAGCTAAGGGTTGAAGGGTGCAAGCAGGCCGTTGATGCTCTGCTTTTACACGGCGACAGACGTCGCAATTAGCAATATACTGAGCAATTTCTCTCTTCATCCTAGTCCACCAGAACCTCTGGCGTAGGTCCTGATACATCTTAGTACTACCGGGATGAATGGAGAGAGGAGATTCATGAGCTTCCTTAAGGATTAATCGCCTCAGGTTTCGCACTTTGGGAACCACTAGTCGATTCCCGAAGTATACGACCCCTTGATCATTAATGGAGAAGCAATTTGCAATTCCTTTCTGGATGTTTCTCTTGATGCGGGAGATTCCTGGATCTACCTTCTGTGCTTTGATGATCTGATCCGTAAGGGTAGGTTTTGCCACCAAGGTGGAAAGAAAACCTTGAGGAACAATGTGAAGGTTAAGCTTCCGAAATTCCTCATGGAGAAGCGGTTGACTTTGTTGTAACATCAGGTTGTTACAATAAGATTTACGACTTAGCGCATCAGCCATGACGTTAGCTTTCCCTGAGGTGTAGGTTATTCCTAAGTCGAAGTCTGTGATCAACTCAACCCAACGTCTTTGCCTGAGATTCAAATCCGGTTGGGTGAAAATGTACTTCAGACTTTGGTGATCAGTGAATATTTCGCAACGATTACCGAGGAGGTAATGTCGCCAGGTCTTAAGTGCATAGACTACGGCTGCAAGCTCTAGATCATGAGTAGGATAATTCTCCTCATGTGGGTGCAATTGCCGTGAAGCGTAGGCAATTACGTGTCGATCTTGCATGAGAATGCAACCTAGTCCTTGTCGCGAGGCGTCGCAATAGATAACAAAGTCCTTGGAGAAGTCAGGCGGTACCAGTACGGGAGCAGAAGTCAAGCGTCTTTTCAGTTCCTGAAAGCTGTGCTCACATTGTGGAGTCCATTCGAACTTCTTATCTTTCTTGAGGAGTTCGGTTAGAGGTTTAGCAACCTTGGAGAAGTTCTCGACAAAGCGACGACAATAGCTCGCTAAGCCCAAAAAACTCCGAACTTGCTTGACCGATTCGGGTGGAGTCCAATTAAGGACGGCTTGAACTCGCTCAGGGTTAACAGGAATACCTTTACCAGATATTACATGACCCAGATAGGTCACTTCTGACAACCAGAATTCACATTTAGAAAATTTGGCATAAAGGCGATGCTCTCGAAGTTTCTCCAACACTAGCCTTAGATGTTCGGCATGTTCTTCCTCGTTCTTGGAGTAGATGAGTATATCATCGAGGTAAACCACGACGAATTTATCCAAATACTCCATGAAGATTGAGTTCATTAACCGAGAAAAGGTGGCTGGAGCGTTGGTTAAACCGAAGGACATGACGGTGTACTCGTATTGGCCATAACGAGTAACAAAGGCCGTTTTAGGAATGTCCCCGTTTCTAATTTTGATTTGATGGTAGCCCAACCTCAAATCCATCTTGGAGAAGACTGAGGATCCAGCGAGCTGATCATACAGGTCGTTGATCCTGGGAAGCGGATATTTGTTCTTGATTGTGACCAAATTGACAGGTCGGTAATCTACAACCATCCGGTCCGTACCATCCTTCTTCTTGACGAATAGGACGGGGCAAGCCCACGGAGATGAACTAGGGCGGATGAAACCCTTTTTCAAGGACTCATCGAGTTGTTTCTTAAGCTCGGCTAGTTCTAGTGGTGCCATCTTATAAGGTCTTCTAGCAATCGGAACGGTTCCTGGGATGAGGTCTATTACGAACTCAACATCCCTGTCAGGTGGAACACCTGGCAATTCCTCTGGGAAGACATCCGGGAAGTCACGGACTACCGGAACGTCCTCAAGGTCTGGCAAAGGGCTGGCGTTAAGAGAATATAATTGTCGCTTGGCTAATCGGGTTAAGACATTGACTTTCTTGCCCGAAGGGTGAGTGAGTTGAACAGTCCTAGAGAAGCAATCAATTTTGGCATGATGAGATGACATCCAGTCCATACCCAAAATGATATTAATATCTGAAAATTTGAGGGCTATCAACGATGCAAGAAAAACCAGTCTGTCGACTTGGATTTCATTTCCATAACTTACCCTAGAGGTCTGCCATCTAGACCCGGGAGTAGAAATTTCCATAGTGGATGGCATGTCACAGAATGCAGTGTTATGCAAACGAGCATAGTTTTCAGATATAAATGAATGGGAGGCTCCTGTATCGAAAAGAACAGATGCCGGGTGGCAATTAACAAGAAGCGTACCGAGAACGACGTTGGGATCCTCTTGAGCTTCTTCGGCAGAGATACAGTTGACATGGCCACGTGAGGCGGTGACCGGCTTGGCGTGGAACACTTTCCCTGTCGGCTTGCCACGGCCAACAGCTTTAGCAGACTGGTTGGGGTTGGTCTGGGGACACTCACGCATATAGTGGCCAGATTCCCCACACTTGAAACAAGTCACGGAACTGGTACGTGGAGGAGCATTGTTGGTTGGACCCCCATAGGGCTTGGCTGGAGCAGACTGTTGAACAGGGCGAGGCGCCTGGAAAGATGGCCTCGGTGTGAACCTGGGTGGCAGGGCGGTGTTGGGTACCCACACGCGGCGCTTCTGAGGACCAGCACCGGATGAGGAACCCATGTCACGGCCATGCTTGCGTGTTGCGTCATAGTCAGTCTGACCAGTTTCAGCACTGATGGCTTTGTTAACAAGTTTCTGAAAAGATGTGCACTCATGCAGACGGAGGTCGCGGCGAAGCTCAGGACTAAGTCCCTTACGGAACCTTGCTTGCTTCTTGGCATCAGTAGAAACTTCCTCAGTTGCATATCGTGCGAGGTTACCAAACTCCCTGCTATAAGCATCCACAGAAAGTCGGCCCTGAGTGAAACTGCAAAATTCCTCACGTTTACGGTCCATGAGACCCTCCGGAATGTGATGTTCATGGAAAGCCTCGCTGAATTCAGCCCAAGTAGTGACATGGCCCACTGGGCGCATAGCCCCATAATTCTCCCACCATAGACTGGCGGGGCCTTCAAGATGATAAGCGGCAAAGGTGACCTTGTCAGCCTCCGCTACCAGCGCGGAACGCAGTTTGTGAGAGATACTGCGAAGCCAGTCATCAGCGTCGAGAGGCTCGACGGAGTGGTGGAACGTGGGTGGATGTAATTTGATAAAATCACTGAGTGACACCACGTTAGTCCTCTAATGGTGTGCCGTGTTCTGTTCAATACGCTCCAACAAACGGTTGGTCTCCCGCTTGTTTCTCTCAGCTTCCATCATAACCTCGGCTAGGGAAGGAGGATGAGGCAGATTTGCATCCCTGACTTCACTGCCTTCGGCCTGCTCTTGAGGAGCAGGGTTAGTGCGCGTGTTGACCATCCTAGGTAAACAAAACAATGATTTAGTCAGAATGGAAAAATTCCGACATAGGATATAAAATGGAAGGAATAACTCGAAATGCAAGATGATCATCCGTATGACATGGTAAATACAGAGACTGCTTCTTTATTCCATCGTCATACACACCATACAGGGTTTAGTACAAGACCAAACAAAGTACTATTACGGTGAAAAGAGGATTACATCTCATCGGAGGCATCCCAAGCTCCTATACATTATTTTTCTACACCTCCGGAAGAGTACAAACTAGGTCATATCCCACGAGTCACACAGGACGATAGACGACACAGCTAGTGCGAACTAGTGATACTACCACTAACTCAGACCGATCCGTAGTAGTCCTCGTAGAAGTCACCTCCATAGCCTGGAAGCTCAACATGATCATCCGGAAACAGACGATCTCGCGGAGCTTGTGGACCATAGGGGCTAGGATGAGGTCGTGGACCAACAGACGGTGGCCTGCGGGGACCGCGAGGTGGGGTGATGCCTCCTACATCACGCCAACCCATCACGTCTGGCAGAGCAGATCTCACAGGATAGAGATCGCGCATATCCGAATATCCAGCTTGCACCGCCGGTGCAAACCGAGTCAAAGTGGCCCAGTGGTCCGCACGGGTATTGAAGAGCTCTAACCTCAAGGCCCGATTTTCACGGTCCTTATCCTCGAGCATCTCAGCAGTGGTGCGAGTTCGTGAATCCTCCTGGGTGGGGTCAGCATAGATAGCCTGAAGATACCCTTGTGCTCCCGGAAGTGATCCTGGCATATACCGGAAATCAGAGTCCCGAAATAGACCAGACCTGACTCGCATGATGGTCATCATAGAGTAGGCGGCGTCCTGCACCGCCATCTCAATAGTAACCCCGAGTCCATAGGAGCAGTGAAGGGGCTCGGTGGATCCAGGATAAGATGGAAATATCCTGACAGTGCAGAGATACTGGCTTTGATTGAAGTCCCGAAATTGCTCTTCGACCGTGTACTCAGGATACCAGCGGTATCCAGCCTCAGTCATTACCCTGACCAACATGGCAGTATGGCCGGGTACATCTATGCATCGAGTCAGGCGAACCACTTGATTGAGGTCGCGAGTGGCCATCTGAAAGCACAATCATAATGCAAAGGCATTAGAATTGCTAGCAAAATTTCGGCAGCATAACAGCTGTAAATGCTCAAGAAGGATTTTGAGACATTTGACAAAGAATTTCATACACACTCAACATCATCATATCAAGTTCTGAGTCCATCCTAGCAACATAATGTGGTAATAGGATTGAACTAGGCTTGTATCCATCAAACCTGTAAGGTACTACTGATTAGTAACACGTGAACCTGATAGAGAGAATAGATCCTAATTCCTTAACCCCCGATGGAAGAATAGACTGACTCAGATCAGAATGTCATAAGATAAAGGAGTAAAAAGAGCCTTACGTTCCAACCCACAAACAATTCCCCTACATATAACTAAAGAATTTCTAGACTCAACATCGACCAGTTTGGCTTGGAGAACCTACAGGCAGTCCGGCTCTGATGCCAACGCTGTCAGGACCCCAACTCGATGTCACATTGATCTAGCCGGTAACACCTCATATCACTTTGCGGCCTCATGCACGGTATCCCCACGGGTATCGCCTTACCTTTGCCCGGGACCGTTTGCGCCTTTTGGCTCACGTATATGATAGTGTCGCTAGCATCCATATGATAAGGAGCCCGGGCTGACATGACTAGTCGTAAACCCAAAGTGGCACAGACTTACAGGGACAGGCATCCATGACCCAGCTTCGAACGTGTCGGTCATCAGCAAGTGGGTCTGGGCTGTAGCACTGGGCTAGCAGGACTCCGGTAAACCGGGCTGTAGCGGGCTAACAGGACTCCGGTACTCAATGCGTGACATTTCCCCGAAGGGACAGACACAGGAACGAAGAAGGACACATGCCGGCCAGCCTAAGTGTTCCAGAGCAGTAGCAAGCTACCATGGCTCAGCGGTAACACTAGGAGACATTTCCCGGTAAGAGAGGCTACTAAAGATAAACAACTAGATAGTCAGATCCCACACATACCAAGCATTTCAATCATACACACAATATGCTCGATATGTGCAAATACAACGAGGCGTCACAACATGACTCTACGACACAAGTACTTTATTTAAGGCTCAGGGAGCCATACATAACATACACAAAGGAACGGGTCACACGACCCAGCATTCAAGTCATACAGTCATACAAACCAGCAGCGGAAGTAACTTGTCTGAGTACAGACAACTAGTAAAATAAAAGAGGCTTGGAAAGCCTAACTATACTACGTGATCCTTCACAAGCTCAGGGTCACCACCTGGGCCTTTAGCCTACTCGTTGATGTCAACGTCTACATAGAACCCATCAGAAGGGGTTGCAGCGTCTTCTGAAAAAAATATAAATTATAGCAACATGAGTACAAAGGTACTCAGCAAGACTTACATCAGATCCTACATACATGCATATTATCAAGAAGGGTTGGTGGAGTTATTGCAGCAAGCCAGCTTTGACTCTTGGCTAGACTATCCTACGATACTTCAACTTGAAATGGTTTTGCGCACACGAGTCCACTACTCACCACTTCAATACACTACCGAGGATCCGCCTCCGTCTTCCTATGGAAGAGCCATCCTCGGCACACACACTTATCTTGAGGCTTTTAGTAGTTTCCATTTACTTGTCTATGAACTGTATAGGCAACCAAGTAGTCCTTTACCGCGGACGCGGCTATTCGAATAGATCATGTTAACCCTGCAGGGGTGTAGTTCTTCATACACGCTCTCACCACTTACCGTCGTTTACACGACATGTACTCGGCAACCTTCAAGCGGAAGCCCAACGTGGGTGTCGGCCACGACCTACCTAATCACCTAAGCCTCCAGTCCAGGTTTATCGCCTATTCAGGTTCCATCCGCAGGGAGTCCGGCCGAGGTTTCCCATACGGCCCCGAACGATGTGAACAGGGTTCCCGAGATACCTAACGGGTATTCGGTACACCCGGCCACGTACCTACCGCATCACAGCCCACCCCTACGGTCAGCGCTGTCCATGGCCTCCAGTAGGCTACAAACACCAGAAACTACTTGCAACTCCTGGACGGAGAACTAGGGTGAATAAGAAGCCGAGAGGGTCCATTGGTTTCGGGCCCAATGCATGGTAGTAGCTGATTCTTAAATCACACATACAGATCTCAGTGCTTAAGGTCGGCTTCAATGAAACAACCCACCATGTACTCCTACATGGCCTCTCATCGATACCTTTACCAAAACGTGTTCACCACACCACTCTCATTACCGACATAATCATTTCACTCTAGCCCATCACCCAGATGAACCAGACCTGACACGACTCTAAGCATAGCAGGCATAGCAAGGTAGGAACAACACATACATATGGCTCAATCAACTCCTACACATGCTAGTGGGTTTCATCTAGTTACTGTGGCAATGACAGGTCATGCAGAGGAAATGGGTTCAACTACCGTAGCACACAGCAGTTTGAATCGTGTTGTCTTAATGCAGTAAAAGAGAGCAGGAGCGAGAACATGGGATTGTATCGATATGATCAAATGGTTGGTTGCTTGCCTGATGGTTCGATGCACGGATACGGTTCTTCGTTAGGGTAGTCACGGTACTCCTCGGGGACAGATCCTGTCGTAAAGGATAACGATACACAGGCATCACCAAACAATGTGCAACAATATGATGCATGCATGAAACATGGCAATATGAGTGTGTTGGGCTAATGCAACTAAAGCTACCAACGCTGTCAGGACCCCGACTCGATGTCACATCGATCTAGCTGGTAACACCTCATATCACTTTGCGGCCTCACGCACGGTATCCCCACGGGTGTCGTCTTACCTTTTCCCGGGACCGTTTGCGCCTTTTGGCTCGCGTATATGAAAGTGTCGCTAGCATCCATATGATAAAGAGCCCGGGCTGACATGACTAGTCGTAAACCCAAAGTGGCACAGACTTACAGGGACAGGCATCCATGACCCAGCTTCGAACGTGTCGGTCATCAGCAGGTGGGTCCGGGCTGTAGCACTGGGCTAGCAGGACTCCGGTAAACCGGGCTGTAGCGGGCTAACAGGACTCCGGTACTCAAAGCGTGACATTTCCCCGAAGGGACAGACACAGGAACGAAGAAGGACACATGCCGGCCAGCCTAAGTGTTCCAGAGCAGTAGCAAGCTACCATGGCTCAGCGGTAACACTAGGAGACATTTCCCGGTAAGAGAGGCTACTAAAGATAAACAACTAGATAGTCAGATCCCACACATACCAAGCATTTCAATCATACACACAATATGCTCGATATGTGCAAATACAACGAAGCATCACAACATGACTCTACGACACAAGTACTTTATTTAAGGCTCAGGGAGCCATACATAACATACACAAAGGTACGGGTCTCACGACCCAACATACAAGTCATACAGTCATACAAACCAGCAGCGAAAGTAACTTGTCTGAGTACAGACAACTAGTAAAATAAAAGAGGCTTGGAAAGCCTAGCTATACTACGTGGTCCTTCACAAGCTCAGGGTCACCACCTGGGTCTTTAGCCTACTCGTTGATGTCAACGTCTACATAGAACCCATCAGAAGGGGTTGCAGCGTCTTCTGTAAAATGTAAATTATAGCAACATGAGTACAAAGGTACTCAGCAAGACTTACATCAGATCCTATATACATGCATATTATCAAGAAGGGTTGGTGGGGTTATTGCAGCAAGCCAGCTTTGACTCTTGGCTAGACTATCCTACGATACTTCAACTTGAAATGGTTTTGCGCACACGAGTCCACTACTCACCACTTCAATACACCACCGAGGATTCACCTCCGTCTTCCTACGGAAGAGCCATCCTCGGCACTCACACTTATCTTGAGGCTTTTAGTAGTTTCCATTTACTTGTCTATGAACTGTATAGGCAACCAAGTAGTCCTTTACCGCGGACGCGGCTATTCGAATAGATCATGATAACCCTGCAGGGGTGTACTTCTTCATACATGTTTCCACCACTTAGCGTCTGCACACGACATGTGCTCGGCAGACTTCAAGCGAAAGCCGACGTGGGTGTAGACCACGACCTACCTAAACACTTAAGCCTCTAGTCCAGGTTTATCGCCTATTCAGGTTCCATCCGCAGGGAGTCCGGCCGAGGTTTCCCATACGGCCCCGAACGATGTGAACAGGGTTCCCGAGATACCTAACGGGTATTCGGTACACCGTGCCACGTACCTACCGCATCACAGCCCACCCCTACGATCAGCGCTGTCCACGGCCTCCAGTAGGCTACAAACACCAGAAACTACTTGCAACTCCTGGACAGAGAACTAGGGTGAATAAGAAGCCGAGAGGGTCCATTGGTTTCGGGCCCAATGCATGGTAGTAGCTGATTCTTAAATCACACATACAGATCTCAGTGCTTAAGGTCGGCTTCAATGAAACAACCCACCATGTACTCCTACATGGCCTCTCATCGATACCTTTACCAAATCGTGTTCACCACACCACTCTCATTACCGACATAATCATTTCACTCTAGCCCATCACCCAGATGAACCAGACCTGACACGACTCTAAGCATAGCAGGCATAGCAAGGTAGGAACAACACATACATATGGCTCATACAACTCCTACACATGCTAGTGGGTTTCATCTAGTTACTGTGGCAATGACAGGTCATGCAGAGGAAATGGGTTCAACTACCGTAGCACACAGCAGTTTGAAACGCGTTGTCTTAATGCAGTAAAAGAGAGCAGGAGCGAGAACATGGGATTATATCGATATGATCAAATGGTTGGTTGCTTGCCTGATGGTTCGATGCACTGATAGGGTTCTTCGTTAGGGTAATCACGGTACTCCTCGGAGGCAGAACCTGTCGCAAAGGACACCGATACACAACCATCACCAAACAATGTGCAACAATATGATGCATGCATGAAACATGGCAATATGAGTGTGTTGGGCTAATGCAACTAAAACCAGAAGGGTTTGAACAAATTTGAATCAAAGATTCAAATTTCAAACTCAAGCATGGCCTTTTAAAGTGCTTTTCCTTGTTCTGCTTTAAACATCAATTTAACTTGTTTGATCATGCATGGAAATAGTACAGATGGATAGATTGGATTTTTCTAATCATTTTTCATATATAATTTGTCTGATTTGGAGTTACAGAATAAAAGTTATGAATTTTTGAAGTTTAAATTATATTCTGGAATTTCCTGATTTAATTTAAATCCAGAAATATGTATATTGCGCCAGCATGACGTCAGCACGACGTCAGCGGTCAACTGCGGCTGGCTGGGGTCAAACATGACGTGTGGGGTCCACACGTCAGTGACAGGGGGTTTAACAGAGGTTAGTTTAATCCTAATTAAGAATTAGTGGCGCTGGGGCCCACTGGTCAGTGTCAGGGGGGTTAACTAACAGCGATTAGTGCTAAGCTAACCACCTGGCCGACGGGGCCCACGCGTCAGTGACTCTGGGGGGGGTCAAACCCCAGGTCGAACAGGTCAAACCCGCCGGCGGTTAGTCGCCGGCGAGGTCCGCGGCGTACAAGTGCCTCGGGTTTCCTCTGTGGTGCTCCAAACGGCATGCGGCTAGGTGCGTTGGAAAGCTAGCTCGATGGCGCGTCGGGCGGTGGCCGTGGCTGGGCCTGGGGTGGCCGGAGTCGACGGCGGCGAGCTCGGCTGCGGCCGCCGGGGTTCGGTCGTGCACGGAAACGGGGTTGGAGCTCGAAGGCGAGCGAGGCAAGGCGCTAGGGATGCTCTACGGGGCCTTACGAACTTGTTGGACTCGCCGGGGTGACCAAATGGTCACCGGAGCTGCGTCGACGGCGAGCTCGGCGACGGCGGAGGTTCGGCCGTGGTGAGAACGGAGTTACGGCGCGGGAACGAGGGGGAGAAGAGAGGGAAACGGTGGCGGAGCTCACCGCGGTTGCAGCGGGCGTCGAAGCGGGCTCGGGGACGCACTGGAGACGGCAAATCGACGGCGATGGTGGTCGGAGCCCAAGGAGGAAGACGATGGCGACGGCGGCTCCACGGGGCGTCCGGCGTCTTGTGGCTTGACGGAGAGCTTCAGGGCGAGGGGGCGGAGCTCCTGCGCGAGTCGGGAAGGCGAGGGGAGGCCGGTGGCAGCGGCTATGGCGAACGGCGGCGATGGGTGCATTC
>NC_041393.1:226692181-226752931 GCF_002162155.2 Triticum dicoccoides | reverse complement strand
CGGTGGCGCGCGCGCGCGCCGGGCACGCTCCCCTCCCTCTGTCGAGGACGAAGACGACAGAGGAGGAGGCGGGCTGGGCCGCCTACTGGCTGGGCCGGCCAGCTACTGCTGGGCTGCACAGGGAGGAGCCCCAGGTAAGCTTCTCCCTCTTTATTTATTTTTGTTTTCTAATTTCTGTCATTTGTTTTGATTTAAATAAAATATTAAATCATTTTATTACCTTATGCCAATTTTTGCAGGAGCTAGATATATTATTTCAGAGCTTCCCAACAGGTGGCATAATTTTTGGACATATATTAATATATATAACTAATATATTTCCAATGCAAATAGTTATGCATTAATTCCAAATGCCCAAAATAAATACCTATGGGCTCTTAAAAAATATTGGTTTGATTTTTATCTCTGTCCAATATTTTCAGAGAGCAACATGAGCATTTTCTTGGACCCTTTTGGAGAAATTTTTATTTGGGTCATTTTCAAATGATTCTGAGGGTTTCACAAATCCCCATTTCAAGTTTCTGATGAAAGAGTAAACATGATGCAACACTCTAATGCATGACTAGCTAGGGTGTGACAGACACGTTCGATGCTGGTTCATGGATGCCTGTCCCTATAAGTCTGTGCCACTTTGGGTTTACGACTAGCCATGTCTGCCCGGGCTCCTTATCATATGGATGCTAGCGACACTATCATATACGTGTTCCAAAAGGCACAAACGGTCCCGGGCAAAGGTATAGGACCCCGACTCAATGCCACATCGATCTAGCATGTAACACCTCATATCACTTTGCGGCCTCACGCACGGTATTCCCACGGGTGTCGCCTTACCTTTGCTCGGGCCCGTTTGCGCCTTTTGGAACACGTATATGATAGTGTCGCTAGCATCCATATGATAAGGAGCCCGGGCTGACATGGCTAGTCGTAAACCCAAAGTGGCACAAACTTACAGGGACAGGCATCCATGACCCAGCATCGAACGTGTCGGTCATCAGCGAGTGAATCTAGGTTGTAGCACTGGGCTAGCAGGACTCTGGTGAACCGGGCTGTAGCGGGCTAATAGGACTCCGGTATTCATCGTGTGACATTTCCCCGAAGGGACAGACACAGGAACGAAGAAGGACACATGCCGGCCAGCCTAAGTGTTCCGGAGCAGTAGCGACCTACCATTGGAAACACTAGGAGACATTTCCCGGTAAGAGAGGCTACTAAGGATAAACAACTAGATAGTCAGATCCCACACATACCAAGCATTTCAGTAACATACACACAATATGCTCGATATGTGCAAATACAACATGGCATCACAACATGACTCTACAACTCAAGTATTTATTCAATAGGCTCTGAGGAGCGAGATATTACAAACATGGGTCTCATGACCCAACACTCAGAGCATACAAGTCAAAGCACATGCGGAAGCTCAACATGTCTGAGTACAGACATCTATAAATGAAAAAGGCTGAGAAGCCTGACTATCTACCAGATCCTGCCGAGGGCACAAGATCGTAGCTGAGGTAACAAGCTAAACGTCGAAGTCCAAGCGGAACTACTAATGCGACTGAAGTCGCTCTGCAAAAACATAAAATAGGCAAACGTGAGTACAAATGTACCCAGCAAGACTTACATCAGAACTATCTACATATGCATCATTATCAACAAAGGGGATGGTGGGGTTTAACTGCAGCAAGCCAGCTTTGACTCAGTGGCTATCCTAAACTACGACTACAAGTAACTCTTCTGAGGTGGCGCACACGAGTCCACATATTCACCATGTCAATACACCACTGTGTATCCGCTCTCGTCTCCCTACGAGAACGCCATCCATAGCACTCACGCTTATCTTGCGTATTTTAGAGTATCCACTTTCACTTGTCTATGAACTGTACAAGGGGTCCAAGTTTCCATATCCGAGGAATCCGGCTATTCGAACAGATAATGATAACCCTGCAGGGGTGTACTTTTTCACACACGCTCTCGCCACTTACCGCCATGTACACGTCATGTATCTCGGCAACCTTCAAGCGGAAGCCTGGCGAGGGTGTTGGTCACGGCCTACCTAAACACTCAAGTCTCTCGTCCAGGTTTATCGCCTATTAGGGTTCCATCCACAAGGAGATCCGGCCGGGGTGTCGCTCACGACCCCAAACGATGTGTGCAGGGTTCCCAAGCCCACCATCCGGGTGCCACTTGGTACACCAGGCCACTGTGCCTAGTCTGTCCCAAGCCCACCTGTACCGGGTGCCACTTGGTAGACTACTAACACTACCTACAAACACCAGAAACTAGTTGCAACTCCTGGACAGGGAACAAGGGTGATTAAGAAGCCGAGAGGGTCAATTAAGGATCCCAATGTGTGGTAGTAGCTGTTCATGGATCACAAACACAGAACTCAGTTCCTGAGGACGGCTGCAATGAGACAACCCACCATGTACTCCTACATGGCCTCTCACCGCTACCTTTACCAAATCGTGTTCACACACTTAGCTCTCAACGGTAGGACATGTTCACACACCTCCAATTCATTCCCGATGAATCAGTCCTGACACAACTCTAAGCAATAGCAGGCATGACAAACAAGCATGAATGAGTAGGCACATCAGGGCTCAAACAACTCCTACTCATGCTAGTGGGTTTCATCTATTTACTGTGGCAATGACAGGTCATGCAGAGGATAAAGGGGTTCAACTACCGCAGCAAGTAACATTGAATCGTTGTTGTCCTAATGCAGTAAAAGAGAGCAGGAGCGAGAGAGTGGGATTGTATCGGAATGAACAAGGGGGTTTTGCTTGCCTGGCACTTCTGAAGATAGTATAGCTCTTAATTGGTGTCATCGAACTCATCGTCGGAACAACGTCTACTGAGGGGGGACAAACACCGGCAACAGAGAAGGAACACAATCAATGCAATGCAACAATATGATGCATGAGTGTGACATGGAAATATGTTGTGGTTTGAGCTAATGCAACTAGCAACCAGATTAAATGAAGTTGATTTGAATCCAAGATTCAAATTCAAACTCCATATGTGGATATTAAAATGCCATTTATATGATTTGTGCTAAACAGCAGCTATAAGTTGTTCTAACATGCATGAAAATGGTATAGATGGATAGATTGAATTTTTCTGATCATTTTTCATATATAACTTGTTTGATTTGGAGTTATGGTTGAATTTCTATGAATTTTAGAAGTTTAGGTAATTTTTTGGAATTTCTTGTAAAAGAATAAATCCAGAAAAGAGTTATTGCGTCAGCATGACGTCACTGTGATGTCAGCGGTCAACGGGCGCGGTCCAAGTCAAACTGACCTGTGGGTCCCGCGTGTCAGTGTCTAACTAAACTAACCTAGTTTAATTAGCACTAACCTAGGTTAAACTAATTAAATTTAAACCTAAACTAGATTAATTAGCCGGGCGGGGCCCGCATGTTAGTGGCTCTGGGGAGTAAAACTGGGTCAACCCGGGTCAAACTCGCCGGAGTTGACCCGGGGCTCGTCGCCGGCAAGGACAGAGACAGCGAAGGGGCTCGGGATTGAGCTACAGGCATCGGTTTGGAGCGTGGATTGTAGCTACGGTACGCTGGGAGACTCGCGCATCCAACGGTGGCAACAACTCGCGCCGGAGTGGACTAAATCGACGGCGGCGGCAACTTTTGCGGCGACCGGAGTTCGTGCAAGCACGGACTAGACGCGTGGATGCGTTTCCGGACGAGCTAGTGGTGCGGTAGGCTCCTGGGAGCAGGAGGAGTGCGGTGGTGTTCTCTGTTGCAAGCTGCACCGGCTGTAGCCACGGCGGCGATGAGGCACGGCTCCGGCGAACTTCAAAGCTCATGGGGACGACGTCTACGGCGAGAGATAAACCACGGGATCAGGGGTAAACGGTGTCAGAGCTCACCGCGGTTGCAGCGCCAGTCTCTGCGAGCTCGGGGAGGGCTGGGAACGGCGTGGGGTCGCCGGTGATCTCCGCGGCCGAAGGAGGAAGAAGGGGTCGGGGACGATGCGTCGGGGCTCTTCCGGTCGCGTGAGCCATCGGGGAGGACAAGGGAGATGCGACGGTTCTTCTGGGATCAGCCGCGGAGCGAGGGGAGCACGGTGGCGCGGCTATGGCGAGGCGAGCTGAAGCACGCGTCGGCCATGGCGTCAGGTGGGGGAGGAGAGAGCAGGGAAGGAAAAGAGAGGGCCGGCTCGATCGGGACCGCACCGAGGAGAAGATCCGCGGTGTCGCGCTGGCAGGAGGGGGCAGGCAGGCGCCCTGGTGGCGTGGCGTGCCTTGCGTGCGCGCGCGTCGGCCACGCGCCTGGTCGACTGGCGCCAGGAGGACGATGGCGCCAGGTGGGCTGGGCCTCTGCTACAAGAGCGGGCCGAATGAGGTAAGCCCAGGTTAGCTTTCTTTCTCTCTGTTTTATATTTTCTGTTTTGTTTTCTTTTTTTTATTCATTTTGCCACTGATTCAAATTCAAAAGACATTCAAAAACAGGGCAAAACCTTCTGAACATTTTTATGTCCCATTATGGACTTTTCCAAAGGCACATAAACAATTTCAGGGCCTTTTGAATTATATTCTGTATAAAATGAATATAATCCTAAGCTCAAATATTTATTGATTTGATTTCAATGTCCCAAAATAAACATCTCTGAGATTCCAAAAATATTAGTTTGAGTTTTAGCTCTTGCCAATATTTCTAGAGATGAACAGGAACATTTTGTTGGGCTCATTTGAAAAGATTTAAATGTTGGTTATTTTTTTAAAGGTTTTTTGAGGCTTTTGAAAATTCCTCAATTCAAGTTTAATTTGAATTTAAACATGATGCTCACAAGGAAGGCTAGCCTAGTGCATACCAGAACTAGGGATGTGACAGCTCACCCCTACTAAACAAGAATCTCGTCCCGAGATTCAAGCGTAGGGTAAGATGAAGGGGGATCGCAAACTAACACAATCGTCACGATCCAGGGTGCACTTCATAGGAACGTTGATTTGACCACCATCTTGTCTCGTCGTCTTGCTCTGAGAACTCCAGCCAACATGACAAAGAGAGGATAGGGAAAAAAATCTAAAAGGATCGATCTTATTGAAGGTCGAACAACTTAGGATCAACTCAGGGAATGAGACATAGCAATATCTCTCAAGCCGATACACGAAGCACACATCTAGAGGGATGGAGTGGAACAGATGACGAGGATTCACTAGGTAGACAACAATTCCACACTTAAGAAGGTGGTGAACGGTTGTCAACGTAGCGAGGAGTTGAGTTGCCATGATACCATAACAAGACATTTTGGAGGAGGGTGATTCGTAGATTCTTACCTTAAGTGGCAAAAAGAATTACCTTTGATATAGAGATCATTGAAACTCTTCATACCAGCCGAAGGCAATTCTAGAGCGACCGTTTGGAGGAGTTCGGTAGAATGGCATACTCGGACTAGAATGGATGATGTGGATTACCTTGTTGAAAACAACGCGATGGATGATTTTAGTAACTAGGGAGAAGCTCAGCAGTAGAAAGTGAGTCCACTGTTTGATAAGTTATAACATAACCGAGGAAAACTGAGAGCAATCCCAGTTAGTGTCGATGATAACACCTAGCGCTTGTGCATGCTCTCAAGAACTTGAGCATTTCCATATTCATCAAGGTCTTACCAACATCCATGTCGAGGATCCTGGCAACACATCATACTACCATGATGAATAGTGATAGACGATGCAGATGCAAAGGAAGATAACACCTTCTCAGATTTCACCTTAGCGAGGCCAAGGAAACAAAATCTGGATGATCGACCGAGAGGCATTTAGCACTCCGCTTCTATTGTTCTCCTTGATGTGCTAGCGTATCCCATTCATACATATGGTTTGATATCTAGAACATCAAGTAAAAGGTCGGACTTCGGGAACACAAGAATCCATAAGGAACATGGAGTATATCCTATGAAGTCCTTATGGGGAGGTGGCCAACTTATTCAATCAAGATACTACAATAATAGGTCTTCCGGCTGGGTATGTCAGCCACGACATCCACTTTACCGGTTACGGTGAGACCATTATTATAGTTCTTGGGAAACGTTCCAACCATCATATCTACCTGAGATTCAGATCTGGTTGGCATCAGGATATTCCAGACTCATCAAGTCTAGAAAAGAAAGTTTGCAACACAAATCGACGAGATGACGTTGCGAGATTCTCGGGAAATGAACTACGATAGAAAGCTCCAAAACATGAGCTAGTTCTGCTACAAATATGTGAACACGTTGTCCCAGACAAGCATGACCATGTAGTAGTCTTATAGTAAAACACTACCGAGTTCAGGTGGGGAATCATCATTGAAATAACGAAGTCATGTGCATGTCCTTCTGGGCCCTTCGGGAATAGCATTTGAACTTCTTATCCTTGAACAAATCAATCAGTGGCTTGGTGTGCTAGGGACATGTATAGAATGAAGATTGCAAGTCTCCAAACCACAGAATACTTCGCACGTATGCATGACTGATTTGGGATGATTCCAAGGGAAGCAACATTGACTTACTCGAATTCACGGCGGCAACTTGCATCATATGCACGTGAATTAGGGGAAGTCACCTCTTTCATCCGGACATATGCTCCATGAGCGGCTCATGAAGATAATGCTTATAAAAGTTTCCAATACTAGCTGGATGTTCAACACAATCATGGAGAGGTTAAATATGTTGTTGATGGGCTCAACAACAATTCATCCCGGTTTCCATGAAGAAGGAATTCCATAATTATGTGAACAAGTGATAGCACTGGTCAGACCCAAAAGATAAAATGGTGTATGCTCGAGGAGAATCCACGAGTAATACAACATTACGAACATCGTTGGTTCTGATTTGATTTGAGGATAGCCCACACTCAAATCAAAGTTTTGGCAAGACAATAGGTCCAACAACTAATCGCGAGGATCAAACAATGAAGATATCACCTTTCTTCAACACACATACAAGATATCCCTTAGAATGAACTAAGTCGGACAAGCTTTTATCTTCCAACTCTCCAAGTTGTTGTTTAGCTTAACTAACTAGCTCAGGGGTATCCTGCACAGATTCTTGGAGAAGGTTGGTTTACAAGAAACCAACTTGATCACGAGCTCAACACATTGGTCAGGGGGACAACCTGGTGATACTTCCGGGAAGATAATCGGAAAATCACGAGCCACCAATATGCTACTAAGCTCAAGAATAATCTTGCTTTTCAGGGCAAGACGATATGATCAAATAAGCAAGGGATTGAATAATCCTAACTCATTGATCGAAGAGTGCACCAGAAATAAGGACTAGGTAGCAAAATCTATCTTAGAATGATGATTCAAGAACCAACACACTAAGAATGAGATTATTGTCCTTTAACTACCAAGCAACAAGGTTGCTAGGAGTATTGGTTTCACACATCACGGTTCACTTGTCGGCATTCCGGTTATAATAACACGGGAACCGAGAAATTATCAATGATGGCAAGAAGTATTACTGCGTCAAGAATTCATAAGAGGTGGTGCAATTCTCATGACACTCTTGACATAAAGATGGTAACACTCCAAGGTAGAGCAGAGTAGAAGCTGGATTGGCATTTTGATCTGTGGAATACAACTACTTTGACCCAATCCTGGATATGGATGAGGTACTGGAGTTTGTTTCTCCTAGTCATCCTGGAATAGAATGGCTTGACGGACCACAAGAGTAATAGGCATCAATGAACGAATGCACGCATCCTCTTGACTATCAACTGATAGATGAAGGCCGGAATACAACTAAAGAGGGACAACTCAATGGAACATACAATTTTCTGAGTTGTGGATGCATGGACTAGCATGCCGAACGAGTTCAACATATTTCTTCCGGATAACCCATGCAGAAAGGTTGAACTGGCAGAGTCACAATATAGAGAGAAGAACTCACCAAGAGCACTCTGGTTGTGATCTTTTGGTTCAACGAGGAACTGCTGCCATAAGTAGTTCATGGTATTTGGAAGAACGATATACCACGAACCTCGAGGCTATCACAAGGTTACTAATATCCTAAAGGGACTAGCAAACACTATCAACACGAGGTAAGTAGGGTGAATCTCGGGTTCAAAACCCAATGAATAGAATACCTACTACTAAGTGGCATCACGGGATGCTTTCGAGAATGATGGCCAGAATCATCACACGGGGAACACAAGCATGGCTGGATTACTAGGCGATACTCTAGACACCTAGGGTCATAATAATAACTCCAACATAAATGTCGAGGCAATAGAATACCTCAACTCAACAATTAGTGTGATTAACCTGGCCTAAGGAACATCGAAACCAGAGGGAAAGGATTTTGCAAATGCATCAGACTATTTAGAAACCTGGGATGACTCGGACAGCATAACGGCTGTAAATGCTCGAAAAGATTTGAGACATGCTACAAAAATGGTGGCATAGCCACTCAAAAGCACAATATCAAGATTCCGAGACCAACTATGAGCACACGAAAGTAGTAGAAACTCAACTGAGGTTTGAAACTAATAATTCTATAAGTCTATGGATTAGTAACACGTCATCCTGATAGATAGATGAGAAGGCCTAGTTCTTAATCCCCGTAGAAGAGAAGAGGATGACTCAGATCAGAAGGCCATGAGGTATAAGGAGTAAAAAGAGCCTTACATTCCCATCCCACAATCAATTCCCCTACATATAACTAAAGCATTTCTAGACTCAACTTCGACCAGTTTGGCTTGGTAATCCTACAGGTAGTCAAGCTCTGATACCAAAGCTGTCAGGACCCCGACTCAATGCCACATCGATCTAGCATGTAACACCTCATATCACTTTGCGGCCTCACGCACGGTATTCCCACGGGTGTTGCCTTACCTTTGCCCGGGACCGTTTGCGCCTTTTGGCACACGTATATGATAGTGTCGCTAGCATCCATATGATAAGGAGCCCGGGCTAACATGGCTAGTCGTAAACCCAAAGTGGCACAAACTTACAGGGATAGGCATCCATGACCCAGCATCGAACGTGTCGGTCATCAGCGAGTGAATCCAGGCTGTAGCACTGGGCTAGCAGGACTCCGGTGAACCGGGCTGTAGCGGGCTAACACGACTCCGGTATTCATCGCGTGACATTTCCCCGAAGGGACAGACACAGGAAGGAAGAAGGACACATGCCGGCTAGCCTAAGTGTTCCGGAGCAGTAGCAAGCTACCATTGGAAACACTAGGAGACATTTCTCGGTAAGAGAGGCTACTAAAGATAAACAACTAGATATTCAGATCCCACACATACCAAGCATTTCAGTAACATACACACAATATGCTCGATATGTGCAAATACAACATGGCATCACAACATGACTCTACAACTCAAGTATTTATTCAATAGGCTCCGAGGAGCGAGATATTACAAACATGGGTCTCATGACCCAACACTCAGAGCATACAAGTCAAAGCACATGCGGAAGCTCAACATGTCTGAGTACAGACATCTATAAATGAAAAAGGCTGAGAAGCCTGACTATCTACCAGATCCTGCCGAGGGCACAAGATCGTAGCTGAGGTAACAAGCTAAACGTCGAAGTCCAAGCGGAACTACTAATGCGACTGAAGTCGCTCTGCAAAAACATAAAATAGGCAAACGTGAGTACAAATGTACCCAGCAAGACTTACATCAGAACTATCTACATATGCATCATTATCAACAAAGGGGATGGTGGGGTTTAACTGCAGCAAGCCAGCTTTGACTCAGTGGCTATCCTAAACTACGACTACAAGTAACTCTTTTGAGGTGGCGCACACGAGTCCACATATTCACCATGTCAATACACCACTGTGGATCCGCTCTCGTCTCCCTACGAGAATGCCATCCATAGCACTCACGCTTATCTTGCGTATTTTAGAGTATCCACTTTCACTTGTCTATGAACTGTACAAGGGGTCCAAGTTTCCATATCCGAGGAATCCGGCTATTCGAATAGATAATGATAACCCTGCAGGGGTGTACTTCTTCACACACGCTCTCGCCACTTACCGCCATGTACACGTCATGTATCTCGGCAACCTTCAAGCGGAAGCCTGGCGAGGGTGTCGGCCACGGCCTACCTAAACACTCAAGTCTCTCGTCCAGGTTTATCGCCTATTCGGGTTCCATCCGCAAGGAGATCCGGCCGGGGTGTCGCTCACGGCCACAAACGATCTGTGCAGGGTTCCCAAGCCCACCATCCGGGTGCCACTTGGTACACCAGGCCACTGTGCCTAGTCTGTCCCAAGCCCACCTGTACCGAGTGCCACTTGGTAGACTACTAACACTACCTACAAACACCAGAAACTAGTTGCAACTCCTGGACAGAGAACAAGGGTGATTAAGAAGCCGAGAGGGTCAATTAAGGATCCCAATGTGTGGTAGTAGCTGTTCATGGATCACAAACACAGAACTCAGTTCCTAAGGACGGCTGCAATGAGACAACCCACCATGTACTCCTACATGGCCTCTCACCACTACCTTTACCGAATCGTGTTCACACACTTAGCTCTCAACGGTAGGACATGTTCACACACCTCCAATTCATTCCCGATGAATCAATCCTGACACAACTCTAAGCAATAGCAGGCATGACAAACAAGCATGAATGAGTAGGCACATCAGGGCTCAAACAACTCCTACTCATGCTAGTGGGTTTCATCTATTTACTGTGGCAATGACAGGTCATGTAGAGGATAAAGGGGTTCAAATACCACAGCAAGTAACATTGAATCGCTGTTGTCCTAATGCAGTAAAAGAGAGCAGGAGCAAGAGAGTGGGATTGTATCAGAATGAACAAGGGGGTTTTGCTTGCCTGGCACTTCTGAAGATAGTATAGCTCTTCATTGGTGTCATCGAACTCATCGTCGGAACAACGTCTACTGAGGGGGGACAAACACCGGCAACAGAGAAGGAACACAATCAATGCAATGCAACAATATGATGCATGAGTGTGACATGGCAATATGCTATGGTTTGAGCTAATGCAACTAGCAACCAGATTAAATGAAGTTGATTTGAATCCAAGATTCAAATTCAAACTCCATATGTGGATATTAAAATGCCATTTATATGATTTGTGCTAAACAGCAGCTATAAGTTGTTCTAACATGCATGAAAATGGTACAGATGGATAGATTGATTTTTCTGATCATTTTTCATATATAACTTGTTTGATTTGGAGTTATGGTTGAATTTCTATGAATTTTAGAAGTTTAGGTAATTTTTTGGAATTTCTTGTAAAAGAATAAATCCAGAAAAGAGTTATTGCTTTAGCATGACGTCACTGTGATGTCAGCGGTCAACGGGCGCGGTCCAGGTCAAACTGACCTGTGGGTCCCGCGTGTCAGTGTCTAACTAAACTAACCTAGTTTAATTAGCACTAACCTAGGTTAAATTAATTAAATTTAAACCTAAACTAGATTAATTAGCCGGGCGGGGCCCGCATGTTAGTGGCTCTGGGGGAGTCAAACTGGGTCAACCCGGGTCAAACTCGCCGGAGTTGACCCGGGGCTCGTCGCCGGCAAGGACAGAGACGGCGGAGGGGCTCGGGATTGAGCTACAGGCATCGGTTTGGAGCATGGATTGCAGCTACGGTACGCTGGGAGACTCGCGCATCCAACGGTGGCAACAACTCGCGCCGGAGTGGACTAAATCGACGGCGGCGGCAACTTTTGCGGCGACCGGAGTTCGTGCAAGCACGGACTAGACGCGTGGATGCATTTCCGGACGAGCTAGTGGTGCGGTAGGCTCCTGGGAGCAGGAGGAGTGCGGCGGTGTTCTCTGTTGCATGCTGCACCGGCTGTAGCCACGGCGGCGATGAGGCAGGGCTCCGGCGAACTTCAAAGCTCATGGGGACGACGTCTACGGCGAGAGATAAACCACGGGATCAGGGGTAAACGGTGTCAGAGCTCACCGCGGTTGCAGCGCCGGTCTCTGCGAGCTCGGGGAGGGCTGGGAATGGCGTGGGGTCGCCGGCGATCTCCGTGGCCGAAGGAGGAAGAAGGGGTCGGGGACGACGCGTCGGGGCTCTTCCGGTCGCGTGAGCCGTTGGGGAGGACGAGGGAGATGCGGCGGTTCTTCTGGGATCAGCCGCGGAGCGAGGGGAGCACAGTGGCGCGGCTATGGCGAGGCGAGCTGAAGCACGCGTCGGCCATGGCGTCAGGGGGGGGAGGAGAGAGCAGGGAAGGAAAAGAGAGGGCCGGCTCGATCGGGACGGCACCAAGGAGAAGATCCGCGGCGTCGCGCTGGCAGGAGGAGGCAGGCAGGCGCCCTGGTGGCGTGGCGTGCCTTGCGGGCGCGCGCGTCGGCCACGCGCCTGGTCGACTGGCGCCAGGAGGACGACGGAGCCAGGTGGGCTGGGCCTCTGCTACAAGAGCGGGCCGAATGAGGTAAGCCCAGGTTAGCTTTCTTTCTCTCTGTTTTATATTTTCTATTTTGTTTTCTTTTTATTTATTCATTTTGCCACTGATTCAAATTCAAAAGACATTCAAAAACAGGGCAAAACCTTCTAAACATTTTTATGTCCCATTATGGACTTTTCCAAAGGCACATAAACAATTTCAGGGCCTTTTGAATTATAGTCTGTATAAAATGAATATAATCCTAAGCTCAAATATTTATTGATTTGATTTCAAAGTCCCAAAATAAACATCTTTGAGATTCCAAAAATATTAGTTTGAGTTTTAGCTCTTGCCAATATTTCTAGAGATGAACAGGAACATTTTGTTGGGCTCATTTGAAAAGATTTAAATGTTGGTTATTTTTTTTAGAGGTTTTCTGAGGCTTTTGAAAATTCCTCAATTCAAGTTTCATTTGAATTTAAACATGATGCTCACAAGGAAGGCTAGCCTAGTGCATACCAGAACTAGGGATGTGACATTTGGTATCAGAGCCTGGCTGCCTGTAGGATTACCAAGCCAAACTGGTCGAAGTTGTGTCTAGAAATGCTTTAGTTATATAAGGGAATTGATTGTGGGATGGAACGTAAGGCTCTTTTTACTCCATATACGTCATGGCCTTCTGATCTGAGTCATCCTCTTCTCTTCTACGGGGATTAAGAACTAGGCCTTCTCATCTATCTATCAGGATGGCGTGTTACTAATCCATAGACTTATAGAATTGATAGTTTCAAATCTCAGTTCAGTTTTTACTACTTCCGTATGTTCATAGCTGGTCTCAGAACGTTGATATTGTGATGTTGAGTGGTCATGCCACTATTCTCAGGATGTCTCAAATCATTTTGAGCATTTACAGCCGTTATGCTGTCCGAGTCATCCCAGGTTTCTAAATAGTCTGATGCATTTGCAAACCCTTTCTTTCCGTTCCCGATGTCCTTTATGGTCAGAATAAGCACACTAACCGGTACGTTGAGGTAATTTATTGCCTTGACATATATGCTGGAACTATTAGTATGACCCTAGGTGTTTTAGGGAGTCACCTAGTAATCTAGCCATGTTTTGTGTCCCGGTGTGATGATTCTGGCCACCATTCTCGAAAGCATCCCGTGATGCCATTTAGTAGTAGGTATTCTACTCCTGGGTTCTTGACCCAAGATTCACTCTACTTACCTCGTGTTGATAGTGTTGCTAGTTCCTTTAGGTTATTAGTAACCTTTGAGATAGAATGCGAGGTCTGTGGTATATCATTCTTCCAAATACCATGAACCATCCTTGGCAGGAGTTCCTTTGAACCAAAAGATCACAATAAGAGTGCTCTTGATGAGTTCCTCATTCTACATTGTGAATCTGCCAACTCTACCTTCCTGCATGGGTTATCCGGAAGAAATGCTGAGCTTTGCTCGACATACTAATCTATGCATCCACAACTCAGAAAATCAGATGTTCTTTTGAGTTGTCTCTCTTTAGTTGTATTCTGACCCTCGTCTATCAATTGATAGTCAAGGGTATGCTTGCATTCGTTTATCGATGCCTATTACTCTTGTGGTCCGTCAAGCCATTCTATTCAGAATGACTTGGAGAAACAAACTCCAGTACCTCATCCATATCTAGGATTGGGTCGAAGCAGTTGTATTCCGCAGATCAAAATGCCAATCCAACTTTTGATTCTGTTCCACCCCAAAGTATTGCCCTCTTTATGTCAGGATTGTCATGAGAATTGCACCATCTCTCATGATTTCTTGACGTAGTGATACTTCTTGCTACCATAATTCATTCCTCGGTCCCGTGTTGTTGTAACCGGAATGCCGACAAGCAAACTGTGATGTGTGAAATCGATACTCCTAGCAACCTCGTTGCTTGGCAGTTAATGGACAATATTCTCATTCTTAGCGTGTTGGTTATCAAATCATCATCCTAAGATTGATCGTGCTACCTAGTCCTTATTTCTGGTGCCCTCTTCGATCAATGAGTTAGGATTGTGTCAATCCCTCACTCTTTTGATCATATCATCTTGCCCTGAAAAGCAAGGTTGTTTTCGAGCTTAGTAACATAAAGGTGGTTTGTGGTGTTCCGAATATCTTCTCGGAAGCATTACCAGGTTGTTCCCTGGCCGTTATGTTGAGTTCGTGATCAAGTTGGTTTCTTGTAAATCATTCCTTCTCCAGGAATCTGTATTGGATACCCCTGAGCTAGTTGGTTGAGCTAAACAACAACTTGGAGAGTTGGAAGATAAAAGCTTAATCCACTTAGTTCATCTCTAAGGGATATCTTTGTGTGTGTGTGTTGAAGAAAGATGATATCTTCACCAATTGGTCCTCGTGATCGGTTGTTGGATCTATTTTCTTGTCAAAACTTTGACTTGAGTATGGGCTATCATCAAGTCAAATCAGAACCAGCGATGTTCGTAATGTTGTTGCTCGTGGTTGATTTCTCGAGCATACGCCATTATATCTTTTGGTCTGACCAATACTATCACCGTGTTCACATGATGGTGGAAGTCCAGTGATATGGAAATTCCGATGAGTTGCCGTTGAGCCCATCAGCAGCATTTTGTCTCCCCCATGATTCATGTTGAACATCAACCTAGTGTTGGAAACCCTTATAAGCATTATCTTCATGTCCCATTAGTGAAGAATATGTTGGATGGAAGAAGTGACTTTCTCTGATTCACGTGCATTTGGTGCAAGTTGCCGCCGTGAGTTCGAGAAAGATTGTTTTTGTTCCCCTGGTACCATCCCAAGTCAGTCATGCACGTGCGAAGTATGCTATGGTTTGACAGGCTCGCAACCTTCATTCCATATATATTCCCTAGCACACCAAGCCACTAACTGATTTGTTCAAGGAAAAGAAGTTTCTTCATAAGAGCTAATCATATGACTTATGCAAGGACTTCGTTATCCTCGATGATGGTTCCCCACCGGAGCTCGGTAGTGTTTTATTGTAAGACTACCATGGGATCATGTTTGTCTGGGACAACGTGTTCACATGTTTGTAGCAGAACCAGCTCATGTTTTGGAGCTTACTACCGTAGTTCACTCCTCGAGAATCTCGCAATGTCATCTCGTCGATTTGTGTTGCAAAGTTTCATTTTTCCTTTCTAGACTCGATGAGTCTGGAATATTCTGACACCAACCAGATCTGAATCTCAGGCAGACATGATGGTTGGAACATCTCCCAAGAACTATAATATTGGTCTCTCTGTAACCCGGTAAAATGGATGTCATGGCCAACACACCCAGCCGAGAGACCTATTATTGTAGTATCTTGATGGAGGAAGTTGGACACCTCCCCATAAGGATTTCGTAGGATTTACTCCCTAGTTGTCCCTTATGTATTTTTGTGTTTCTGAAGTCCGACTTTTACTTGATGTTCTAGACACCAGACCATATCAATGAATGGAATACACTAGTACATCAAGGAGAACATTAGAAGTGGAGTGCTAAATGTCCCTCGGTCGATCATCCAGATTCCGTCCCCTTGGCCTCGCTAAGGTGAAATCTGAGAAAGTGTTATCCTCCTTTGCATCTGCATCGTCCATCGCTATTCATCATGGTAGTATGTTGTGTTGTCAGCACCCTTGACATGGATGTTGGTAAAACCTTGATGAACATGGAAATGCTCAAGTTCTTGAGAGCACGCACAAGCACTAGGTGTTATCATAGTTAGTAACTAGGATTGCTCTCAATTTCCTCGGTTATGCTATAACCTTTCAAACAGTGGACTCACTCTCTACTGTTGAGCTTCTCCTTAGTTGCTAAAATCATCCCTGGTGTTGTTTCCAACAAGGTAATCCACATCATTCATTCTAATCCGGGTATGCCATTTTACCGAACCTCTCTAAACGATCGCTCGAGAATTGCCTTAGGCTGGTATAAAGAGTTTCAATGATCTCTAAATCAAAGGTAATTCTTTTTGCCACTTAAGGGGATATTTCTACGAGCCACCTTCCCTAAGGTGCCCCGTTGTGGTATCATGGCAACTATTTTCCTTGCTACTTTGAAACCTCATCAATTGTTTCTTCCGTCCTTCATGATGTGTGTTTTGCCTCTCAGCTCAAGAGATGTTCTACATCTCATTCCGTGAGTTGATCTTGTGATCATTAAAATGATCCATCCTTGTAGAGTGTTTCTGTCCTCGTGTTGGATGAAGATCTCAAAAGCAAAGACGTCGAGATCAAGGTGATGCAATGAATCAACACCCTCGAGAAAGACATCTGGATCGTGAAGGTTGTGATAGCTGGTGTCCCTCTGTCTTCTTACCTCACAACTTGAATCTCGGGGCGAGATTCTTGTTTAGTGGGGGTGAGTTGTCACATCCCTAGTTCTGGTATGCACTGAGCTAGCTAGTCATGTGTTGCATCATGTTTAAATTCTGTTGAAACTTGAAATAGGGATTGCCTAAACCCTAGCATCAAAGGAACTCACTAGGTTCAACTAAAATAATTTCACTGAATCCAAATGGCTTTCAAAAAATTTCATCATTTCTGGAAATGCTGGAAACAGTAACCAGAGGTGTTGCACATTTTTCCATGACATATTTGGGCTCTGAATTAAATCATATGGTATTTTCATTTGGGCATTTAAATACTATAAAATATTTTAAATGCTCAAATATTCTTAAACTAAAATGTTTACTGTTGGATATATTCTAAACAGTAGCCATGATTAGTTTCATGATTTTTGGATCTGTTTAAGTATTTTTAATAAAGCCACAAAGTTGTAGACAAATAGAAAATAGTAATTAAAATAGAAAACGGAGAGAGAGAGGAAACTACATGGGCCGCTTACCTATCCAGCCTGGCGGCCCAAGTGGCCGGTCCAGCCCACCACCGCCTCCTCCCTGTCGTCTTCCTCCCTCGCCAGAAGGACGGAGGTGCGTGGCCGCCCCGCGCCGGCCACCTCCTCCCTCCCTTCCTGCCTGGCTCTTCCCCGGCCCCTCCTAGCGACGCGACAACGATGCCCCGTGTCCCCTCGCTCCTCTCCCTCACTCTCTGCTCTCTCCTTCGCCCACTAGCCCCTTCCCCGAGCGCGACCGAACGTAACCGTCGCCGCCGACGAGCTCCCCCACGGCCACAGCCATCTCCAAGCCCCTCCGACGCGCCCCGAGCTCCGCTGTGACGCCCCCTTCCTCTCCACCGAGCCGCTCCCCGCTGGAAGCCCTGCAGCGTCGTCCCCAACCTCGTCCCCAACCTCTGACCGCCGACGGGCTCATCGGGGATTCGCGAGCCCTAGCCTCTCCCCGGCCTCACCGACGCCTCTTCTGGAATCGCCGTGAGCCCCTGCCTCTTTCCCCTCTCTCCCCGTGCTCTCCCGCGCCTTCTAGCCATCGTGGCCATCGGAGCTGATTGCTCCTCGCCGCCGGCCATGTTGCCACCGTGGCTACGGCCGTGCAAGCACGCGTCCGAGCTCACCACTGAACTGACCGCAATCCCCTGAGCATAACTCACACACCCATCCATATCCCCGTGCTCTGTAGCTCCGTCTCGCTCAACACCCGAACGCCGACCGCTGCTACGAGCTCGACTCTGGCGAGCTCGCTCCACCCCAGCCCCTTCCGTTTGCCCTACCAGATGCGCGCGAGTCCCAGCTACGCGTAGGACCAAACCATGGTCGTTTTGGTCAATCATGGGCAAAACCCGAGCTAACCCAGTGTGTCTCCGCCGCGTTTTGGTCGCCGCCGGCGTAACTCCGGCGATGGTGACGTGGCAGATTAGTTTAGGCTAATGACGCACTTATTCAACACCTAGTGACACTAACACCAGGGCCCCACCTGCTAATTAATCATAGATTAGTTTCTGTTTAGTTTTAACTAATCTTAGTGGCCCCACGCGTCAGCGTTGACCATGCTGACGTGGTCGTTGACTGGGCCCACACGTCAGCGGCACTAACCAGCCCCAGTCACTGACCAGTGGACCCCACTGGTCAGGTTTGACCAGCAGCAGCGTCTGTTGACCTGCTGACGTCATAGTGATGCAATGCTGATGCAATAACTAATTTCTGGATTTATTTTTATTCAGGAAATTCCAGAAATTGTTGCAAACTTCTAAAATTCATATAAAATCAACCGTAGCTCCAAATCAAACAAATTATATATGAAAAATGATCAGAAAAATGCAATCTATCCATCTGTACCATTTTCATGCATGTTAGAACACTTTAACCTTACTGTTTAGGTGAAACAAGGTAATGCACTAATATGACCTCTTAAAATGGGTTTGCATTTGAATATTTGGTCCAAATGGACTCATCTCAATCAGATCTAGCTTGCATTAGCCCAAAACACATTCATATTGCCATGTCATAGCATGCATCATATTGTGCATTGCGTTGATTGTGTCCTTCTGTGTTTGCCGGTAACTGTCCCCTCTCGATAGACGTGGTTTCGACGAGGAGTTCGATGACACCGATGAAGAACTATAATATCTTCAGAAGTGCCAGGCAAGCAAAAGCCCCTTTTTCATTCCGATACACTCCTACTCTCTCGCCCTGCTCTCCTTTACTGCATTCGGACAACAACGATTCATCTATTACTTGCTGCGGTAGCTGAACCCTTTATCCTTTGCATGAGCTGTCATTCCACAGTAAATAGATGAAACCCACTAGCATGAGTAGGAGTTGTTTGAGCCCTGATGTGCCTACTCATTCTTGTTTGTTTGTCATGCCTGCTACTGCTTAGAGTTGAGTCAGGTCTGATTCATCGAGGATGAATCAGAGGTGTGTGAACATGTCCTACTGTGTGTGAGCTAAGTGTGTGAACACGATTTGGTAAAGGTAGCGGTGAGAGGCCATGTACGAGTACATTGTGGGTTGTCTCATTGCAGCCGTCCTCAGGAACTGAGTTCTGTGCTTGTGATCCATGATATAGTTACTACCACGCATTGGGCCTGAAACCAATGGACCCTCTCGGCTTCTTAATCACCCCTGTCCTGTGTCCAGGAGTTGCAAGTAGTTTCTGGTGTTTGTAGTATGCTGGAGGCCGTGGGTAGCGCTGACCGGAGGGGTGGGCTGTGATGCGGTAGGCACGTGGCCGGGTATACCGGGCACCCGTTTGGTGTCACGGAACCCTGTACACATCGTTTGGGGCTGTGAGCGAAACTCCAGCCGGATCTCCTCATGGATGGAACCCGAATAGGCGATAAACCTGGACTAGGGACTTGAGTGTTTAGGTAGGCCGTGGACGACACCCACGTTGGGCTTCCGCTTGAAGGTTGCCGAGTACATGTCGTGTAAACGGCGGTAAGTGGTGAGAGCGTGTGTGAAGAAGTACACCCCTGCAGGGTTAACATCATCTATTCGAATAGCCATGTCCGCGGAGAAGGACTTCTGGGTTGCCTGTACAGTTCATAGACAAGTGAAAGTGGATACCCTAAAATGCGCAAGATAAGCGTGAGTGCTATGGATGGCGTTCTCGTAGGGAGACAGGAGCATATCCATAGTGGTGTATTGATATGGTGAATATGTGGACTCGTGTGCGCCACCTCAAAAGAGTTACTTGCAGTCGTAGTTTAGGATAGCCACCGAGTCAAAGCTAGCTTGCTGCAGTTAGACCCCACCATCCCCTTTGTTGATAATGATGCATATGTAGTTAGTTCTGATGTAAGTCTTGTTGGTTACATTTGTACTCACGTTTGCCTATTTTATGTTTTGTAGAGAGACTTCAGTCTCGCTAGTAGTTCCACGTGGACTTAGACGTTTAGCTTGTTACCTCAGCTACGATCTTGTGCCCTCGGCAGGATCTGGTAGATAGTCAGGCTTCTAAGCCTTTTTCATTTGTAGATGTCTGTACTCAGACATATTAGCTTCCGCTTGTGCTTTGACTTGTATGCTCTGAATGTTGGGTCGTGAGACCCATGTTTGTAATATCTCGCTCCTCGGAGCCTAATGAATAAATACTTGAGTCGTAGAGTCATGTTGTGATTCCATGTTGTATTTGCACATATCGAGCATATTGTGTGTATGTTATTGAAATGCTTGGTATGTGTGGGATCTGACTATCTAGTTGTTTATCTTTAGTAGCCTCTCTTACCGGGAAATGTCTCCTAGTGTTTCCACCGAGCCATGGTAGCTTGCTACTGCTCCGGAACACTTAGGCTGGCCGGCATGTGTCCTTCTTCGTTCCCGTGTCTGTCCCTTCGTGGAAATGTCACACGATGAATTCCGGAGTCCTGTTAGCCCGCTACAGCCCGGTTTACCGGAGTCCTGCTAGCCTAGTGCTACAGCCTGGATTCACTCGCTGATGACCGACACGTTCGATGCTGGGTCATGGATGCCTGTCCCTGTAAGTCTGTGCCACTTTGGGTTTACGACTAGCCATGTCAGCCCGGGCTCCTTATCATATGGATGCTAGCGACACTATCATATACGTGTGCCAAAAGGCGCAAATGGTCCCGGGCAAAGGTAAGGCGACACCCGTGGGAATACCGTGTGTGAGGCCGCAAAGTGATATGAGGTGTTACATGCTAGATCAATGTGGCATTGAGTCGGGGTCCTGACATTTGATAGTGCGGGTAACGGGACTTGCGGGGAGTTAAGACAGTGGATATGTAGTACACTGGTTTTTGAAGAGGGAATTTATGCCCTTCTGTTTCTCGTTCGACGACGAGTACCGCGCTTACAACTTGATGTGTTGCCGCGATGTATAACAACATTGGTTCACCCAGGTTAGGCGCGGCCAGGACCGGATTTTTTGCCAATATGGCTTTTATTTCTTCGAGTCCGGCAGTGGCAGCATCCGTCCACTCGAAGTGTTCGGTGCGCCTGAGGAGGCGATAGAGGGGCAATGCCTTTTCTCCCAGACAGGAGATAATGCGGCTTAGAGCCGCCACACATCCAGTCAATTTTTGTATTTGTTTGAGGTCTTTTGGAATATCCAGCTGTGACAGAGCTCCGATCTTGGCTGGGTTTGCTTCAATTCCTTTACCGGATACAATGAAGCCCAGGAGCTTTCCTGCTGGTACGCCGAAAACGCATTTTTCCGGATTCAGCTTAATGTCATATGGTCGGAGGTTGTCGAATGTGAGCCTCAAATCGTCTACTAGAGTTTCGACGTGTCTGGTTTTGACGACTACGTCGTCTATGTATGCCTCTACTGTTTTGCCGATCTGGGTAGCCAGACATGTCTGAATCATGCGCTGATATGTTGCGCCGGCGTTTTTGAGTCCGAAAGGCATCGTGTTGAAGCAGAATGGCCCATATGGAGTAATGAAAGCCATTGCGGCTTGGTCCACCTCCGCCATCTTGATTTGATGGTAGCCGGAGTATGCGTCGAGGAAGCACAATGAGTCGTGCCCTGCATTAGCATCGATTATTTGGTCGATGCGGGGAAGGGGAAAGGGATCCTTTGGGCAGGCCTTGTTGAGGTCTTCAAAATCGACGCATAGGCGCCATGATTTGTCCTTCTTTGGTACCATTACCATGTTTGCTAGCCAGTCCGGATGTTTGATGTCTCTGATGAATCCGGCTTCCAGTAGTTTGGCTAGCTCTTCTCCCATTGCCTGTCTTTTGGGTTCGGAAAATCGCCGAAGAGCCTGTTTGACTGGCTTGAATCCTTTTAGGATGTTTAGGCTGTGTTCTGCCAATCTGCGTGGGATTCCTGGCATATCTGAAGGGTGCCAGGCAAAGATGTCCCAATTTTCCCAAAGGAATTCTCGCAGTGCGGCATCTATATCAGGGTTCAACTGTGCCCCGATGGAGGCCATCTTTGCTGGGTCCGTTGGATGGACCTGGAATTTGACTATTTCCTCCGCTGGTTTAAAGGAGGTGGACTTGGATCTCTTGTCGAGTATCACATCGTCCCTATTAACCGTAGAGCGCAGCGCAGTGAGTTCTTCTGCCGCTAGGGTTTCGGATAGTGCCTCCAGGGCTAATGCAGCTATCTTGTTTTCGGTGTGAAGTGCTATGTCCAGATTACTAGCGAGAGTGATTATTCCGCCGGGCCCAGGCATCTTAAGCTTCATGTACCCGTAATGGGGTATGGCTTGAAAAATTGTGAATGCCTCTCGTCCTAATATAGCGTGATATCCGCTGCTGAACGGGGCCACTTGGAACGTGACCTCTTCGGACCTGTAATTGTCCGGTAGGCCGAACACCACATCAAGTGTGATTTTTCCTGTGCAGCGCGCTTCCCGGCTAGGGATTATTCCTCTAAAGGTTGTGCTGCTTCGCTCAATGCGGCTCCAGTCTATTTCCATTTTTTGAAGAGTTTCCTCGTAGATGAGGTTTAATCCGCTGCCGCCATCCATGAGTACCTTGGTAACACGAAAGTCGTCCACTATTGGACTGAGGACCAATGCGGCTGGTGCTCGGGCTGTTCGGAATTTAGGTTCGTCGTTGGCGTTGAAGGTGATGGCCGTGTCGCTCCATGGATTTGTTGTTGCTACTTGGTAGACTTCGGCGAGGCTGCGGATTGTTCGTTTCCGCATATTATTCGATGCGAAAGTCTCGAAGACTGTTGACACCATACTGGTATTATTGGAGTGGCACTCCGGGGCTAGAAGCTCTTCGCCACTTTTGGCCACCTGCCGCAATATCCAACATGCTCGAAGGCTATGTGTTGGAGTGGCGCCTCTGTATTGTGAATTTTACAGGGTCCATTGAGCCAACCTTCCAGTACGGTTCCGTGCCCTTTATGGGGTTTTTGCTTTTTGCCTTTTGTACCTATTGCCTGAGTGTGATGCACCCTTTCACTTCGGACTAGGGTTGTATTCGGGGCCGGATTGTCCCAAAACTTAGTTTCGGTTTTTCGGAAACTCTCCATCGCACAGTACTTTCATACTATGGATGTCAGATCGGCGAAGCATGTAATTTCGCGATGACTGACGGCGTTCAGAATTCCCTTGTCCGTGCAATTATTGCAGAAAATTGAAATTGCATTTTCCTCACGGCAGTCCTTTATCCTGTCCATAACCAGGAGGAATCTGGCCCAGTAATGATGTACTGTTTCAGCAGGCTCTTGCCGGATTTGAGATAGATCGCACATGTCTGGGTGGGTGGGTGGAATTAAGTCCGGAATCCTACCCATCTCGAGGCTCAAGGGCCGAGAAGTTTCCGAATTTGGAAGCTTGGATCATTGAACGTTATCCAACGAGTCCGGTCCGATGCCTGACTTTAGGTTCAGTGCTTGATCGAAGTTCGCCCCCCGCGGGAATCCGACATGGAGGGTTCGGAAGCCCGGACATGACTAGTTTTCAATATAGGAGAAGAGTCGCCGCGTTGTTCCTCTACCACCGCAACGTGGTGGCTAACCTGGGGACAGTTAATCTCTCTCAGATCGGTTTTAAGCCCAATCTGATTGTAGTCGGTAGCGACTCCCAGGGCGGCGATGCGATCCAAGAGTTCGTTTACGGACGAGAGCTCTGTTGGATCTAGCTGCTCGGCGAATTCCGAGTTGACGTGAAGATTGCTTTTGATGACCCGAGAGGTCATCGTCGAAGCGGTGGCCGAACAGGCGGTCATGAGAAAACCACCCAGCCGGATAGTTTGGCCGGCGGCCAAGGCTCCTTTGGCCAAGATACCGTCTTTAAAGATGGGAAGAGGCATCCTTCCTATTGGTGACGGCACAGAGGAACTCTCAATGAAAGCACCAATGTCGGTGTCAAAACCGGCGGATCTCGGGTAGGGGGTCCCGAACTGTGCGTCTAGGCGGATGGTAACAGGAGACAAGGGACACGATGTTTTTACCCAGGTTCGGGCCCTCTCGATGGAGGTAAAATCCTACTCCTGCTTGATTGATATTGATGATATGGGTAGTACAAGAGTGGATCTACCACGATATCAAGGAGGCTAAACCCTAGAAGCTAGCCTATGGTATGATCGTTGTAATGGTTGTGTGTCCTACGGACTAAAACCCTCCGGTTTATATAGACATCGGAGAGGGCTAGGGTTACACAGAGTCGGTTACAATGGTAGGAGATCTACATATCCGTATTGCCAAGCTTGCCTTCCACGCCAAGGAAAGTCCCATCCGGACACGGGACGAAGTCTTCAATCTTGTATCTTCATAGTCTTGGAGTCCGGCTGACGATGATAGTCCGGCTGTCTGGACACCCCCTAGTCCAGGACTCCCTCAGTTTTTCTTGTACATTTCATGCAGATCTGGTGGCAGATCCTTGGATGTGTTCCCTCGGCGCTGTGTGCGCCCTTTCTAGCTGATTTCTCTATTGCCATGAAGCTTAACCTAAATGGTTTCAGAACTTGCAAAGGCTTCCGACAGCTGGTCAGACAGGAACTGTCTTCAGGAGAATTGATGTGACTCTGTAAGAATTCTGCAAATGAATGCAGACTATGAGAACCAAGGGATTCTCCCACGGACATGTACCTATGACAGCATTAGAGGTGCGAGGGAAGGGGAAGAGGTCATATGCATTCTCAGAAGATTTTGAAGATAAATCAGTTTGAAGACATTGACCTCATAACATGAAGACATTCACTTATTTGTTGTGAGTTGGTTCCAGATTTGTACGAATCCAAGAATAGGTACAAGTGAGGAATCTAACTTGTAGTGAAGCATAAGTGAATAGACTAGGCATAATATGAGATGCAGAACAGGATATATTCAACTTTCTAAGCATAGAAACCACTTTTGGTAGAGAAGGATGAATCTATCGAATCAAAAAGGCAGTAAAAAGTAAGTTTTAATTACCACACGAAGAACTGGTAGACAGAAAGGAGTTGGAGGCCGAGCAGTTCAATCTCCCGTGCCCTAACTTGGCGACGGAAGACACCTACAGTGGCGGCGGAGAGGACGAGGTCCGCGAACAGCATGAGGACAACGCCGGTGAGGTCACGGCAGCTAAGCGCTTCGTCGTCGGCGTCGTCGAGAGCTAGCAGTGGCGCTAGGGTTTTGAGCGAGGTGCGAAGGTGGAAGAAGGATTTTTGACCGCGATATGATGTGTATTTATAAGGAAAGGGACATCACAACACAATTACTCAGGTGCCCCTAGCGGTTCACATCTAATGAACACGTGGCAAACATGCAACACATTGGAAGTTGTTCCATGTTCCCACGCACGCCTGGATTGTCGGGTGGTTGTTCCGGCTTCTCCGATTTTCAGGTAATAAGGATGCAGCATTGAAAACAGAATAAATGTTTGTCAGATTGTCATCAGCTGACAAGGACTCAGTGAAGACAATCAACATGTTTCAATAGAATGCATATGATTTGGACAGATAGAGTTGAGGTAGAAGCACAGAACAGGTTAGGGTCCGATCACATTCACTTAGATCAAAAGATTCAAGAGTGAAGGCATAGCTATAAGTGAATGTTGTAGAGGATACACACACACACACACACACACACACACATACATACATAAACACTATTCTGATCACGAGATGAGGATAATATTCTGATCACAACCTGACCTGCCCCCGCGAGTAGTACGTTGAACTACCCTATGAACTAGGTTGAACTTCAGCTAAAAAGTGTCGAAATGGGGCTTGCGATATACCGCTGGAAAGCTATGGACACAAGTATCATGATCCAACTTAATTTTTTGGCAAAATGTAAGCGGTTGAAGAGCAGTTTTGAAAACCATTTTTTCTTCACAAAAAAAAGTGAATCATATTTTCAATCGCATTTCTAAACCGTTTATCGGAATGAGGCAAATAATATGGCGTTGGAAAGCTGCTACAAAACCGCTCCTTCCACATGTTGATAGTTTTCTGTAATTCCGTATGGTTAAAGAGTAATTTGGAAAATCGTCAAATTTCGCAAACCGAACAGCCGAGTTCATATTTTCGATGGCATTTCTAAACAGCTAATCCAATTGAGGCAAATGATATGGCGTTAGAAAACTTATGAAAATGCTCTAGTTTTTTTAATTTTGAATGGTTTAAGAGTAATTTAGAAAATGGGACAAGTCCTACCAAGTTCATATTTTCGAGCTCATTTTTTAACCGTACGTCCGAATGCAGCAAATGATATGGCGTTGGAAAGCTTGAAGAAATGTGAAACTGTTTTGTATGTATTGTTTCTCCCAATTATTTACGGTTTTAAGTCAGTTTCGAAAATGGCGAAAACCGTATTTTCGTCACATTTTCTACAAACTTTATCGGATTGGGGCAAATAATATACCCTTGAAAAGCTACGGAAAATGTGAAACTTTTTCAAGTTGATGGTTTTCTCGGATTCCTAGCCGTTTTCAAGTAATTTCAGAAATGGCGAGATCATTCGTTCTGCATCTATCGCGAAACAGATTCTTCGAAAATGCACCGTGCGAAGAACTTGAACTTCTCGGCATGCCTACTTGAACTTCACTCTATTTTTCACGTGCTTTTTTTGCCCGTAGCTCTCCATCCACTCATTAGAATACTCACCGGAATTGAGCAAGTGATATACCAGTGGAAAGCTGATGTGAACACGCAACTTTCCCGTGTTGATTGATTTTTCATACACGTGACGATTTTAATAGTTTTTCATCTGAAATTCATCCATTGTAGTAGTTGAACTTCCTGCTGTTTTCAGTTGAACTTCTATGACGTACGTTCATTTGTAATTTTCTCATCCATTCGTCAGTGTTACACAAATGATATTACTTTTGTACAAATCTTTCTCCCAATAAATTTTTTAACTTTCTCCGACGAAGGACTTGAACTTATAACAACAAACTTTTAGCCTTTGCTTTTTTATTCTTTTTTACTACAAAATGCACACCGTGTAGTACATGAACTTCTCGCAGTTATCAACCTGATCTTCTCTCGGTTACCTGAAAATATTTGAGTTTTTTATAAATTTTTAATCTGATTTTCCTAATCCTTTTTATGAATTTTGAAGCACTCTATTTTGAATAGTTGAACTTCTTTTTATTTTATTTTTGAACTTCTTGTTTCCATTCTTTATTAACGAGGAATATCTGAGTTTTCTATAATCAGCGAGCTTCTCCATCTTTTTAATATGGACTTCCTGCTTTTATTTTTAATGCTTTTTAATGAAATTTTGAAGCGTTATATTTTTAAAAGTTGAACTTCTTGTTTTTTATTTTTGAACTTCTTATTTTCATTCTTTAATAACGAGGAAAATCTGAGTTTTCTATAATCATCGAACTTCTCCATCTTTTTAATATGGATTTCCTGGTTTTATTTCTTAATCTTTTTTACGAAATTTTGAAGCGCTCTATTATTAAAAGTTGAACTTCTTGTTATTTAATTTTTGAAATTTTTGTGTCCATTCTTTAATAATGACGAAAATCTGAGTTTTTTATAATCATCGAACTTCTCAATCTTTTTAATATGGACTTCCTGGTTTATTTCTTTTTCTTTTATTACGAAATTTTGAAGCGCTCTATTCTTAAAAGTTGAACTTCTTCTTATTTAAGTTTTGAACTTCTTGTTTCCATTCTTTAATAACGAGGAAAACCTTGCCTTTTTATTCATTTTTCTCATCTTAAACACACACCATGTAGTACATGAACTTTTTTCGTTTTTATAATTTGAATTTTTTATTTTCTTTTTGAAATCAAATTGCTCGTCAATAATAACTGAACTTCTTTGTGGATAGAGATAATTATTTTAAAATGCATAAAAAACAATTTCATTTTTTTTTGTTTTCGAACATGGAAATATACATGGTGAACCTCTCTCGCAAGAATTTTTTAACTTCCTCGGAAAGAGCAATTGAACTTCTTTCAACAAACCTTTGAAGCTTTTATTTTTTCTATACTTTTACTCTCACCTGAAATGCGTTCCTTGCAGTACTTGAACTTCTCATTATTTTCACAATCAACTTTTGTCGCATTTTTGTGTATATGTCGAATTACACATAATTAAAGGTCTGGCTTCATTTTTTGCCATTTTAAAACATGTAATTGGAGGTCGGACGTCTCGCATTATAAGTTCTGAACCAAGCACGGAGGTGCACGTGAACTTCTTGCAACAAATCTGAGTTTTCTTATATACTTCGAACTTCTCTGTTATTTTAATTTCAACTTCTTAGTCATATTCTTAGAAAGGAAATATGTTTTTAAATAAGCATCAAACATTTTTTTATAAATTGCACATCACAGTTTTATTTCTTAGAGACGGTAATAATTTGAGTTTCCCATATACATCGAACTACTCCTCTATTTTAATTTGAACTTCATCATTTTTATTCTTTACTAACAAGGAAAGTCTGAGTTTCTTTATAAATCTGAGTTTCTTTATGATTTGAACTTCTTGGTTTATTTCTTTTAGCACATATCCTAGTTTTTTCATAAATATTGGACCCCTCCATATTTTTTTAAATTTTGATTTATTTGTTAAAAGATAGACACAAACGGGAGCAAGAATTATGTGTGCATAAAGTGGGTAGCAATTTCCAACTTACCCTCGTCGAGCACTTGAGCTTCTAGCAAGAAATGGTTTTCATTTTTATGAGTTGGTTTTAAAAATGCCAAAATGGCATTGCTTTTTGTTTTTCGAACATGTAAATCTTCGGTTTTAATAAACTCCAAACTTCCATGTTATTTTAATTCGAACCTCACGTTGGTTTTATTTTCTATTAGCGGTTAGAATCCGAGTTTTCAATAAACATTGAACCGCTCCATTACTTTAAATTGAACTTCTAGGTTTCTTTTAGAAACGGGGAAATCCATTTACTAATTAAATTTTCTAAACTTTTTTTGTTATTTTAATTTGAGCTTCCATTGTGGAAACTTGTTGAACAAGAGGAACTTTTTGAATTTTTCCGATGTGTGCACTTGAACTTCTAGCAACTAATTTTTTGGACTTTGCCTTTTTACTCCTATTTTCTCATATGAAACACTCTCCATGCAGTACGTGAACTTCCATTTATTGTTAATTTGAACTTCTCTCTATTTCACTTTAGTAACGAAAAAAATCCGAGTTTTTTATAGACATCGAACCGCTCTAACTTTTTTTTCTGATCTGAAATGCATTCCATGTAGTAGTTGAACTTTATACTATTTTCACTTTCAACTTCTGTCACATATTTTTGTTCGTAATTTCTCACAGATTTATTGGAGTTACACAAATGATATACCTTTTCATAAACCTATTGAAAATATGCAACTTTTATCTAATACGGTTAAAATTTTGTTTTGAACAACATACACGGATTTTTTAACCTTTTTTTGAAATAATGCATACGATATACCCTTGGAAAGTTGTCGAATATGAGATTTTTTTTCACATAGAGCATTTTATTTCAAATTTTTAATGGATTAATAGAATTCTTTTAAAACATAAAAATGACTTATTTTTGTGTGTTTTGAACATGTAAATACACGGCGAACCACTCTCACAAGAATTTTTGAACTTTCTCCAAATGAGAACTTGAACTTCTAGCAACACAAATTTTTGACTTCGCCTTTTTATCCATTTTTTTAATAAAAATCGTACCGGTTTGTTATTTTAACTCGAACTTTTAGTTCTTTATGAAAATGGGAAAATTATTCAAACTTCTCTATTTTTTAAATTTGAAATTATTGATTTTGTTCTTTTAGTATTCTTCTATAAACATCAAATTGCATCATTTTTCTAATTTGGACTTCTAGGTGTTATTCGTTTGTAGTAGGAAATGTCCTAGTTTTGTAATAGACATCAAATCGCTTCATTATTTAAATTTGAACTTCTAAAGTTCTTTAAGAAATGGGAAAATCCATTCTTATAAACTTTTTTGAAATACTTTTTTAAAATTTACCTTCTTGGGTTTGTATTACATATTGAACTTCTTCTTTATTTAAATTTGAACCTCTAGGTATTTTTATAAATGTGGAAAATCCATTTAGAACAATTGTATTGCTCTATTTTTTCAATATGAACATCTTGGGTCATTATTTACAATCAGCGGAAATCCTAATTTTGTAATAAAAATCGAAGCACTCCGTTATTTAGATTTGAACTTGTAGTTCTTTCTGAAACAGAGAAAATCTTTTTTTTAATTAGAAACTTCTTGTTTTTCTAGATACATGGAAAACCAATTTTTATAAAAGAGAGGATATTTTCTAGAAACATTGAACTCCTCAATTATTTTATTCTGAACTTCTACGTTTCTTTTTTCTAAATCGGGGAAAAATAATTAAACATATTTCTTTTGCGCCCTTGTTTTTGAACTCCACTTACAATTTTTTTATTCTTCAAAATTCTTGGGACATGGTATACGAACTTCTAGATACCCACAATATTCTTGAATTTTTTCCTCTTAAATCACTGTTCTTTTTTGCACATGGATTTTTTATTGATATTTTTAAGTTTCACGTTTCTCAAAAATGAACTACTGAATGTTTTTCCTTAACTTTCTGTGTTTCTCTGGTTGAACTTTCCAGCTTTTATGTACTATTTTTTCTTCTCTGAACTTTATGTGGTTTCATACCTGAACCTATAGTTTTCTGGTCATTAAACTTCCCAGTCGTAGTACATGTTGGTAAGCGGTACTTAACATACATACAGATTAGTACTAGACGAAAGACTCTTTTTTTGTTAACTCACATGACAAGAATGCGTGTGAAAAACTGATCCTTTATTTTCATTTTGCCAATTGAATAGGACATGAAACAAGCAAGCATAGTTTATGCTTTGTAGAGAGAACACACTAACGACAATTCAGAGAAATACACACGCACCAAGTGCCAGAGAAAGAATTACCTTGTTCACTATAATTGATGGTTTCTATCCACCGCTATATCCTATCCACACACACTCTCTCTCTCTCTCTCTCTCTCTCTCTCTCTCTTCTCATTTCTTTAACCACGGACAACTGCCATGCTAATCTATAATAGAAATGACTCATTTTGTCACGTTGAACTGCAGCAACAGCGTACCAACAGTAGCCATAAAACGGCAGTGGCGCCGGGCAGCCACACGGCAGAGCAACAACTAGCAATGTCCGACAACAACAGCTAGCTGTGAACGGCATCAACATTGAGTGACAGGAAGAGAGGGAATCAGAAGCAACTGGGTCACACGCACTAGCAGAAAAGAGAGTTGTCTAGCGGCAACCACTAGCATCAATCCATCTACTCATGTAGTTATCAACAGGACAAACCATAAAGGTTCAGTTCAAACAAACATCAAAACGTCAGTTTCAGTCAAAACAATATTATGCAGATTTGGGAGACCGAGGAGCGGCGGCACAACGTTTATGTACAGATCCATAGTGCATAGCTTCCACAAAATTTGTACGAAAATTATCTCCAACGAAGCAGGGGACCAGGGGACTAGCCAGTCGCAGGAGATGCATCAGTTGCAGGGTTGAAGCACACAAATGGAAGAATCTCAATAGACTCGCAGCCCAAGTATGATTGCAGCGAGAGCACTACCCGATGCAGCTGGAATGGCTGCACACGCACGAGGATCACCTAGGAGGAGGAGGCACACGACAGTGGAGGTGGCCCTAGACAGCCGAATTGGAGAGATGCAGGGACGGCGGTGGAGGTTGACCGAGGTGACGCACTGACGACGGATCCGGCACCACCTCTGGCCGGTGAACTTCGTGCGGCAGCGCAATCGACCTGCAGGAGCATGGTGCGGTGACCTGCATGGGATCTCCCATGGGTAGCTAGTCGCGAGGGACACTCAATACTAAAGACGAGGTGTGTAGGCGGCTGAGCATGGGCAGGTGCAGGAAGCAGCGACTGCTCTGGCCGGAGAGAGCCATGCGGCCGTGCAATGAAGAGGTGGTCGCCAGGGACACCAGAGGCCTCCGTGAATGTGCGTCAGCACGAGCGCAAGGTCGTCCGTGCAACTCCAATTCCAGCAAGATCCAATCGATCCTCAACCTTGAGCTGTAGCGACTGATGCGACGTGTTTTTGCGGCAGCACCAGTGGCGGTGCGCATGGCCGGCTTTGGTAGGATGAGGATGGCGGCGGGGCCGCGGGAGGAGGCCGCCGGCGGGTCGCGGGAGGAGGCCGACAGCAGATCCTCTTGAGGAGGCCGGCTGCGGGTCGCTGAAGGAGGGCAGCGCCGGGTCACGGGAGGAGGCCGACGATGGGTCAAAGGAGGAGGCCGGCGATGGGTCACCGGAGGAGGCTGGCGGCGGGGCCATGGGAGGAGAACGGCGGCGGGGCTGCAGAAGGAGAAGGTCATCACTGGTTATAAGGCCGCCCCGAAAAGTGCTTATGGGCCGGTCTGGCTCTGCCCTTTGGATCTCGGGAACACCTGTTCGGCTCCTTCTAGGCCGCTGTGATCAGAATAACTATTCTGATCCTAGGATCATAATAGTGTTCATAATGAAGATATTAGCCAATTGCTCTTCAGTGTTGACGTGAATGATATCAATGTCTTCCTTGTTGACATGATCTCTGAGGAAGTGATGACGGATCTGAATGTGCTTTGTCTTCGAGTGCTAAACTGGATTCTTGGAAAGCTTGATGGCGCTTTCATTGTCACAAAAGAGTGGCACATTCTTCGTGTTGATGCCATAATCCTTGAGAGTTTGCTTCATCCATAGAAGCTGAGCACAGCATGATCCATCGGCAATGTATTCAGATTCAGCAGTGGAGAGTGACACACAGTTCTACTTCTTTGCAGACCAACAGACAAGTGATCGACCGAGAAAGTGACATGTTCCTGATGTGGACTTGCGATCAACCTTGTCACTAGCATAATCAGCATCAGAATACCCAATCAGATCAAATGTTGAGCCCTTTGGATACCATAATCCTATCGTTGGGGTGTAAGCCAAATATCAAAGAATTCGCTTCACCCTAAGGTGATGCGACTCCTTTGGTGCCGCTTGGAATCGGGAACACATGCAAATGCTAAGCATAATATCTGGCCTAGATGCACATAAGTAAAGTAAGGAACCAATCATGGAGCGGTATACCTTTTGATCGAACTCTTTACCATTGTCGTCAGGACTCAGATGACTTTTGGTTGACATTGGCGTCGTGTATCCTTTGCAGTCTTGCATTCCAAACTTCTTCAGGCATTCTTTGAGGTATTTCTCTTGAGATATGAAGATGCGGTTTCTCTGCTGACGTATTTGAAGACCAAGGAAGAACTTCAGCTCACCCACCATGGACATCTGATATTGCTCTTGCATCATGTGCCCAAACTCATCACTGTATCTTTTGTCAGTGCAGCTGAAGATAATGTCATCCACATAGATTTGGCACACAAACAGTTCACCGTCGTATGAATTCGTGAAGAGTGTTGAATCTAGTGAACCGGGTTTGAAGCCTTTGCTCTTCAAGAAGTCTGTGAGCGTGTCATACCAAGCGCGAGGAGCTTGTTTGAGGCCATAAAGTGCCTTGTTGAGTCTGTACACCATATCAGGATGTTTTGGATCTTCAAAGCCAGGTGGTTGTGCAACATACACTTCTTCTTCAATCTTGCCATTAAGAAAGGCACTCTTCACATCCATTTGATACAGAAGAATATTGTGATGGTTATCATATGCAAGCAGTATGCGAATGGCTTCAAGTCTTGCCACAGGAGCAAATGTTTCATCGAAGCCTTGAGCAACCAGACGAGCCTTGTTTCTAACAACTTGACCATGTTCATCTTGTTTGTTGTGATAGATCCATTTTGTGCCAATGATATTATGCTTGTGAGGATCAGGACGCTTGACTAGTTCCCAGACATTGTTCAGCTCGAACTGAAGAAGCTCTTCTTGCGTGGCTTGAGTCCATTCAGGTTCCATGAAGGCTTCATCAACCTTCTTGGGTTTAGATATTGAGACAAATGCAAAGTGCCCATAGAAATTTGCCAGTTGTGTTGCTCTTGAATGAGTGAGTGGACAAGGTGCATTTATGCTGTCAATGATCTTCTCAATCTGTACTTCATTTGCAACACGGGGATGTACTGGACGAAGATTTTGCCCTTGCAGATCATTGTCTTCAGCTTCAGCATTGACTTCAGGCTGAGCATTGTCGTCAGGTTGACTTGGTGCAATGATGAGTTCATCTTCAGCCTGAGGTTCGGACGGTATGATCTCTCCAGTACCCATGAGCTTTATAGATTCACTAGGAGGAACTTCATCTAACACATTTGGCAGGTGCTCTCTTTGCAAGCCGTTAGTCTCATCGAACTGCACATCCACAGTTTCAACCACTTTATAGTGAAAGAGGTTGAAGACTCTGTAGGAGTGCGAGTCCTTTCCGTAACCAAGCATAAAACCTTCATGTGCTTTCGGTGCAAATTTTGAAGTGTGATGTGGATCCTTATCCAGCACCTAGCACCAAGTACTCTAAAGTAACAGACGTTTGGTTTCTTACCAGTTAGCAACTCATATGATGTTTTCTTCAGAAGCATGTGAAGATAAACTTGGTTGATGATGTGGCATGCAGTGTCAATGGCTTCAGGCCAGAACTTTCTTGGAGTCTTGTACTTATCTAGCATCGTTCGAGCCATCTCGACGAGGGTTCTGTTCTTGCGCTCCACGATGCCATTCTGCTGAGGTGTGTAGGGAGCAGAAAACTCGTGAGTGATGCCAAGTGTCGAGGCCGGTGTTCTTGAATTCTGCACCGTTGTCATTTCGGATGTGCTTGATCTTGACACCGTAGTTCATCATGGCACGATTGGCGAAGCGTCTGAAGACATCCTGCACGTCATTCTTATAGAGAATTATATGCACCCAGGTATATCTTGAGTAATCATTGTTTGGGATATAACTACTGAGTATAAACCACCCAGGAGGGGCCGGATTATACTCATCTGTATTGAAGCCCATGAAGACAAGGAATATGGCGCTTTACTATTGAAGCTTAGAGGCCTAGGGCCCAAGGGCGGATTAGGGCCCATAGTCATAAACCGCCATGAGATGTGTAACTTGTGTTGTAAGTTAGGGAAAGGTAGAAACTGAGCCGGGCAAGTGTATGAGCCGGCCTCGGTATTCTGTAAACCATTGGGCGTCAACCTGTGTATATAAAGGGACGACCCGGCGGCGGTTCAGGGACAAGAAACAACAACTTGAGAGATAGGTAAAGCGGATTCGCTCCCTGCTCATCAAGACCCCATCAATTCCACCACAACTGGATCGTAGGCTTTTACCTTCACCGCAAGGGGCCGAACCAGTATAAACTCCCCGTGTCCTTTGTCCGGTTTAACCCCTTTAGGCTAATCTCATTGCCATGGCTCCACGACTAAGTCCTCTCACTAGGACATCTGACGTGTTAATTCCACGACAGTTGGCGCCCACCGTGGGGCTATCGCATGATGGTTTCGAGTTCTTAAAGGGGAACTTTGAAGGACTCAAGGGATACGCAGTTGGCCGGATGATCAAGAGTCGTCATGGCAAGCTCTACATCGACGATGCAGGCTGGGGCCCCGAGGCCGGCTCCATTGAGTACGAGTACCGGGTCCCCTTTGGCGGAATTCACATTTTCATCGACAAGATTGGCGAACCGGGCCCTGAGCCGGACATCTCCACCGACCTCGTCGAGACGGCTCAGTGTGCGAGTCCTGCCCGGGTTCATCCTGCCATGAAGCGTGGGCTCGTAGGATTCATCCATGGTGCGGAATCTGAACCGGCATTGGACGGTGAGACGGTCGTCTACTCAGATGGCGAGTCATCCACTGCCGAAACCGAGTCGCTGTACCAATTACGAGATGGCAGGATCGGGGGCTGTTCCGATGGCGATAGTATTTCGGACCCTTTTGAACCGCCAAACCGGGTTGTAATCTTCATGGCTGGTACGCAGCCCACCTTGCAATCTTCAACTGCAGCAGCAATGATTTCCGGATCGGCAGCCGGGGTAGGAGGCCTTGTGCGCCGACCGGCTCAAGTTCTGTCCGGTTTATTGGACGATTGGACGACATTGTTGACCACAACAGTTACCCCGGAGACTCAGGATCAGCATAACGCTGAGGTTACAGAGCTGCAAGATCAGATAACTTAGGCCAAGGAGGACTTGGTGGCTGAGTAAACTAGGATGGCTGAAGAACGGGCTGGTTTAGATGCCCAGTCGCAGCTGATCCAGGTGCAGAATTACCGGCTCATGCTGGATCAGAACACATCAAACGAAGTGCTGTGGAGGAGGCACCGGTCTCGTCTGCCGCCGGTTTACGAAGGAATGAATCTCTTCAATACGCCAGGAGCTGGACCAAGTGATCCGGCAGCAGTGAACCAGACCGAGGCACCTGGGATAGGAGCGCCGAGTCAGCCACGGGTGACGGACCCGCCTCGACAAACAGAAAACCCACCACAATACATACCGACGCTGTCGGGTCACTTCTATAGCCCTTTGGATAACATGATTGCTGCAGCGTCTCATTTGGCAGCTATTCTGATGGAGGGCGAATCACTAGCGGCGGTTGAAACACGGCGGGCCAGGGATCTTTTTCAAACCGCTATGGTGCAGCAGCAAGCTTATTCATATAGCCCAGATAAAATACATTCAACCCCTCGTCCGAGAAAAAGTTACAACAGGCACATTGATGAACCGGCTGTGTCAAGCAGTGCGCGACACCGTGACGCCCCCCGAGGGCCTAATCCGGCGTGTGGTGGTATGAATGCTCAGGATGTGGTAAACAATGGCAGAGCACGGCGGGAGGCAGAGTTAGCGGCACAGTTGGCAGCACAGTACGCGAATCATCAACCCACTCTGGTTCAACCGACGGCATCAGTTGAACGAGGATTGGCTTTCAGCTCTTGGGGAGTACCGTGTCTCACCCCAGCTCTGCGTAATGTGCGGTTACCTAAGGATTTCAAGGGCCCGCGTAAGGTGCATAATTACAACGCCGATTTACCCCCCGAGTCATGGGTTGAGAGTTATGAGATGGCGATGGAGATGCTGGATGTGGATGAAGCAGCGTGTGCAAAATACTTCACCATGATGTTGGACGAAACGACCCGCACTTGGTTAAAAAGTCTGCCGGTTAATTCGATCAGCTCATGGGATCAGTTGAAGGCCCGGTTTATAGCAAACTTCAAAGACACGTGCAAGCAACCCATGTCAATCGTGGATCTGGTCTCCTGTGTCCAAGGGGAAGGCGAATCAATGACTCATTGGGTGCGCCGGGTTTCGGAAATTCTGCATTCATCGAACCGCATCAATGCTGATTCGGCAATCATAACATTGGAGGGCAATTGCCGTTTTAAGCCGTTGAACTTGAAGTTGGTATGGCTTAAGCGTCACTGCAATGACATGGGAACACTCATGGCAGCTTTGGTTAAGTATGCCGATTCTGATAATTCCAAGGATCCCGAGTCTGATGACGAGGAGCCGGAGAAGGGAAAGAAGAGCGTCGGCGCAAAAGGGCAGAAGCATAACCAGGCGAGCCATGGGAATAACGGTAACTGCAAGGCGGATAATAATTCTGGCTTTGTGGCTAACACCAATGTGCAGGGCAATAATCAGCGCCGCAAGGGTAAACCGCCCCCACGGGGTGGAGGATCAGGCATGAATCTGGAGCGTCTGTTGAACCAGCCCTGCCCAAAGCATGGGACGCAAGATAAACCGGCTACGCACCTATGGAAGGATTGTTTCATTATGAGAGAATTTAAAAATTCAGATCTCTTCCGGTATGATCATGGACCGTCCGGCGGTTCAGGACCCGTGTTTCACGGACCGGGTTATGGTGGAGGTAACTCCAGTTCAGGTTTTCAGGATAACCAAGCTGGACAGGGCCATCAAGGCAATCAGGGCAACCAAGGTGGTTATAATCAACAAGGGAATCAGCAACAGCAGCAGTCGGGTTATCAGAGTAACCCGAATCAGCTAAATGGTGGACAGTATCATGTCTTCACCACTAGTCTGTGCAAGTGCGATCAGAAACTCCATAAGAGGGCAGTGAACTCTGTTGAACCGGCGGTGCCCCGTTATCTGCGCTGGTCTGAGCAGCCTATTGTGTGGGTCGAGAAGATCATCCGCCCCGGGTTGATAATCCGGGTCATCTGGCGTTAGTGGTCGCACCACAGGTTGGAGGTTATAAGTTCACCAAAGTGCTCATGGATGGAGGGAGCAGTATCAACATCTTGTATTATGAAACCTTCTGGCGTATGGGGTTAACGGATAAGAATCTTAAACCGTCGAACACTGTTTTTCACGGTGTAGTACCTGGTAAATCGGCTTACCCGGTCGGTAATATAGCTCTGGAGGTGGTTTTTGGAGATGATCATGAGTCAAGGTCCGAGACATTGACCTTTGAAGTGGTCAAAATCAGAAGTCCATACCATGCCCTATTTGGACGGCCGGTTTATGCTAAGTTCATGGCAAGGCCGTGTTATGTTTACCTGCAGCTCAAGATGCCGGGTCATAAGGGGGCCATTACGGATGATGACAGCCGCAAGATTGCTTTGGAGTGCGAGGAAGGTGATGCAGCTTATGCTGAGTAAGTTTGGGCAATAGAGGAGTTAAAATTCTACAAAGACAATGTTGATCCGGCGGATATGACTTCTCTGAAGAAACCCTCTACAGAGCATGATCCGGCTTTGAAGTTTAAATCGGCTGATGAGACCAAATTGGTTGATTTTGTTCCTGGCGATTCATCCAAGCAGTTTAGTATCAGTGTTAACTTGGATCTAAAATAGGAAGGCGCGCTCATTGAGTTCATACGTGAGAACCGGGACATCTTTGCATGGAATCCTTCTGACATGCCAGGTGTACCGAGGGAACTCGGTGAGCACACTCTTGATATTGATCCCAAGTTTAAACCGGTCAAACAATTTCTTCGCCGCTTTAATGAAGAGAGACACAAGGCCATTGGTGAAGAGGTAGCCCGGCTATTGGCAGCAGGGTTTATTGTGGAGGTCTTTCTCCCTGAGTGGTTGGCTAACCCGGTGCTGGTACTTAAGAAGAACGACACTTGGCGTATGTGTGTGGACTACATGGATTTGAACAAAGCTTGCCTAGCTAATCCCTTTGCCCTCCCTCGTATGGATCAAATCATTGATGCTACGGCGGGTTGCGAGCGTTTGAGTTTTGTGGATGCCTATTCGGGTTACCATCAGATCAAAATGGTAGTTAAGGACCAGGAGAAGACGGCTTTTATAACTCCTTTTGGAGCCTCCACCTATGTTTCTATGCCTTTTGGGCTCAAGCGTGCTCAGGCGACTTATCAGCGGTGCATGAAGAATTGCCTCCATAATCAGACTGGGCGCAATGTTCATGCTTATGTGAATGATATCATGGTGAAATCCAGGAAAGCAGAGACACTCATAGCTGACTTGCAGGAAACTTTTGATAATCTGAGGGTTTATAAGATGATGCTTAATCTGGCTAAGTGTGTTTTTGGTGTGCCAGCTGACAAGCTCTTTGGTTTTCTCTTGTCTAACAGGGGCATTGAAGCTAATCCAGAGAAGATCAAGGCTATTATGTCCCTGGCTAAACCGGCATGTATCAATGATGTTCAACGGCTGGCGGGTCGTATTGCAGGGCTTAGCCGGTTTATCAGCCGGTTGGGGGAGAAGGCGATCCCGCTTTATCAGATGATGAAGAAGACATACAACTTTGTCTGGAGTGATGCTGCTAATGCGGCTTTTGAGGATTTGAAGAGGCAGTTAGCCGAACCGCCTGTTCTTGCTGCCCCCATTGATAAGGAACCTTTGTTGTTATATGTGGCTGCTAATGCCCGAGCTGTCAGCGTGGCTATCGTGGTGGAGCGCAAGAAGGATGGTAAGGAATATCTGGTTCAACGACCGATTTATTATATCAGTGAGGTACTCATCGAGTCCAAACAGAGATATCCCCATTGGCAGAAGCTGGTGTATGGGGTGTTTATGGCAAGCCGGAAGCTTAAGCAGTACTTTCAAGGCCATCCCATCACTGTGGTCAGTTCCGCTCCATTGGGAGACATCATCCAGAACAGGGAGGCGACTGGCCGGGTCGCTAAGTGGGCTATTGAGCTTGGGCCTCATGGGTTAAAATATATGCCTCGCACTGCTATCAAATCCCAAGCACTCGTGGATTTCATCAATGACTGGATAGAGTTGCAGGCACAGGAGGATAAACCGGATAATACATACTAGACTATTCACTTCGATGGATCCAGACAATTGGAGGGCTCAGGGGCTGGAGTAGTTCTTACTTCCCCTCGAGGTGAAAATTTTTGTTATGTTCGCCGCTTAATGTTTCCCTGTACTAACAATGCAGCAGAATATGAGGCTTTGCTCCATGGTCTTCGGGTGGCCAAGGAGATGAACCTAATCTGGGTTTGTTGGTTCGGCGACTCCGATTTAGTGGCTCAGCAGGTGTCTGGTACATGGGACTCCAAGGATCCACTTATGGCGGCTTATCGACGTGAGGTGGACATCATTGCTAGGCATTTCAAGGGTTACCAGGCTGAGCACATTGATCGGCTCAAGAATGAAGCAGCGAACGCTCTAAGCCGGCTCGGATGTCAGCGTAAACCGGTGCCGCCTAATGTTTTTCTTGATGTTCTGCATAACCCGTTAGTCAAGATACCGACGGAGGAGGATTTGGCTATTCCTGACCCAGAAGCTTAATTGGTGGCGGTTCTTCATGCTATCCCTGATTGGACATTGCCATACCTGGCGTACATGAACCGGGGAGAGTTACCAGAGGACAAAGTTTTAGCCAAACAGATAATCTGGTGGTCTAAGTCCATAACTATTGTCAATGACGAGTTACATCATTGCAGTGTCTCAGGGGCGTTTCAGCGTTGTGTTTCTCCTGAAGAAGGCTGTGAGATCTTGCATGAAATCCATGAAGGAGATTGTGGTCATCATGCCGGTTCAAAATCCTTGGTGGCTAAGGCTTTCCGGCACGGTTTTTACTGGTTAACAGCTCATGCTGATGCGGAGGATCTGGTCCGGAAGTGTGACGGCTGTCAGAAGTTTGTACGTCGAGCTCATGTTCTGGCTCAGGAGTTGAGGATGATTCCAATCACCTGGCCATTGCAACTTGGGGGCTGGATATGGTTGGGCCTTTTAAAAGGTCCAAGGATAAGAAGACCCACCTTCTGGTGGCGGTTGATAAATTTACTAAGTAGCTGGAGGCAGAGCCAGTAAGCAAGTGTGACGCGACCACAGCGGTTCAATTCATGAAAAAGGTGATCTTCCACTTTGGTTTTCCACACAGCATTATAAAAGATAATGGCACAAATCTCTCCAAGGGAGCTATGGAAGAGTTCTATCAACGTGAGCACATCCGGCTTGATGCGTCATCAGTGGCCCACCCCCAATCTAATGGTCAAGCGGAGAGAGCTAATCAGGACATGCTAAAGGGTATCAAGCCCCGGCTTATGGTCCCCTTGAAGTGGACGATGGGTTGTTGGGTGGAGGAGTTGCCTTCCGTTTTATGGAGCATTAACACAACCCCCAATAGATCTACGGGTTACACGCCTTTCTTCATGGTTTATGGAGCGGAAGCAGTTCTCCCAAGTGATATTCTCCATGACTCGCCCCGAGTGGCAGCTTACATTGAAACGAATAATGAAAGAGCACGACAGGATGCATTGGACCTATTAGATGAGCAATAGGATATTGCGGCAGCTTGCCCGGCAATTTATCAGCAAGGCATGCGGCGTTATCACAGCTGCCGGGTTAAAACCAGGACTTTCCAAGAAGGCGACTTGGTGCTCTGGCTCATCCAAGATCAGACTGACATGCACAAGTTGTCTCCGCCTTGGGAAGGGCCCTTTGTGGTCAGCAAGAATCTGAACAACGGGTCATACTACCTCATCGATGTTCGAGAGCACAAAGACTCACGCAAATCAGAGGAGGAGACTCGCCGACCGTGGAATATAGCTCATCTTCGGCCTTACTACACCTGAGCCACAGGCTCCTACTATGTATATATTTTTGATGATGTACATATTATGATCAATAAATAAACCGGCATCCTTGCTAAAGCGGGGCCTCTGCCGTTTCGTCTTATATGTTTTCTTGGTTACATGGGGGTTTATGCTTACAAAGCGGAGTTCTAGTTGCCCATTAAACGGGCTTACAAAGCCATATAAAATAAAAAATCTTGGGAGCTTCACACCCAAGGGACCAAAGAGAGTCTGCTGCCACGCACAGCTCAAACATAGGTACCCATTGAGCACAGCTCACAACGTTACTTGGGGGCTCTTTGTGCACATCCACAAAGAGTTTGAAAGGACCCTTGTAATAGGCTATCAAGCCAGGCTTGGAAGCCAGGTGTATTCACCTGAAACCCTGGGTTAACCTGCCTTCATCAAGTAAGCCACTCCATCCAGGTAATCCTGGTATTACCCGTCGAACGTTTGACAAGTCAATCTTATACAGACCCTGAACTTGTCAAATTTAAAACGATGATTGGTTAATGTGAGGTCCATATTAAAAGGCTTTGTAAAATGGTTTAACTCAGCGGCCTGGCAGCCCATGAAAAGCCTCAAATTTGGGCCTGGCAGCCATTGAAAAGCCTCGACTACAAGTTTTCATTTGCTTTTTCCAAGTTTTTTCTCCTTTGATTTGATTTTGAGATAAACCGGTGTCTATTGACCCGGCCTAACTATAAGTCATCAATATAACCCGGTATTCATTAATCCGACGTGGCTTTCAACTAACAGTTGTTAGTACACAACTAATTTTAAACCAGTGTTTATTACAACCCGGTCTGGCATTGGCTATAAGTCGCCAGGATGATCATCCGTTGTTTATCATAACCCGGTGTGGCTTCTCATAAACCAGCACGGCATGGTGAGAGTTATCAACCCTCAAAGATTTGGGTTAGCATCCTTGCTACAAACAGTTGATAAACCAACGATGTGATTCAACATCACAGGTATGATATATTTCATATTTCATTTTATAGCCTTGGTTATAAACTCTGGCTTTATATTGGGTATCATAACCCGTTCGGCGGTAAACCGTGAGGACAATTTTGAGTGTGCAGAAAACAGGATTGCATAACACTGTTAAAGATCATAAGCAGACATGGCATATCATGACAGATTGATAGTCTCAGGAAAGTGACTATGCATGATGGTATTGCAGAATAAGTGTTTCAAGCTATGCACGATGGCATAGTAGACCAAGTGTTTTAAGCTAGTCTATTACAAGGCATTTCAAACACCAAAAAGGATAATTCTTTTTCGAGCAAATGATAGTGCGCAAGACGATAAACCGGCTTCCGAGTTATGGTTCTGCTTCAGCTTGATGTGAAGATTGCAGATCGTCATGCGCCGTTTCAACCTCTGCCTCCCCACCCACTGGCTGGAAGTCAATGGTTGCCCAGTCAATTCCAGACAAAGCTTGAAAGACAGCTTCATCACTTATAAGATCTAACGGTTCAACGTTAGGGGCATAAGTATGCTTACGGATTGGCGGGATTAAGTTCTGGGCTTCATAAACCAATGCATCGATCCGTCTGTTATCTACGTCATAGATGGACCGGTGGAAAGACAAATCAGTCTCTTCGGCTAGTCTACTCGCAAGAGGACCCATCTCTTTTGTCAAGGCTTTCAGGGCATCCTCGTCAAATTCCGACCCATCTTCTTTTTGACTCGGATAACCATTTACAATATCCTCCAGATCAAGGTCAGCTATCCAAGCCTTAGCCCGAGTCAGTGCAGATAAAGCGCCAGCCCTTGCAGCAGATCTCTTCACCTCTTCTAGCTGGGCCGGTGTCATGGAGAGCTTGACTAGTGTATCCTTGATTAAGGTTGGCGGCGGTTTATTGTATGAGGTAGTGCAGATCACTCGTTGAGCACCAGTATATAACTGCTCAATTAACGTATAAGCAGCCTTTAGCTTCTTGCGCATATCTGAGCCAAGATGGGCGATACGGCTACCTGCAATGGTTACAATGTTATTGTTAAGCCGGCGGTTCCAAGGAAGATTAAGTACAAATCAATACAAGGATACTTACCAAAGATGGCAGAAGTCATAGCGTTAATTTGCCGCTTCAAGCCAGATAGCTCCTCTGCCACCGGTTTAAGGGCCGATTCAACATCTTTCGCCTGCTTCAGCAAATTAGCCTTTTCATCTTCCCAATCTGCTCGCTCGCTCTTGAAGCCATCTTTCAATTTCTCCATGGCGGTTAAAGCGCCCTTCAACTCATCTTTGGCGTTGGAAGTTTCTGCTTGCTGGGATTTGATGTTTTCTTGAAGATCGGCGATTTGGGAACCTTTGTTGCTCAAGTTAGCCTGCAAAAGACAGATAATAAATTTGTTAATACTTTCTCAAAGTCCCAAGCACATAACAAGTTATACACCTGGCACTTGGGGGCTAATGCGGATTGCTTTCATCAACTGGTATTTTAAGTCCCAAGCATACAACAAGTTATATACTTGGCACTTGGGGGCTAATGCATATCGGTTCAATTCAAGGTCATCCAGGTTTTTTACAATAAACCGGGTCATATTGATAACTGGAATGAATTTTGGAAGCTACATTACAGAAGATATACCAGTTCATCCTAAAGGTATAAACCAGTCTACAAGGGCTACGCAAGCAAAATCCAAATATTCTGTTACTATAAGTCCCGGTTCACATTCATATTGATGAACCGGCCCTTGGGGGCAACTAGACTTGACCATTGAAGAAGAACATAAGGAAAAAAGAAGTTATTCAAAGGAACAAGTGTTTACCTCATATCGCTCTTTCATCAGGTTTATAAACCGGCTTCATAGTCACGACTAGTGTACAGACGGTTTAGATTCCCAGAATGGATGTCCTGAGCAGAGAGATGGGCATAGCTTGACAAATCCGATTTCCACTTGCCCTTGTCCATAGCGGCAGATTCTTCTTTTGCACTGTGCTTTGGTAAAGCGACAGGGTTGCCAGGAGTGGTATGGCCAAAGCTAGTAATCACAACATCATCTGTTGTGCCTTCAGCTGTCTTATTTGGGCTCAGCGGTTTATCAAAGGCCTTTTGAAAGTGCAACTATCCCTTGGTGGTTTTGGTAGTTCATAACAGCATATAGCTCATTGAGCTAATGCTATTCCAAGACTATTATTTCAGGAAAGCTCAATGAATGGCATGGCATGGATGATGAAAGTGGATCCCTCAAAATACTAAGGACAAAGGATTGGCTCAAGCTCAAAAGCTCAAGACTCTTCATTTTATATTTTAATGATCCAAGATCACATTGAGTCTATAGGAAAAGCCAATACTATCAAGGAGGGATGAGGTGTTGCTTAATGAGCCTCTTGCTTCATGTGCTTAGTGATATGCTCCAAAACCCTCAGCTACTTTCCCACATCCACAAATGACCTAAACCTAAAGCCAAAATTGGTCACATCGATTCTTCCTATCCGGCGCCACCGATTCCAAAAGTCATAGCCACTGCCACAAACCCTAAGCAAATCGGTCTTACCGATAGGGATCTCGGTCTCACCGAGATGGGATTGTAATCTCTCTGTTTCCCTTCGTAACATTTCGGTCTAACCGAAGTGAGCGATCGGTCCCACGGAGATTGCAATGTAAACTCTCTGTTTCCCTTTTGTAACATTTCAGGCTCACCGAAAAGAGAAAATCGGTCCCACCGAGTTTACCTGACCAACTCTCTGGAAAGCTTATTACCAAAATCGGTCTCACCGAGTTTGAGTAATCGGTCTTACCGAGATTACGTTATTCCCTAAACTAACCGAATCGGTCTCACCGAGTTGCATGTCAGTCCCACCAAAAATCCCAACGGTCACTAGGTTTGCTAAATCGGTCCGACCGAGTCTGTTGAATCGGTCCCACCGAGTTTGGTAAATTGTGTGTAACGGTTAGATTTTGTGTGGAGGCTATATATACCCCTCCACCTCCTCTTCATTCGTGGAGAGAGCCATCAGACTAAACCTACACTTCCAACTTACCATTTCTGAGAGAGAACCACCTACTCATGTGTTGAGGCCAAGATATTCCATTCCTACCATATGAATCTTGATCACTAGCCTTCCCCAAGTTGCTTTCCACTCAAATCTTCTTTCCACCAGATCCAAAACCTATGAGAGAGAGTTGAGTGTTGGGGAGACTATCATTTGAAGCACAAGAGCAAGGAGTTCATCATCAACGCACCATTTGTTACTTCTTGGAGAGTGGTGTCTCCTAGATTGGCTAGGTGTCACTTGGGAGCCTCCGACAAGATTGTGGAGTTGAACCAAGGAGTTTGTAAGGGCAAGGAGATCGCCTACTTTGTGAAGATCTACCGCTAGTGAGGCAAGTCCTTCGTGGGCGACGGCCATGGTGGGATAGACAAGGTTGCTTCTTCGTGGACCCTTTGTGGGTGGAGCCCTCCATGGACTCGCGCAACCATTACCCTTCGTGGGTTGAAGTCTCCATCAACGTGGATGTATGATAGCACCACCTATCGGAACCACACCAGAAACATCCGTGTCTCCAATTGCGTTTGAATCCTCCAAACCCTTCCCTTTACTTTCTTGCAAGTTGCATGCTTTAATTTCCGCTGCCTATATACTCTTTGCATGCTTGCTTGAATAGTGTGATGATTGCTTGACTTGTCCAAAATAGCTAAAATCTGCCAAACTCTAAAATTGGGAAAAGGTTAAGTTTTTAATTGGTCAAGTAGTCTAATCACCCCCCTCTAGACATACTTCAAGGTCCTACAAGTGGTATCAGAGCTTTGGTCTCCATTTTCTTTGATTTCCATAGCTTTAGGTGGTCATAGCCTTGGTTTCACAACCTAGGAGAGTATGGCGTCTAGCGAGGGAAATTATCACCGTAGAGGTCCTTACTTTGGTGGTACTAATTTTGCTAGTTGGAAGCATAAGATGAAAATGCATATTCTCGGACATAACCCCACCATTTGGGAAATTATTTGTATTGGCTTGCAAGGTGAATTATTTGATGGGAAAGAACCAAACCGTGAAGCTAATGCGGAAGAACTGAAGATGCTGCAATACAACGCTCAAGCTTGTGATATCATCTTCAACAAATTGTGCCCCGAAGAATTCAACAAAATCAGCCGTCTTGAGAATGCAAAGGAAATTTGGGATACTTTGATTGATATGCATGAAGATACCGAATCCGTCAAGGAATCCAAGTTGGATGTGCTCCAAAGTCAGCTTGACAAGTTCAAAATGAAGGATGGTGAAGGTGTCGCTGAAATATACTCTAGGCTTGGTCTTATCACACATGAGATTGCCGACATAGGGAGTGAAGAGATAACCGACAAATTCATCATCAAGAAGATCCTAAGAGCATTGGATGGAAAGTATGATACCGTGTGCACATTGATCCAAATGATGCCAAACTACAAAGATCTCAAGCCAACGGAAGTCATTGGAAGAATTGTTGCTCATGAGATGTCACTCAAGGATAAGGAGGAACTTCACAACATGTCAAGTGGTGCTTACAAAGCCTCAAGTGAAGCCCCCACATCATCAAGTGAGAAACAAACCTTCAATGAAGAATTGAGCTTAATGGTGAAGAACTTCAACAAATTCTACAAGAGTAGAAGCAAAGAAAGAAGCTCCAAGTCAAGGTCTTACAATGACAAAAGATGTTCTAGTCGAGAGCGCAATTGCTACAATTGTGGGAGACCCGGACACTATTCCAATGAGTGTATGGCACCCTACAAAGGAAGAGAAGATTCTCCAAGAAGACGAAGCAAAAGAGAAGAATCACCACCAAGAGAGAGGAGGAGTAGAGATGATCGTTATGAACGAAGACCCTCACGGAGAAGCAAGGATTCGGAAAGGAAGGACAAGTCATCAAGGAGCTACACAAAACGAAGAAATCAAGCTCATGTTGGTGAATGGGTATCCGGCTCTGACTCTGACAATCACTCCGAGAGAAGCTATCACTCCGACTCCGAATATACTCAAGATGAAGGTGTTGCCGGTCTAGCACTTGTGTCAACCAACTCCTACGACATATTTGATTCACCAAATGAAGGAATTGGAAGATGCTTCATGGCCAAAGGTCCAACGGTAACACATCCTGAGTATGTTGATTTCAATAGTGATGAAGATGACTTCCTTGTGGATGATGATTTACTTGTTGACAACTCTAGTGATGAATACTATGATGAAACGTCAATTAATCATGCTAATCAAGATAAAACGAATGACAATGATAAGGAGAAGATTGAGCTTTTAACTAAAGAACTAAACACTCTTAAGTTGGCTCATGAAACTATCTTTGAAGATCATCGAGAACTTTTAAGGGCTCATGAGAAGTTACGCTTTGAAAAGCTCAATCTTTGTGCAAGAGCATGAGTTCTTAAAGGAAATCAATGATGATCTCCGTAAGAAAAGTTCTTCTTACATTGCCAAGCGTTTACTCTTATCTACTTACATGCCTCAAGTCAAGTCTAGTAACAAGTACAAGAAAGATACTTCCTCTAGTAGTAACAATAATAATGTCAAATCCAATATTGTTGCTTCTAGTAGTTCTCTTGATTCCACTAATGATTCTCTTAGAAAAGTTACAGTTGAGCAAGAAAATAGCTTATTGAAGGGAATTATAGAGAAAGGTGTTTACAAGAGCCTTGCCGGGTGTAAGCAATTCGAGGAAATTGTACGCAAGCAAGGAAGGCACCGGAAGAATCAAGGTGTTGGTTTTGAACGAAAATTCAATTCCAATGGAGTTGAGTGGGAAGAAGATCAATACCCCAAGACAAAGTTTGTTCGTCAACAAGAGAAGTATGATCCTACTTCCTTCAAGGGAACACAAGAACAAGATGATCTTCCACCACAAGACCACAAGAACAAAGGCAAGGACAAGCTTCAAGAAGAGATTGATGCATTTGAAGAAGCACCTAAGGCCTCGTTCAAGTGGGTTCCCAAGACAACGTCAAGTTCTACTTCATCAAGTACAGCTACAACTCCAAGGATTCCCATCAAGATGATGTGGATCCCGAAGAAGAAGAACTAGAGAGTTCTTGAGGGTGACTCCGCCAACATTCTTCACTCATATCATTATGGCAAGGACAAGTGCAATCAACTTCCACATCTTGCACTAGTTCAAGGAGTCACAAACCCTCATGTTGGTAAGGCACGGGACAAGGTAACCTAATGATTTCATGGACATCATTTTGTGTGTGCTTCACTCTATGTCTATGGATATTCTTGTTTTTTCCTTGTGGGACTAACCCATGTAGGTAAGTTGAAAGTGCAACTCACTCCAAAGGATTGCTCCAAATGATCTACATCAACATTGAGCATCCAGATCTTCAACCGCTACATGAAGTCATCATCGACAAAACCCAAGGTTAGTTCATCCCTCTAAGGGGGGATCTCACATCTAGGGGGAGCTTAACTCTAAGAATTGAGTCGAAGCAACTCTAATGGTGTGAACATATCAATGCATTATGTAAAAGTGGTAACCCCACTTGAGCTTAAACGATGAGTATGACCTATGATCAAATGTTCTCATTTGACTCCTAAGTCAATATACTCATATATATATGACCTAGTCATCGCCAATTGTTTGATAGATGCTAGAATTGGTTGTGCATGCTTTGCCACATATTTCATTTGCCATCTTATTGTGTGAGCATGTTGGTGCATATTTTACTCATTCAAGGACATCCACTTGTTGTTTTGATTGTTTGGCTTCTTTTCTTTTTGCCAAGTGGATGGACAAGAATGCCTAAGAACCTTCTCTAGCTATCTATGCTTTTCTCGTCTCAAACTCTATTCATGCTACATCACAAAATTTGATCAAGTCAGATTCGAACCACTCTGTGTGAGGAGCACTCGGAGTCCCCGATTCGTCATAGACTTAAACTTCAAAAACCTCTTTGTGATTCTCGGTCTGACCGATTCCTCCATTTCGGTCCTACCGACATCATTAAGTTGATCTAAGTTTTCAATCTCGGTGCAACCGATTTGAGCTTTTCGGTCACACCGATTTGCTGTAACTGTACATAGTTATGCATCTTGGTGCCTCCGAGTTGTTCCACTCGGTCACACCGACAGGGTCGGGCTATATATAGTCACAGGCAAAATTTTGGAAATTTCTCCGAACCCCTTCGCCCGTGCAATAGCTCGCTCTGCCTCGAAGGTCTCCGGATCATCTCCTCGTCGCCAGCCGCCTCCAGTAGCTGGTCTCCGCCGCCGTCAACGGATTTCGCCCCTGCCGTTGCCGCCATAGCGAGTTCATCGCCAAGCTAGGGTATGGATTCGATCACTGTGCTATCCTCGTCTGATTCCTAGAACATTGTGTTCTTATTGATTCTTGCCACGATTGAAACACTCCTATCCAGACAATGTAGTCCGTAGATTAGATGAGATTCAAAATTTTAAGGTTAGGTTTCTGCCGAAACCATCTCGGACCCACCGAGTTGAAAAACTCGATCCCACCGATTTGGCTTATGCCATTGCACTAGTGACTCTCGGTCTGACCGAGAATTGCTAATCGGTGAGACCGATTTTAGAACTTTGTGAAACCCTAGCAGTCTCGGTGCCACCGAACTGTGACTCGGTCCAACCGAGATCATCAGTTTAGGTTCCAAAACTGCTTCGGTATCACCGAGTTTGAAAATCGGTTGACCCGAAATGCTTTCTATGGAAAACTAAAACTGAATTTTTGAATCATTCTTTTGCAAAATTCTCTGCATTTTGTGATGCTCATCCACTCTATCTCATCTATAACTCTTTACAGGGTCAGCAGTCAGTGTTTGCAGCATGTCAGACCAGAGTGACAGCCAGAACAGGTCAGAAGAGCAGATTGACATGAGCAAGGGCACTAGTCCCTCAAGTTCATCAGATGATGGGAGCAGAAGCACTCCTAGCAACCTGCCCAAGGCTGCTACCAGGCAAAGGAGAAAGAGAACCTCAGACTCAGAAGATGAGGACTATGTGGCAGCTGAAGAGGATGAGGCTACTTCCAAGAAAGTAGTGCTCAAAAAGGAATATGGCTCAGCAAAGAATACAAAGCCTGGACTGAACAAGAAAGTTCCTGCCAAGAGGACACCTATGCACAAGGTCAAAAGGTCCACTCAAGTGTCAGAACAGACTGAACCCAAAGAGGCACGCTAAGAAAGTTACAACTTCAAAATCCAAGAAAGTTCCCACTGGAGAGACAATGAAGTTTACCATTGAATCAGAGGATGAAGGTGCTCAGGATAAGAAGAAGAAGAGAGCAAGAACCACAACTGCCCAGGTTCTTGGAAAGCCCTCTATGAGAAGAGATTCTGAAGAGGAAGAAGAGGTTGCTGCACTAGCACCTCAGGCACCAAAGCTTATGGGTGATGCTATAAGATCAGGGGCCGCAACATCTAAGCCCAAGGAAGCACCCAAAGCTGCACCCAAGGCCAAGCTTGCACCAAAGAGGAATACCAGGAGTATTCCAGCTGCTGAGAAGAACAAGGCCCAAGTGCCAAATGTTGCTGATGAAGAAGATGAAGAAGGACATGTCCTAAGGAAGCTCAAGCCCAAGATACCAGACCACAATGATGCCCATCCTGTGGCTGAGGACATGAGGATCAGGAAGGATTCAGGGTTGAGGATATGGAGGATGGAAGATCCATATGCCTCAAGGAGAAGAACTGTTGTTGATTACAGGTTCCATACAAAGGAATAGCAGGACTTCTATGAGACAATCATGTTGGATAAGAAGCCCATAGTTTGTGATATGAGGTGGGTCGACTGGACCTACATCAAGGAAAATGAAGAGCACTATCCTGGAGTGCAAGATAGCTTTGTTGTTTGTGGAGTTGCTGATTTTGATGGACAAAAGCTCACTCACTGGAATGATGAACTCATCATGCAATTCTACTCCACAGCACAGTTTTATCCAGATGGAAGGATTGTTTGGATGTCTGAAGGTACAAGGTACCAGTCCACTATTGAGGAATGGGCAAATCTGATAAATGCGCCAAAGGAAAATGAAGATGACCTGGACATTTATGCCAAGAATAAGATGGATCACAATTCCATGGCACACATGTACAAGGAGATCCCAGACAAGGCTGTTGAGACACACAAGTTTGGATCAGTCCACTTTCTGCTGTCAGGGCTCCCAACTATTAATTGGATTCTGAGGCACACTCTGTTGCCCAAGTCTGGTGACCAGAACATGATCAAAGGGCATGCCATCAACATGTTGCATGTGTTTGATGTGCCACAGAAGTTCAAAGTCATGAGCCTTATGGTAGAAACCATTAAGAGGACTACAACAGATCAGAAGAGGAGCTGTGGATATGCCCCTCAGATTCAGGAGTTGATAAACTCAAAGATGGGCACAGGGAAATATCAATTGGATAAGGAACATTTTCCACTTTATCCAGACTTTGAGGACCATGAGGTTGTCATGAATGAGAATGATCCATCATCAGTTCAAGCTCAAGAGAAGAAGGAGAAGGCAAGGAAGGAGAAGGCAGCCAGGATGCCAACTCAAGAAAAGGCATCTGAGTATTTCTTGAAGAACAAGTAGGAGCAGCTTGGTTATTTAATAGCATCAACACTAAGGATTGAGAAGGGATTGGCCACCCTCACTCAGAATCAGGAGAGCCTGGAAAGAATCATGGAACTCAAATTCCATACCTTGATGTCAAAGTAACTGAGATTCAATCAATTGTGGAGCAGCTGCAGGATGACATGCAGGAGAGGCAGGGCAAGACTACCACTAATGTGTTTGCCAGAGTGCCTAGAGCCCAGAGGTCAGTTGCAGTGCCTGTGACAGACACTAGAGCAACATCATCTGCACCAGCTACAACCCCTACTGCTCCAGTGCAACCAGCTCCAGCATCAACTCCAGCACCCTCTACTTCAACTGAAGCCTTCGTTATTGGAGTTATCCGGACACCACCACCTGAAGATCAAGCCTGAGAGTCGATCTAGCACTATGAATTTTCTATGAACTTTTTGGTAACTTGTTGCCAAAGGGGGAGAAAAATGTATAGATCATAGGCTTCGAGAGAGAGTGTGTTCCTTTTGTTCTCTCTTGCTTTATTTGGTGGTTAAACTTGTTTGCTTTTGATTGCTTGAGATATTATGCTTGTGAGAAATTGATGATGATGTGTTTGATCATAAGCTACACTTATGCATGTTTGATGATATTATCTTATCTATCCTATGTGATCATTCACTTTGCTTGGTGATGAGTGCATGTATTCAATCTTTATCATTTTGAGCACTCCACCAAGATGTATGTGACATGGAAGAGTAACCCATCAGCCTAATTCATTGTGCATTTGCAGTCCAAAGCAAATTTTAAACTATGCACAAATTTAGGGGGAGCTCTTTCTTATCACATACTTCTCAAAGCGACGATGTTGTTAAATCTTATTATCATTTGTCGAAGCTTTGATCTATATGTTGTCATCAATTACCAAAAAGGAGGAGATTGAAAGTGCAACTATCCCTAGGTGGTTTTGGTAATTCATGACAACATATAGCTCATTGAGCCAATGCTATTCCAAGACTATTATTTCAGGAAAGCTCAATGAATGGCATGGCATGATGATGAAAGTGGATCCCTCAAAATACTAAGGACAAAGGATTGGCTCAAGCTCAAAAGCTCAAGACTATTCATTTTATATTTTAGTGATCCAAGATCACATTGAGTCTATAGGAAAAGCCAATACTATTGAAAGTGCTAGTATCGACTAGGGGGGGGGGTGAATAGGCGATTTTTATGAAAGTCTTCAAAACTTGGAAGTTTCGAAGACAAACAACAGAAATAACTTAATTGATATGCAGCGGAAGATAAACTACTCTAAACAAGCCATAGTCAAGTATGTAATGATGTGAAAGTACAGGACTAATAGCAGTTAGGTAGTAAGGATCAAGATGGAAGATAGTGTGAAGCCAATCAACAATAGTAGTCAAGCAATGAAGTCAAACAGATAAACAGATAGGCAATGACTTCACGAAGACAAACTAAAGTAAAGTTGGGAAGGGATAGAACCAGTTGCTTGTTGAAGACACAGGATTTGTTGGACCGGTTCCAGTTGCTGTGACAACTGTACGTCTGGTTAGGGAGGCTGAGATTTAACTCAGAAGACCGTGTCTTCACCTTATTCCCCTTGAGCTAAGGACACCCAGTCCTCGCCCAATCACTCTGGTAAGTCTTCAAGGGAGACTTCCAAACCTTCACAGACTTCATTCACCGGCAATCCACAATGACACTTGGATGCTCAGAACGCGACGCCTAACACTCTTTGGCTCTGGGTGTTTGGGCTTTGTCCTCGCAAGGATTTCTCTCTCTCAAATGCTTCGAGGTGGGTTGCTCTCAAACGACAAAAGCCGTGCACAAACTCTGAGTAGCCACCAATTTATGGTGTAGGGGGTGGGCTATTTATAGCCACTAGGCAACCCGACCTGATTTGTCCAAAATGACCCTGGGTCACTAAGGAACTGACACGTGTTCCAACGGTCAGATTTCAAACACACGCGGCAACTTTACTTGGGCTACAAGCAAAGCTGACTCATCCAGCTCTGGATAAGATTTGCTCTCACTGTCTTCGCTCGAAGACATAGGATTTGAATTGAGCATCACATCAGTCACTCTGACTTAGTATCACACAGTCTTCACGCTCCAAAGTCTTCACACAATGTCTTCTCATGTCATAGTCTTCAATATGAATATCTTCTCTTACCACCATTGTCTTCAATGTCTTCATACATTTTTAGGGGTCATCTCTGGTAGGTAAACCGAATCAATGAGGGACACTACCTGCGTTATACTGCAATTCTCACAAACGCATTAGTCCCTCAACCAACTTTGTCGTCAATACTCCAAAACCAACTAGGGGTGGCACTAGATGCACTTACAATCTCCCCCTTTTTGGTGATTGATGACAAACTGGTTGAAGTTTTCAACGGGGATAATGTATGTGAAATTGTAAGGATAGGGAATTGTCTTCATAAGTTGCAAGGGCTCCCCCTGAAGATGTGCATATAAGTAATTTTCTTTTGGAATGCAAATGCACATGGCAGGTTGTACTTGTGGAGATCCACTTCAACTTATGAAGATAATTCATCATGCATGAAATGATATAGCAAGTAGAATGGCATGCATAATGAAAAATGGACGTCTGCAGAATGATCTAAGTGCGGAAGTTATCATCGCACATGCGGAATTTATCATCACATCACAGTAAAGCAAATAAGTAGCAGACGACCATCAAGTTTAGGTGTTACAACTCAAAGAACCAAATGTTTCAAAAGCAAGAGTTGTAAGCACGAAGCAAAATATAATGCAACTTCCCATATGAACCCGCTTGAAGACTATCAACTCATACGCTTCTCCCCCTTTTGTCAGTAATGACCAAAAAGGTTTGAAGACATAGAGCATCTACTCATCATGAGTAGGTGAAGCAGCTGGGTCGTTGTCGTTGGTTGGCGGTGCAGATGAACTTGGTGCAGTGTCGATGCGTGCAGTAGTAGGAGGTGGTGAAGTAGCATCATCTTCATCATCGATCACTCTGGCATTAACTGTTGCCGCGGAAGAAGAATATTCAGAGTCTTCAAGAGATGGGGTGCGACGTAAGACAACAGTCCGTGGAGGAGTGGAGTCAAACTGGAATCTTTCATTGAAGCCATCGTCTTGAAGATCAGCTTCAGCACTGAGCAGGGTCAAACTCTTCCATGATCGCCGGCAAGTTTCATGAGCAACAAAGGCATTCTTGGTGGCAAGGTTGTGAATGCGATTGACATCCAACAAAGGCATCTGTCTCTTGAGCCAGTAACGATGCTTATCCTGTTTCTGATGAAGGGCCACAAGAAGTTCTCGGTCATTGAGAACGCGAGAACGCTTCCGAGGCCTTTGTGCAATGGTGCTTTCAGTGGCTTCAGTGGGCGCTCTATGAGGCAGACGAGTGTTACCTATGAGTGGATAGATTCGTGTCACTGCTTGAACACCTTCAATAGGTTGAGTGAAGCTTTGGTGCTCAATATTCTGAAGACAAAGTGGCGTCTTGGCAGGGTCAGAGTATATGGCATCAACTGACATATCAACCTCTGGCAAAAATATTATATGATTGCGAGCAGAGGGCTGATAATTGACAGATGAGTGTCGCTTGATGAGGCGCATGACCAATGGAGCATAAAACTTCAGACCAAATAGGTCAGAGCCGGAAGCAGCAAGATGCCTGATGAAGAATTCCTGAGTGTTGAAGTTGATGCCATTGAGAATATAGAAGACCAAAGTCTTCATAGCTCCTTCAAGCTTGGCCGCTGATGAGTGTCCTTTGACTGGCCATAGAGTTCGCCTGATGATATGATATATGGTGCGAGGCAGATACTCAAGGTCTTCAACAAAGAAATGTGTGGGATACTCAGGGTCAGATGGCAGAGGCTTCATCATGCTCAACATCTGGCTCATATTGGGTTCTGGCTTATGGAAGATGCTTTCCACAGCATTGCGGTGTAGCTTACAGTCAGGTTCATATAGTTCTCCAGGAGTGGCTAGCCCTGTAAGCTCAATGATATCCATAGCTTTGGCTTCATGATGAACATTTCCAGTCATCCACTCGAGAACCCATGTCTTGATGTCCCTGTAGTAGCCGTGAATGTGCAGAGTGGCATAGAATTAAAGCAATAGCTATTCATTCCAATGTTCTTTGTCTGTCACAAAGTGGAGCAGACCAGCATCACGAAAGCAATCAAGTGCTTCTTCTAAGCACGGCAGTCCAGTAATAGCTTCAGTGTCAAGGCGCATGTGAGGGAAAATGCGCCCTTGATCATATAGTACGCAGGAGTAATAGCTTCTCTGCTGATAGCTCCAGAACCGATCTGATGATATCCTTGGCTTGGAGTAGGGGTTCTTGGCGCTGTCAAAGAAGGTATTGTGGCTTTTGAAGCCATTAGCATTGAAGGACCCTGGTGAGTTGGCAGTACCTGGAAACCTTGGCAACCTGGGCTTTGGCTTCTGGACCTGAGGCCTATGCTCAACAGGATAGTCAAATTGGGGTCCCGAGGCAGAGGGCGGAGGCACCAGAATGGGCCATCGGACAGTGGTAAGCTGACCATGATTGTATGCTTTCTCAATGGTGTGAGGCCTTGGTGGCGGAACAGTAGCAGGGGCAACAGCTGAGGCGTCAGGCTGCACAACAGGTGCTTCGGGAGCAGTTGTCATATTTGCTTCAGGTGTAGCATCCTCATGGGCTTCAGGTGCAGCATCCTCATTGGCTTCAGGTGCAACATCCTCATTGGTTTCAGGTTCAGTGGCCACATTTGCTTCAGGCACACTAGTTGGCGCAGGCTCCACATTAGCGTCAGCCATGACTACATCACTGGCTTCATTGGCATTGGTGGTGGCAGCCTCGACATTGTCAACCTCCTCGTGATGAACAGGAGGATCGGGCACAGTCACGTTCACATCAGGAACTTCTTCTTCTTCAATTACTGGGGGAGTAGGTATACGTACTTCTTCTTCATTTTCCTCGGCTGATGCAGCCGGAATGTCTTCAGCAGCATGTGCTTCAGACTCAGAGACATTCACTGTTGGAGCAGGCTCAGAAAATACTTGACGTGCAACCAGTGAACGTTGCACTTCTCCTTCTGGAATGCTCGACAGAGGGACTTGAGGCCTTTGTCCTCTACAAAGCCTGCAAAGTGCTGGCTTCGCCTTAGGAGATGGAGTTGGCTGGGCCTGAAAGTCTTCATCCTCTTCTTGCACGGGGGGTGTAGCTTGTTGTTGTTGTTGGGGAGTACTGGGGAAGTCTTGGTGTTGTGGGTGATCAGCCCACGATGCATCCTGAGCAATTGGCGTCAAAGGACGACCAATACTGATGAGTTCGCTGTTCGTATGAACAGGCGATGATACCACTTCATGTTCGATCTGAGGAAGAACTTCATCATCAGCTACATTGTCATCATGACCAATGTCTTCAGCAGCGGTGGGTTCAGCTGCTGGAATATCTTCAGCTTCATGAGCCTCTGTGGGAGCAGGCTCATGGACTACCATTCATCGTTCTTGATGTTCTGACGCTGGGCGAACCACGGAAATGGGTTCAACGACTAAGGGCTCTGTGGAAGCAGCCCTAGTCTTCTTGGTCTTGCGCTTCTTCTTGGAGGGAGCGGCATCAGAGGCTTCAATATTCTTTCTCTTTATGGCTTCAGCCTCGGCAGCCCTCGTCTTCTTCTGTTCTGAAGCTGTTGTGGTGACCTTTGGCTTCGAGCCAATCATGCTGCTTGGGAAGATAATGCGAGGGGCTTCTTGGCATGAAGGTTCAGGCTAATCAGCAGGGTGCTTCTTCTTCTTCTTTGCAGCCATCCCGGGGTCAATGCCAGGACGGCCAAGTGACTTGCGCTTTTCAGCCTCATTGTAGGCGAGCACACACTTGTCAGCCAAAATCTTCATGCGCTCTCGAGAGCCCTGAGCTTCTTCACGCTTCTTCAGAAAAGCTTCTTTAAGCTCATGTAGCATGACTTTGAAGTTGCGGACGTCTTGAACACTTAGCTTGGCCACATGATTCTTGAATTGAGCCTTCTCATAATCAATCTTGTTTTTGAGCTCAACGATGCGCTGAGCGAGAGCTAGCTCAGAAGCAATGGCTCCATTGAAGGAGACACTGAGGCCGATGGGGAGTTGTAAATCTTCAAAGCTGACATTGGGGGTGTCGAACCACTCATCAATGAAATTGTGAATGGTGGCCACATCAAAGAGAGGCAAGTTGCTGAAGATTTTTGCTTCCTCTTTGCTCTTTATCAGCTGCTCAAGGGCATCATCAGCAAGATCTTCATCACTTGACAGATCAATGGGTTCTTCACGCAGAATGGCAGCAGGAGTCAAGGCTCTTTGATCAGATGGCCTGACAAGTTGCTTTTTTCTTCTCCATTCTCTTGGAGATACGAGATTGATCTTCAGACTGCACACTGGCTTCAGGAGGTGCAGTGGCCAGTGGCTTCGCACGAGAAGTATTCGGAGGTGCAGCTGAGGTTGAAGCCTTGGAATTCTTTTGCTTCTGCGGCTTTGGAGGAGGAGCGGGGGCTTCATCGGAGTCAGCACCATTGTCAGAATGATCTACTCTGGCACCTTGGACCATGATGTAGGTGATGAGGCCGTCAAGGTTGGAGAAGGGGCCGATCTCATTGGGATTAGCGTCACGGGAGCCGTCAGCACGGGGAGCAGAGGGACCTGGGTTGAAGTCCAAACCCAAAGACTTCTTGTTCTTCTTGGCCGAAGCCACAGCAAACTGGTAGTTGCGCTTGAAGAGAGAGTCATCACGACACCATAGTAGTGAGGTGGGATCTGCGTTCTCAGGCTGTGGTCCATGGACCATGCAAGGATAGAAGCCTTGGTCAATGGCTTCAGTTTGGCTCTTGGGTTGAAGGCCTTGATAGAGGATATCACCCCAAGGTCTCTTGGTGGCATTCTTCTCTGCATATTCCTTCGTCACAAACTTGTACTTGAACCACTCCTCAGCCCAATAGTGTGGAATCCATTAGATTCGTGTCTTTCTCTGATGATAATTCTCTTCAGGATCTGTCTTGTATAGTTCTGCTAAGTCATCAGGCAGATCTTTGGATGTTCTTTCTCTATGCTGTCTGCCACCCTTCCTTGCTGATTTTTCTGCAGCCATGAACTTCAAGCTGAAAGGCTTCAATACGTTCAAAGGCTTCAGGGATTTACGCTTGGTGGTCAAGCAGGAACTGGCTTCAGGAGAATTTATATGATGCTGTAAGTATTCTGCAAACGAATGCAGACTATGAGAACCAAGGGATTCTCCCACGGACATGTACCTGTGACAGCATTAGAGATGCGAGGGAAGGGGAAGAGGTCATATGCATTCTCAGAAGATTTTGAAGATAAATCAGTTTGAAGACATTGACCTCATGATGCGAAGACATTCACTTATATAGGTGAGTTGGTTCCAGATTTGTACCTATCCGTGAATAAGTACAAGTGAGGAATCAAACTAGACAGGAAATCTAAGTGAATCGACTAGGCAATATGAGATGCAGACAGAATAGATCTAACTTGAATAAACAGAAACCACTTTTGGTAAACAGGATGAATCTTGAAGATCAAAAAGGTGGTAAAAATAGAGTTATAATTACCGCACGAAGAACTGCTAAATGGAAGAATAGGAGACCGAGCAGTTCAGCCCACCGTGCCCTAACTTGGCGACGGAGGACACCTACGGCGTCGGCGGAGAGGACGATGTCCGCGGCCGGCGTGAGGACAGCGTCGGAGAAGTCGAGGCAGCTAAACGCTTCGTCGCCGGCGTCGTCGCGAGCTAGCGGTGGCGCTAGGGTTTTGACGGAGGTGGAGAGGTGGAAGAAGGATTTCTTTACCGCAAGGGACAAGTATTTATAAGTAGGTGAGAGATACAGCGCAATTACGCTGGTGCCCCTGGCGGTTCACATCTGAGGGGCACGTGGCAAGCATGCAACATACTCAGAGTTGTCCCACGTTCCCACGCCCGCCAGGCATGTAGGAGAATTGTTCCGGCTTCTCCGGATTTCAACAATAAAGATAAGCCATTTAAAACAGATTTAATGTTTGTCTCTTTGCCTTCTGCTGACTAGGACGCAGAGAAGACATTCGACAGTTTCAATAGAATGCATATGCGTTGGACAGATAGATTTTGAGATAGGGAGCATAGAGAGGTTAGGGTCCGATCACATTCACTTAGTTCAAAAGATCCAATCTTGAAGACATAGCTATAAGTGAATGCTGTAGAGGACAGAACACTAGTATATATA
>NC_041393.1:226666960-226691642 GCF_002162155.2 Triticum dicoccoides | reverse complement strand
AATCAAATCATCATAGTGCAGAAAGTCATGAAGACAAATTGAAACTGAAGACAAACCAAATGCGAAGTCATTGCAATATAACGCCTTGAGTGAAACATTTCAAACAAAGAAAGTTGGTGGCGGCGTTACCCAGAGTATAGGAAGTATTAGACCCAGACACGGCGCACAATTATCGTGGCGCTCTGAAGTCAAATTCCATGTTAATCTATTCACACTCAGAGTGTAAATCTTCATTGATTGAAGATATACATTACTTTGTGTGTTTCACATCTAAGTCATCATCATGCATAAGTGTTAGGATGTGTGCCTGATCACAGGACATTAGAGGATTCCAAGATATTTAGCTCACACCGTAACTTGCAAAACCTTTTCTCATCCAAGGGCTTTGTGCAGATATCTGCCAGTTGCTCTTCAGTGTTGACGTGAATGATATCGATATCTTTCTTCATAACATGATCTCTGAGAAAGTGATGACGAATTTCAATGTGCTTTGTCTTCGAGTGTTGGACTAGATTGTTCGCTATTTTGATGGCACTTTTGTTGTCGCAGAAGAGAGGTACTTGTTTCAGGTTGACGCCATAATCCTTGAGAGTTTGCTTCATCCATAGAAGCTGAGCACAATAGGATCCAGCAGCAATGTATTCAGATTCAGCAGTTGAGAGTGATACACAGTTCTGCTTCTTTGAAGACCAACAGACAAGTGATCGACCAAGAAAATGACATGTGCCAGATGTAGACTTGCGATCCACCTTGTCACCAGCATAATCAACATCCGAGAATCCAACCAAATCAAATTTTGAGCCCTTGGGATACCATAATCCGAGTGTTGGGGTGTAAGCCAAGTATCGAAGAATTCGCTTCACAGCTAAGTGATGCGATTCCTTTGGTGCCACTTGGAATCGAGCACACATGGAAACACTAAGCATAATATCTAGCCTAGATGCACATAAATAAAGCAAAGAACCAATCATGGAGCGATATACCTTTTGATCGAACTCTTTACCATTGTCGTCGGGACCAAGATGGTGTTTGGCTAGCATTGGCGTCGTGTAGCCTTTGCAGTCTTCCATTCCAAACTTCTTCAGACAATCTTTGAGGTATTTCTCTTGAGATATGAAGATGCCATTCCTTTGCTGACGAATTTGAAGACCAAAGAAGAACTTCAGCTCACCCATCATGGACATTTGATATTGCTCTTGCATCATGTATCCAAACTCATCACTATACTTCTGGTTGGTGCAGCCGAAGATAATGTCATCCACGTATATTTGGCACACAAACAGTTCACCATCATATGTCTTCGTGAAGAGAGTGGGATCGAGGGATCCAGGTTTGAAGCCTTTGCTCTTCAGGAAGTCTTTGATTGTATCATACCAGGCACGAGGGGCTTGTTTGAGGCCATACAGTGCTTTGTTTAGCTTGTATACCATATCAGGATGTTTTGGATCTTCAAAGCCAGGTGGTTGTGCGACATATACTTCTTCTTCAATCTTGCCATTGAGAAATGCACTTTTTACATCCATTTGATATAGCAAGATATTGTGATGATTAGCATAGGCTAGCAGTATACAAATAGCTTCAAGCCTAGCAACAGGAGCAAATGTTTCATCGAAGTCAATTCCTTCAACTTGAGTGTATCCTTGAGCCACAAGACGTGCTTTGTTTTTGACGACTTGACCATGCTCATCTTGCTTGTTTCGATATATCCATTTTGTTCCAATAATGTTATTCTTGCGAGGATCAGGTCGCTTGACAAGTTCCCAGACATTATTCAGTTTGAACTATTGAACTTCTTCTTGCATGGCTTGAATCCATTCAGGTTCCATAAAAACTTCAGCAACTTTCCTGGGTTCTGATATTGACAGAAATGAAAAGTGCCCACAGAAGTTTGCTAGCTGTGTTGCTCTTGATCGAGTGAGCGGACCAGGTGCATTGATGCTGTCAATTATCTTCTCTATTTGAACTTCATTTGCAACACGAGGATGAACAGGACGAAGGTTTTGCTCTGGCTCATCATTGTCATCATTGGGAGAATTGTCTTCGGTCTGAGCATTGTCTTCAGGTTGATTTGGTGCAGAGATGATAAGTTCCTCTTCAGGCTGTACTTCAGAGGGCATGATTTCACCAGTTCCCATCTGCTTGATAGACTCGTTTGAAGGAGCTTCATCAAGTGTACTTGGCAGAATCTCTCTCTGTGAACCATTGGTTTCATCAAATTTCACATCCACAGTTTCAACGATCTTGTAGAGATAAAGGTTGAAGACTCTGTAGGAGTGTGAATCCTTTCCATAGCCAAGCATGAAGCCTTCGTGAGCCTTGGGTGCAAATTTGGACTTGTGATGGGGATCCTTTATCCAGCATCTTGCACCAAATACTCTGAAGTAACTGACGTTCGGCTTCTTGCCAGTAAGTAGCTCATATGATGTTTTGTTCAGAAGCTTATGAATGTACACACGGTTGATGATGTGACATGCTGTATCAATAGCTTCAGGCCAGAACTTTCTTGGTGTCTTGTACTCATCTAGCATTGTTCGAGCCATCTCAATGAGGGTTCTGTTTTTGCGCTCAACAATGCCGTTTTGCTGAGGTGTGTACGGAGCAGAGAACTCATGAGTGATTCCCATTGTATCTAGATACAGATCAAGTCCAGTGTTCTTGAATTCAGTGCCATTGTCACTTCTGATGTGCTTGATCTTCATGCCATAATTGTTCATTGCTCGATTTGCGAAGCGCCTGAAGACATCTTGCACTTCAGTCTTGTAAAGAATTATATGAACCCATGTGTATCTTGAGTAGTCATCAACAATGACGAAGCCATAGAGATAGGCAGTTGTTGTGAGGGTGGAGTAGTGCGTAGGTCCAAATAAGTCCATGTGTAACAGCTCGAAGGGATGTTGTCATGATTGTCTTCGAGGGGTGCTTTGCCCTTGTCATCTTTCCAGCTTCACAGGCACCACACAGATGATCCTTCTTGAACTTGACATCCTCGATGCTAATGACATGCTTCTTCTTGACGAGTGAGTGTAAGTTCCTCATGCCAGCATGTCCCAGCCTTCGATGCCAGAGCCAGCATTATGAAGCTTTTGTGAGATGACATACGGCAAGCTGTGGACCTGCTGAGAAATCTACCATGTATAGATCATCTTTTCGATACCCTTCAAAGACTAGAGATTTGTCAGATTCCATTAGTACAAGGCAACGATATTTGCCAAATATCACAATCATGTTCAAGTCACAAAGCATTGAGACAGACATTAAGTTGAAACCAAGCTATTCAACAAGCATCACTTTATCCATGTGTTGATCCTTTGAGATTGCAACTCTACCTAGACCCAATACCTTGCTTTTACCAGTGTCAGCAAATGTAATGTGACTCTTGTCGGATGGACGTAAGGTTGGGTCCATGAGAAGACTTCGATCACCAGTCATATGATTTGTGCATCCACTGTCCATAATCCATTCTGAAGCTTTTGGTGATGTACCCTACAGTGCAGTTAGGAGGATAGGCTTCACAAGAGTGTTGTGAAGCATAAGCATTTGACACATATAGGGACAGTCACAGCTTATAACAAAGTTAGGACATAGTATGACTGATAAGAAATTCAGATGTGAAGCATATTGAATGACATTTTATTGTGCGTCCTCAATGAGTTTTAGGCCCCCAACAATAGTATCGGACGCCATTGATTGCTGGCTGGAGACCGTTTTCTGCAAAAGAGAGTTAGTTCTTCTTTGCCACCCACATCTTCAGTGGGGGCTTAGAAGAAATGAGTCTAAGTGCAGCATCTGAGAATTTTGGCTTTGAAGCCCTAGCAAATAGCCTTGCAGGAGATGAATGATACTCATATGAATAAGCAGAAAAGTTCTTAGTCCTATGAACATAACGGTTCGAAGATACACGCTCATATTCATAAGTCTGAGCATGATTTCCCTGCAAAACATTGGCGTTAGGGTGACTCATGTGAGTCCTGTATCTGTATGAAGTCTTTGGGCCACATGAAGCCATAGGTCTGGGGTTTGTATTCTTCCTTGGTGGTGTCATGACGACATTCACATGAAGGTTCTCAATGTACCGCTTAGGTACCCAGATCTTCTTCATAGGTGGTCCATTCCTGCAGTTAGTACCAATGTACCTGGCAAACACTTCACCATTTTGATTTTTGAACAACTTATAGTTTGCATCAAAGGATTCATCAATGATAATAGGATTAGCACAGGTAAAGCCAGATAAAGTGGATGGATCTACTGAAGGTTCCTTTGCAGCAACCCATGTGGTTTTGGGGTACTGCTCAGGTTTCCAGTATGAGCCATCAACATTCATTTTCCTTTCGAACCCAACACCCTCTTTCCTAGGGTTTCGGTTCATAATCTGCTTTTTGAGGACATCGCAGAGAGTCTGATGTCCCTTCAAACTTTTGTACATCCCTGTTTCAAGCAATGTCTTCAACGTAGCATTTTCATCAGCAACAGCAGTGGTATCCTTCGCAGAGGGGTTAGTAACCACATCAGTAGGTGAAGACAATGAAACAGTAGCAGCAGTGGAACATTCAGCAACAGATGTAGTGTTGTCACGCTCAATGCATTTTAGACATGGTGGTTCAAATCCATCCTGAGCGAAACTGATCTGTTGAGCGCGACGTGACTCATTCACCTTTTGAAGATCTTCATGAGCCGCTCTCAATTTCTCAAGCTCTTGTTTCCTTTGAAGATAATCATAGGAGAGCCTTTCATAAGTAGTTGAGAGCGATTCATGACGACCTTCAAGTTCTTGGTACTTAGCATGAAGATTTTTTATGTCATCAACTAAGGACTGTGAACGTGTCATTTCAGCGTCCAACAGATCATCGCTTTTGTCTAACAGTTTTGGAGTATGTTCCATAGCCTTTTGTTGTTCAGTTGCAATTTTGGCATGTGTTTTGTAGCTGGGTTTGGATTCACAATCAGATTCATCTTCACTTGAAGTTTGAAAGTAAGCATCGCGTGATTTTACCTTGGCACCACGTGCCATGAAGCAGTACGTGGGAGTAGGATCGTCTTCTTCATTAGCTTCAGCGTTGGTGTGGAAGTCATTGTCTTTAGTGTTGAAGATGGAGTTGGCAACATAGGCTGTGGCTAGAGCCAGACTTGCAACGCCAGGGTCAGACTCCTCTCCAGACTCCACCTCCGCCTCCTCCGAAGCAGACTCCTCCTCTGAATCCATTTCCTTGCAAACAAAAGCATGAGCCTTGCCAGATGAGCTCTTCTTGTATGATGAAGACTTGGAAGAAGACTTAGAAGACTTTGAGGATTTCTTCTTCTTCTTGTCATCGGAATCTTATTCCTTGCTTTTCTTCTTCTTCTTCTCATTGTCCCACTGTGGACACTCAGATATGTAGTGACCAGGTTTCTTGCACTTGTGGCAGGTTCTCTTCTTGTGATCATGTGTGGAAGCTTCATCATTCCTTGAGCTAGATCGTGAAGACTTTCTGAAGCCTTTCTTCTTTGTGAATTTCTGGAACTTCTTCACAAGCATAGCAAGTTCCCTTCCAATGTCTTCAGGATCTTCAGAACTGCAGTCAGATTCTTCTTCAGATGAGGAAAGAACTTTTGCCTTCAAAGCACGAGTTCGGCCATAGTTTGGGCCATAGATATCTCTTTTCTCAGATAGGTGGAACTCATGTGTGTTGAGCCTCTCAAGTATATCAGACGGATCGAGTGTCTTGAAGTCAGGACATTCTTGTATCATGAGGGCAAGGGTGTCAAAGGAGCTGTCAAGTGATCGCAGTAGTGTCTTGACGATTTCATGCTTGGTAATCTCAGTTGCGCCAAGAGCTTGAAGTTCATTTGTGATATCAGTGAGGCGATCAAACGTGAGCTGGGCATTTTCATTGTCGTTTCTCTTGAAGAGGTTGAAGAGGTTGCGAAGAACACTAATTCTTTGATCTCTCTGGGTTGAAACGCCTTCGTTGACCTTGGATAGCCAGTCCCATACTAGCTTCGACATTTCCAGAGCACTCACACGGCCATACCGTCCTTTGGTCAGATGACCATAGATGATGTTCTTCACAGTAGAATCTAGTTGAATGAACTTCTTGACATCAGTGGGGGTGACACCTTCACCAGTTTTGGGAATGCCATTCTTGACGACATACCAGAGGTCGACATCAATGGCTTCAAGATGCATGCGCATCTTATTCTTCCAGTAGGGATATTCAGTTCCATCGAACACAGGGCAAGCAGCGAAGACCTTGATTAGCCCTGCAATCAACATAGCTGAAACTCCAGGTGGTTAAACCGAATCACACAGAACAAGGGAGTACCTTGCTCTGATACCAATTGAAAGTGCTAGTATCGACTAGAGGGGGGGGGTGAATAGGCGATTTTTATGAAAGTCTTCAAAACTTGGAAGTTTCGAAGACAAACAATAGAAATAACTTAATTGATATGCAGCGGAAGATAAACTACCCTAAACAAGCCATAGTCAAGTATGTAATGATGTGAAAGTACAGGACTAATAGCAGTTAGGTAGTAAGGATCAAGATGGAAGATAGTGTGAAGCCAATCAACAATAGTAGTCAAGCAATGAAGTCAAACAGATAAACAGATAGGCAATGACTTCACGAAGACAAACTAAAGTAAAGTTGGGAAGGGATAGAACCAGTTGCTTGTTGAAGACACAGGATTTGTTGGACCAGTTCCAGTTGCTGTGACAACTGTACGTCTGGTTAGGGAGGCTGAGATTTAACTCAGAAGACCGTGTCTTCACCTTATTCCCCTTGAGATAAGGACACCTAGTCCTCGCCCAATCACTCTGGTAAGTCTTCAAGGGAGACTTCCAAACCTTCACAGACTTCCTTCACCGGCAATCCACAATGACTCTTGGATGCCCAGAACGCGATGCCTAACCGGCTGGAGGATTCACAGTCCTCAAGTGTAATAAGTCTTCAGGTCACACACAGAAAGACTTCAGTGATGCGTAACACTCTTTGGCTTTGGGTGTTTGGGCTTTGTCCTCGCAAGGATTTGTCTCTCTCAAATGCTTCGAGGTGGGTTGCTCTCAAATGACAAAAGCCGTGCACAAACTCTGAGCAGCCACTAGGCAACCCGACCTGATTTGTCCAAAATGACCCTGCGTCACTAAGGAACTGACACGTGTTCCAACGGTCAGATTTCAAACACACGCGACAACTTTACTTGGGTTACAAGCAAAGCTGACTCATCCAGCTCTGGATAAGATTTTCTCTCACTGTCTTCGCTCGAATACATAGGATTTGAGTTGAGCATCACATCAGTCACTCTGACTTAGTTCACTTGGACCCCACTTAACAGTACGGTGGTTCCTATGACTCAACAAAGAAGAAAAAGGAAACAACGAAACCACACATTCTTCGCGCTCCAAAGTCTTCACACAATGTCTTCTCATGTCATAGTCTTCAATATGAATATCTTCTCTTACCACCATTGTCTTCAATGTCTTCATACATTTTTAGGGGTCATCTCCGGTAGGTAAACCGAATCAATGAGGGACACTACCTGCGTTATCCTGCTATTCTCACAAACGCATTAGTCCCTCAACCAACTTTGTCGTCAATACTCCAAAACCAACTAGGGGTGGCACTAGATGCACTTACAACTATCAAGGAGGGATGAGGTGTTGCTTAATGAGCCTCTTGCTTCATGTGCTTAGTGATATGCTGCAAAACCCTCAGCTACTTTCCCACATCCACAAATGACCTAAACCTAAAGCCAAAATCGGTCACACCGATTCTTCCTATCCGGCGCCACCGATTCCAAAAGTCATAGCCACTGCCACAAACCCTAAGCAAATCGGTCTTACCGATAGGGATCTCGGTCTCACCGAGATGGGATTGTAATCTCTCTGTTTCCCTTCGTAACGTTTCGGTCTAACCGAAGTGAGCGATCGGTCCCACCGAGATTGCAATTTAAACTCTCTGTTTCCCTTTTGTAACATTTCGGTCTCACCGAAAAGAGCAAATCGGTCCCACCGGGTTTACCTGACCAACTCTCTGGAAAGCTTATTACCAAAATCGGTCTCACCGAGTTTGAGTAATCGGTCTTACCGAGATTAGTTATGCCCTAACCCTAACCGAATCGGTCTCACCGAGTTGCATGTCAGTCCCACCAAAAATCCTAACGGTCACTAGGTTTGCTAAATCGATCCGACCGAGTCTGTTGAATCGGTCCCACCGAGTTTGGTAAATTGTGTGTAATGGTTAGATTTTGTGTGGAGGCTATATATACCCCTCCACCTCCTCTTATTCGTGGAGAGAGCCATCAGACTAAACCTACACTTCCAACTTACCATTTCTGAGAGAGAACCACCTACTCATGTGTTGAGGCCAAGATATTCCATTCCTACCATATGAATCTTGATCTCTAGCCTTCCCCAAGTTGCTTTCCACTCAAATCTTCTTTCCACAATATCCAAAACCTGTGAGAGAGAGTTGAGTGTTGGGGAGACTATCATTTGAAGCACAAGAGTAAGGAGTTCATCATCAACGCACCATTTGTTACTTCTTGGAGAGTGGTGTCTCCTAGATTGGCTAGGTGTCACTTGGGAGCCTCCGACAAGATTGTGGAGTTGAACCAAGGAGTTTGTAAGGGCAAGGAGATCGCCTACTTCATGAAGATCTACCTCTAGTGAGGCAAGTCCTTCGTGGGCGACGGCCATGGTGGGATAGACAAGGTTGCTTATTCATGGACCCTTTGTGGGTGGATCCCTCCATGGACTCGCGCAACCGTTACCCTTCGTGGGTTGAAGTCTCCATCAACGTGGATGTACGATAGCACCACCTATCGGAACCACGCCAAAAACATTCGTGTCTCCAATTGCGTTTGAATCCTCCAAACCCTTCCCTTTACTTTCTTGCAAGTTGCATGCTTTAATTTCCGCTGCCTATATACTCTTTGCATGCTTGCTTGAATAGTGTGATGATTGCTTGACTTGTCCAAAATAGCTAAAATCTGCCAAACTCTAAAATTGGGAAAAGGTTAAGTTTTTAATTGGTCAAGTAGTCTAATCACCCCCCCTCTAGACATACTTCAAGGTCCTACACCTTTGCTGGGCTTGGTGGATCGGCAGCCGGACTTGGCGGATCGGCGCGTGGGCTTGGTGAATTTGTCTCTGGCGGATCAGCAAAAGTATCCTGGCCCTGAGGTGCCGGGTCATCTAGATCAATATCAACATTTTGATCAACAACCTCTGAGGCCCTCTCCGATTCAGTGGTCGGATTATCATTAGTTGGTGAAGTCAGCTTAGCTTTTTTGCTATGTCTGGCTTTGGCACTGCGAGTAACAAAATAGAGATTAGTATAATACCGGTGGAAGAGAGCAAAACTAAGTTTACTATGCTTACCTAGGGACGGTCTTGAGAGGAGGAATCTGGGTAGTCGATGAATCGCCGGAGGAGGAATTGGAAGTACCCTGATAATTCGAGTCAGACGGATTAAGAGGATATCGGAAGTAACCTGCCTTGGGATAAAGTTTATTAGAAGTACAAGAGACCTCTTGATGATGCTTGCGAAGCGGGGAAAAGGTAAACAGGAAGAGGTAACCACTTGACCACTGTGTCGGGTCGTGCGGCGAGCTTCTTGCTGCTGTTTCTTCAAAGAAAAGTGTAGATCCAAATGAGCAAGAGGGTGTGAACGTTTTACTTTCTAGACTGCTCGACGAACTTTTGGTACTGGCACAGGATTTGAATCGGAGGATAGAACAATTACCTCTGCTTCACCAGCGTGGGTAGCTTCTGCATCATCCTGATAATAATCATTGTCAATGAGGTGTATGAAAAAGAACCAAGAGAATCTAATTCTACCTCTGAGTCTGGGTTATCAAGCTCTTCATCATTAGCCACATCAGAGGGTTCGACGGTTTCTTCTTCACTGATTTCTTTATAGCTTTAGTCTTGCTACGGGGTGCTCTTGCCGGTTTATCCTGGGGCTTGGATGGATTATCTTGAGACTTCATCTTACAGAAAGGATCGTCACCCTGCACACATGGACAACAAATTATAAAGGAACATTTATATAAAGGACGGATTAAAGATAACAATGAGGCAGTTCTTACAGCTGGCGGTTTATTAGAAGTGCAGAAGGGACTGAGCCCTACTTGACTGTAGACAGCTTCCGGTCCATTCAATATTTTCTTAACAGCTTCAGTAACTTCATCTTCTGTCACCTGAATATCAATGTGACGTTGAGGATCTTTCAAGTCCCCCGTGTACTCACACATTAAACTGGGGCGCTGGCTTAAAGGCAGGACGCACCAAGATATCCAGCAGCGGACGAAGTCAACACCCGTTAAACTGTTGGCCATAAAGGCTCTGAGTTTGGAAAGTTGTGGCGCATAGGTGGACCGTTCTTTGGCAGTCAGCCTTTGAGGGAATGGATGAGTATTGCTCAGATGGTGAGGGCGGTAACTCAGCAGAGGATTTTTGCCTGATGGAGAAGTGTCTTTGCAGTAAAACCAAGTCTGATTCCAGTCCTTGGGATGACTATGAAGCTTGGCATGTGGGAAAGTGACATCTCTCCTCTTCTGAATTGACATCCCTCCAAGCTCAGTATTGGGTCCGTCTGAGAATTCTGTGCGACGGTTCAAATAAAAGAAATCTCTGAAAAAATCAACTGTGGGTTCTTCTTGAAGATAGGCCTCATAGAACACTTGGAAATCGCAAATATTGGACACAGAGTTTGGCCCAATATCTTGAGGGTGGAGTTGCTAGTAAGCAAGAACATCACGGAAGAATTTTGACCCGGGTGGGTTGAACCCTCGATTCAGATGATCAGTAAAAACAACTACTTCTCTATCCTGAGGTTCAGGAGGATTCTCTAAACCGAGGACTCTCTAATGGATTGTTTCCTTGCTTGCTAAAGCGCCAGTCTGAACATACCCGGTTAACTGCTCTTCTATAACCCGGGAAGGGACCTAATTGCAAGCATAAAACATCTTGGCCATTTGAACTTCAAGGCTGGAAAGGAGGACCAAGGTCGATTTAAGATTTTGGTTAATGCAGAGAGTCCGGTTTACAAAAAAACAAATTGAAACCCACATGCATGATAACCCGGGATTTCAAATCAAGGATGAGTTGGCGGTTTATAAAGAGGGCTAATGGTAACTGATGGATGATCATTTTGTGACAAGTACAAACCGCCTACAATGGTGTGGAAGTTACAGATCTGAAATATCCCTAAGTGATTGTACAAACAGATTTCACAAGTTTGCGTTGTAAATTTGGATCTACAGCAGTTCTAAAAAGGAGATAACTTTGATACCTAAAAGCACGATAGCTGAAGAACACACATGTTCAGATGGGATCTAATGCAAAGAAGGGTATTTGCTGTGATTGAAAACGGATGCTAAACTATTGTTGCCTCGCCTTTACTATTGGATTCAGGTTAGGCTATGCGATCTAAAGGACGAAACTGAGGAAAGGGGAAGAACACAGATGAATAATGGAAACCCTAATGCAGATCTGTTATATAACAAGAAGAAGAACTTACTGTCGGCGGTCTGGGAATGGGGGTCCCCAGACTTGCCTGCCTGCGGCCTGCGGCATGGCTCAAGGGGGGGGGGGCCCAGCGCGGCCCATCTTCATCAACACAAATTCAAGACCCTCACGAGGGGCTAAGCCTCGCGGGGCGGATGACAAGGAGCTTCCTCAGGCACGGCCTCATCAGGTGAGCTCGCGAGGAGGCGGAGAGTTCAAGGCGGGGTACCTCGCGAGGTGCCCATGACGCAAGCCATGACGACCAAGGGCGCCAGCCCGCGCAGTGTCCTCCTTTCCTCTTTGGTGCAAAGGGAGCAAGCGCAGGCGAGAGCATCAAGGAAAGGCATCCATTTCGGTGAAACAAGACCAAGACCAGCCAACGGCAGGGAAGAAGTCATTGTGGAGCCCAAGCAGGCGTCACCACCATAGCCTTTGACAGGCGAGGACCAACTTTCGTCAGGATAAGTGTACCCGCTGTTCCCCTTCAAAATGGCCAATTGTTGGCGCCCTTCCCGCTCAATATTTGGGAAGAGGCCCAGGGCCTTTGCCTATAAATAGGACTAGCCACCTCCAGGGTAGAGGCATCTGGACCTGATCTAGCAATCTGGCTCCTCATCAAGAAACCAGTAGATAGAGCAATTGAACTCCTCCTAGCAGTTCATCGCACCAGCCAAGAGCAGACCCTCACGAGGCTGTTCTTCCTTGTATTGTTCATCATCGGCCCAAGAGGCAGTCCACCACACCACACACTGGAGTAGGGTATTACACCACAATGGTGGCCTGAACCAGTATAAATCTTGTGTCTCTTGTGTTGTTCTGTTTGGTAGTTTAGATCCTAGCGATTCGGCGAGGAACAGGCAGGCAGAGGGTTAAATCTCCGTGCGCACCCCAGTGTTCGAACCTCAAGGGTCTGCCGGAACCCGAAATCCGACATTTGGCGCGCCAGGTAGGGGTGCGCCGGAATTTTCCTTCCGTCGGCTTGGTCTTCTCCGACCACCGCATCCATGTCTGACGCTCGTCGGGCTCGCACCGAGCGCCGAGCCGCCCTCGCTTCCCACGTCGCCCAGACGGCTCCCGTCGGTGGGCGCCCTTGTCGTTCCCCGTCACCTGCCGTCAACGCCGCCACCGGCCCGGCGGGGAACAAGCAGCAAGCGTCGTCCCAGCATCCATCCATGAGGCGGGATGGCCGCACTGCCACACCCTCGCTCACCCCCGCTGGTTCTTCGTCACGCGCGCCCCGCGCGGCCATGGAGGCCCAAGCTGCGCTCATCGCAGCAAACGAGCTCCTGCGCTACCGCCCCATCGACGACGTCTACGAAGAGTGGCTCGATCGAGTTGCCGAGCTCGTCCATGCCGCCGGGGGCTCCACCGCGCCGTCCTTCTCGCTGCACCGCGCCCCGCCCTGCGCGGGCAATGAAGCTCCTGGTAGCCTCAGCCGCCTCCTCCTCAAGAAGGCGCTGGGCGGAACCCGCTCCGTCAGGCGCCAGCGCGGCAAGAGCAGAGCTGCCAAGAAGTCCCTCGCCCTCGAGAAGCTGCCCGAGCGCTCCCTCCTCCAGCACGTCAAGACCCTGCGCTACCCCCAGCCGCAGCGCATGGGGACCCGCAGGACCAAGCTCTTCGTCGCCCAAGGCCTCCTGTGGCCACAGCGGGCTGCCGCGCTTTCACCTCCGAGCTGTGCAGCGTCGCGTGGCCCGACAAGTTCAAGCCAGACCTGCCTCCTCGTTACAACGGCACGGCTGACCCTGCAGAGTTCCTCCAGCTCTACGAGTTGGGCATCGAGGCTGCCAATGGAGATGAGAAGGTCATGGAAAACTGGTTTCCCATGGCGCTCAAGGACGGAGCCCGCACCAGGCTCCTGAATCTGGCCCCAGGCACGATCTCCTCCTGGGACGAGATGCGCACCCGCTTCATCGCCAACTTCCAGGGTACTCGCGACCGGCCACCCGCCGTGAGCGACATGCGCCGTGTCAAGCAGCAACCAGGGGAAACCCTACAGAAGTACATCCAGCGCTTCAACAACACGTGCCTCAAGATCCCCAAGGTGATGGAGGAGGCCATCATCTCGGCCTTCTCTGACGGTGTGCGCGACATCAAGATGAAGGAGGAGCTGGCGATGCATGAAGACCTATGCACCTCCTTGGAGCTGTTCAACTTGGCGACCAAGTGCGCGAGGGCTGAGGAGGGACGCCTCTCCCTCCTCGAGCTGCCTGCCGCGGACCCAGAAGAGAATAAGCCCAAGGCCAAGGACGTGAAGCGCACGGGGGCTGCCGTACTCGCGGCAGAGCCAGACACCAAGCGAGGCAGAGATCAGCCCGAATCCTCCAAGGGCAGTTGGTACTGCGTGTACCACGACCTCCACACCCACAACACCAATGAATGCCAAGAGCTCCGGGCCGTGCGTGAAGGAAGGGTCGGCAGACGTCCCGACCGCAGCGACCGGGGCTACGGCTGGGGAGGAGGAAGGAACGCAGGACGTTGGGAAGACCGCGGCCCATGCCAAGGGTGGCGCGACCAACCTCGCGAGGATCGCTGGCAGGACCCGCCTCGCTAGAGAGGCTGGAGGGATCAGCCTCGCGAGGATCGCCTGCAAGGGAATGCAGGCCTCCCTCCGCTGCTGCCGCAGCCAAGGAGAAATGAAGACCGTCATCAGGACGAAGGGGCTGGGGGCTTCCAGGAACCACGTGCAATCGCCTGCATCCTGGGTGGAGCTCAAGCCCCAGCCTCTCAACACATCTTCAAGCACTTCGCCCGCAAAGTGAACGCAGTCCTCCCCAAGCTCGAGGCCACGCACCCTCTCAGGTGGTCAGCATGCGCCATCACGTTCAGCTCAGCGGATCAGCTCAAGTGCGCGGCCACAACCGGAGTCCTCCCGATGCTTTGTTCCCCAATCATCAGCAACGTGCTGGTCACCAGGACCCTCATTTATGGCGGGGCAGGTCTCAACGTCCTGTCCGTGGAAACGTTCAACAATCTCCAAGTACCCTACAGCCAGCTTCAGCCAACCAAGCCTTTCTCCGGAGTCACCGACGGCTCCACGGTCCCGATTGGGCAGGTCCGCCTTCCTGTCAGCTTTGGGGCACGCGACAACTACCGCACCGAGCTCATCGACTTCGACGTCGCCCACATTCGCCTGCCGTACAACGCCATCCTTGGGTACCCGGCGCTGGCCAAGTTCATGGCCGTAACCCACCACAGCTACAACGTCCTCAAGATGCAGGGAAAGTGGCGGGGTCATCACGGTGCCCTGCGAAGAGAGAGACGTAGTGTGCTCCCTGGAGCGAGCCTTTCAGGCCGCATCACTGGAAGACCCGGACCGCGGAAGTAGTAGGCTTCCCGAGGCCGCCCCCAAGAAGAAGAAGGCATCGACCGGCCCGGCCCCTCAGGAGGCAGGCCCCTCAGGGCCTGCGCCTGCTCAGGGGGAACCTCCTTCCATCGCATAGGGAAGCGCGCTTGGCACCCTCCTCAGGCAGGGCTCAGGGGCTCTCCCCTGGAGGGCCGCCGACCTTACCAAGGTCACGAGGGAGGCGCTTGGGCACCACGTGGAGGCGTGTTTCAAAGCACGTTTCCCTCAAGAAGGAGCAAGGCAAGGAGGGCCAAACCCTTAGGAGTTCGTCAGCAAGGCCATTCAGGAGCTACAGGAGTCAAGGGTCATGAGACGCAGCCGCCGCTTACCCACTCTGGCCCCCCATCCAGGCGAGGATGGTGGGCTGCGCGTCTGCATCGACATACCGGGGCTCAACCGAGCCGCGTCTCAGGAGTGCCTCTGGCCCTCGCAAGTGGGACGCTGCGAGGGTCCGCCCCACAGCTACGTTCGCATGCCTTATGGCTTGCCGAACGTGGCTGCTGCGCACCAGCGCCTCATGAGGGCCATCCTGGAGGCTCAAGAGGTCAGGCGTTCCGCAGCCCAGGTGGAGATGGAGATGGCCCGCGAGGAGCCGCTAGCGCCTCTGAAGCCTCCTGAGGCCCCTGGGCCTGGGGGCTCGTGAGGATCGGCTCCCGCAGCCCGCCAAGTCTGCTACACCGACACCCCTTCGTCCTCAACATCATCAGGTGACATCTTTCAAGTTTCATTTCCGGCTGGGAGCGCCCTCAGGGCCGCATTATATCCAGGCCGCGTGGGTCCGTCCCTGCGGCGTGTATCCCTTTTATTTCATGTTCTTAGCTTACCTTATTGGGGGCGCCCCTCGGGCTGCATCATCCCCAAGTCGGTCGGGCCTGACCCAGCGGCGTGTACCCTTCTTGCGTTTACCTTAGGGCTATGCTTTCGGCCCATCATGCTTTCTAGTTGGTGCCTTTTCCTCCTGGGTGTCGGAATCTTGGGCGTTAAATGGGGGTGCCTGAGCATCGCGACTCACGGCTCCTACCGACTCTCCAGCCCTCACCCTCTGGTCTTGTCCATGGCATCGCGACCTGGCATGCCAGCGACGGCTGAGACCAGCTCGAGAGCCGGGACCCGAGGACGTAGAGTTTCGACATCTAACCCAGCTTGCACGTTAAAGGGGGGTGCCTGAGCATCGCGACTCAGGGCTCTTACCGGCTTTCCAGCCCTCACCCTCTGGTCTTGTCCATGGCATCGCGACCTGGCATGCCAGCGACTGTTGAGACCAGCTCGAGAGCCGGGACCCGAGGACGTAGAGCACCAGCATCAGGCCAAATTTGCAGGAACACACTCCAAGATAAGGCCCAGAGCCAGGCACAACCCGCCTTGAGGTAGGGCCCCGTGAGTCCCGCGCAGGCTCACGGGTGCCCCAATACATCTCGCCAGGCCTTTCGTGCCTCGTCGCCTCTCCAAAGCAACTAACGGCTAACTGTCGATTGCCACGACGAACTCTCGTTCCTTTAGTGATGAGCCTGTAGGGTCCCTCCAAGGAGCATCGCCAGGCGAGGCCCTCAAGGTGCCTTCTTCGCTCTCGTCTGCGCAAGCCGCTTGCACGTTAAAGGGGGGTGCCTGGGCATCGCGACTCAGGGCTCCTACCGGCTCTCCAGCCCTCACCCTCTGGCCTTGCCCACGGCATCGCGACCTGGCAAGCCAGCGATGGCTGAGACTCGCTCGAGGGCCGGGACCCGAGGACGTAGAGCAGAAAGGGGAGCGAAGGCGAGAGGGGGGAGAGCATGCGAGGACCTCGCCAAGCAAGCCCTCATCGGCCAAGGCACGGATCTAGCGCCGCACCAGGAAGCGTTTCCTGACCCTCGAGATAAGTCACTCTCCGGAAACACTGGTTATCGCAGCACCGTCCCCGCACCAAGTGCAATCCCGTGTTAGCAACGTCGCTCTGCTTTCTCACCGAATGACGGCTGCTTGAGTGCTAAGGGGGACCTCCTGAGCATCGCAACTCAGGGGCTCTTACCGGACCTCAGGCCGCTCATCTCCTGGCCTTGACCAAGGCATCACGACCTAGCATACCAGCGACGGCTGAAGCCGCCTTGGGACTGGGACCTGTCGGGACAGAGCTCAAGCCCTCACGAGGTCTGCAAGGAGGAAACTGAGCTAAAACGGAATAAGCATCTCGCCCTGCTTCGCAATAAGGATCATATTGACAAACGGAGCTGCAAACATCTTACAAGCCCCCGCGGGCTACATTCTTGGCTCCTCGCAGGAACAAAAGACGCGAATCCTAAGGAGTCCTAGCTACAGAGGCCATCACGGCGGACGCCATCATCAACAGTGGGCCGCCCAGCACCGGCGCTAACCCCGTCCAGATCAAGGGCGGCAGCGGCCTGACGAGCCCGCCCTGCTCCGGGAGCGGCGCAGGCTCGGGGGCTCGTAGCTGTCATCGCTCGTCTCTGGAGTCGCGAAGAGCTCGGTGGAGTCACTGGATCCACCGGCGCCTCCACCGCCTGGAGAGCTGCCGGGGGAGCGGTTGGCTGGCCTCTGTCTCGTCGCGGCAGGGTCCCGACCGCCTCTTCCGGGGAAGCACTCCAGCCGGCGACCTTCCGCATCGAAGACCTTGAAGGACATCACCGAAGCACCATCATACTCCAGGTGGATCGCGAGGGCGCCCTTTGTCCTACAGACCCGGGCGACCTCGCCCCAGCCTTGAGTCATGAAGACCTCGCCCAGGGCAATGACCGCGACCTTTGCCCCGGTCGCGAGGGTGCTGCAGCAAGCCCCAGGGGTTCCCCCTGCCGGATGACGGAGGCGAGAAAAGGGGGGAGACGAATCCAAGACTTAGGAGGCGTGGTGGCGCGAAGCACGAACTCTCGGCAGGAGCCCTCGGCGTGGACTCTAGGGGGGAACACGCACAGTTTCGTGACCCGCTGGCGCCGACGGCGGCGCCGCCCGTGGCGTTCGGCGTCGGCTCCTTCAGAGCCACCAATATGCGCGTACAAGCGATGTGGGAACCCTGGTGGTGGCCGCTTACACCAGGGTCTTGACGCTTCCTGGCGAGTGCCCTCGCCCTGATGCCAGAGAGCAAGCTGCTTCCTCGGGGAAGCGGGTCAGGATCCTCTTGGGGAGCTTTTCCCTTCTTTTCCACAGAGAACCGGCGGATCGGAGCCATTGCAGCAAGACGGAGCAAGGCCCAGGAAGGAGGAGAAGCAGAGGGAGTAGACTAGAAGGGCGCGCGCCGTTCCGTACTTATAGCCAGCGAAGGCCAACCGCCGACCTCCACGATCGCAGGTAATCATGACCCGCTTTGCATGCAGGGGTTTGTCGAATCCGTGCGGTTACCAAGGCGTCATGGGGAAGCAGAGGCGCCCACGTCCAATCAGCCGCCACGCGGCGCCCAAGGCCGCAGGCTGTTAGGGCCCGCGACGCTTTGCACTTGTCCTTTCGCCTCTCTGCTCGGCCAAGTCCGGGCGCGCCGTGGGCCCGGGGGCTACTGTCGGCGTTCTGGGAATGGGGTCCCCAGACTTGCCTGCCTGCGGCCTGCGGCGTGGCTCAAGGGGGGCCCAGCATGGCCCATCTTCATCAACACAAATTGAAGACCCTCGCGAGGGGCCAAGCCTCGCGGGGCGAACGACAAGGAGCTTCCTCAGGCGCGGCCTCATCAGGTGGGCTCGCGAGGAGGCGGAGAGTTCAAGGCGGGGTACCTCGCGAGGTGCCCATGACGCAAGCCATGACGACCAAGGGCGCCAGCCAGGCGCCAGCCCGTGCAGTGTCCTCCTTTCCTCTTTGGTGCAAAGGGAGCAAGCACAGGCGAGAGCATCAAGGAAAGGCATCCATTTCGGTGCAACAAGACCAAGACCAGCCAACGGCAGGGAAGAAGTCATTGTGGAGCCCAAGCAGGCGTCACTACCAGAGCCTTTGACAGGCGAGGACCAACTTTTGTCAGGATAAGTGTACCCGTTGTTCCCCTTCAAAATGGCCAATTGTTGGCGCCCTTCCCGCTCAATATTTGGGAAGAGTCCCATGGCCTTTGCCTATAAAAAGGACTAGCCACCCACAGGGTAGAGGCATCTGGACCTGATCTAGCAATCTGGCTCCTCACCAAGAAACCAGTAGATAGAGCGATTGAACTCCTCCTTGCAGTTCGTCGCACTAGCCAAGAGCAGACCCTCGCGAGGCTATTCTTCCTTGTATTGTTCATCATCTGCCCAAGAGGCAATCCACCACACCACACACTAGAGTAGGGTATTACACCACAATGGTGGCCTGAACCAGTATAAATCTTGTGTCTCTTGTGTTGTTCTTTTTGGTAGTTTAGATCCTAGCGATTCGGCGAGGAACAGGCAGGCAGAGGGTTAAATCTCCGTGCGCACCCCATTGTTCGAACCTCAAGGGTCTGCCGGAACCCGAAATCCGACACTTACGGACGCTGCTGAACAGCGGAGGAGGCGTCAAGTTTCTCTGGTCCGGTCAGGTTGATGCAGCGGCCGTTGGCGGTGCGGACATGAAGGTCGACGACGGCGGCTGCGCTTGAGTTCTGAGACGATGCGAGGAAGAAGATGAAGTGAAGGGGCACAAAGGGTAAAAGAAAGAATGACCCTTGGCCATATTTATAAGGCAAATGGATAAGTGACAGGCGCGGGAATTGAGGAACCAAAAAGTGGATATCTGACACAGCCGTCGCCTCTGTTTTCGGAGGGTCATTGATGAAAAGGATATGTTTACAGATCTTTTTGCAGACAGATGATGTCATAGCGATTTATTAAAATCTTAAAAGATGATGTCATGGAGGTTTACCAAGATCATATGGAGGAGATGTCATGGCAGTTTACAAGGATCATACGAGGATGTTCAAGGAGTTTTTTCTAAAATGTTGAGGATTGACATGAACAGGTTCAAATCAATCTAGGGCCTAATCTTGGGGATATAACTACGGAGTATAAACCGCCCAGGAGGGGCCAGATTATACTCATCCGTATTGAAGCCCATGAAGACAAGGAATATGACACTTTACTATTGAAGCTTAGAGGCCTAGGGCCCAAGGACGGATTAGGGCCCATAGTCATAAACCGCCATGAGATGTGTAACTTGTGTTGTAAGTTAGGGAAAGGTAGAAACCGAGCCGGGAACGTGTATGAGCTGTCCTTGGTATTCTGTAAACCGCCGGGCGTCAACCTGTGTATATAAAGGGACGACCCGGCGGCGGTTCAGGGACAAGAACCAACAACTCGAGAGATAGGTAAAGCGGATTCGCTCCCTGCTCATCGAGACCCCCTCAATTCCACCACAACTGAATCGTAGGCTTTTACCTTCACCGCAAGGGGCCGAACCAGTATAAACTCCCCGTGTCCTTTGTCTGGTTTAACCCCTTTAAGCTAATCTCGTTGCGATGGCTCCACGACTAAGTCCTCTCACTAGGACATCTGACGTGTTAATTCCACGACAATCATCAACAATAACGAAACCATAGAGACAAGCAGTGGTTGTAAGAGTAGAGTAATGAGTGGGGTTGAGTAAGTCCATGTGAAGCAGCTCGAAGGGTTAAGATGTCGTCATGATTGTCTTCGAGGGATGCTTGGCCCTAGTCATCTTCCCAGCTTCACAGGCACCACGCATATGGTCTTTCTTGAACTTGACGCCTTCGATGCCCATGACATGCTTCTTCGAGAGAGAGTGTACAAGTTCCTCACGCCCGCATGTCCTAGCCTTCGATGCCAAAGCCAACACTCTGAAGCTTTTGTTAGAAGACATGTGGAAAGCTGTGGTCCTGCTGAGAAATACAGTATAGTTTGGTGGATAGGCTTCACCAAGCAAGTTGTGAAGCATAAACATTTGACGAACAAGTGGAACATAGAAGTTCAGATCTTGGTTAGGATAGATAGGATGAGTGTCAAGGAATCTGGGGATGAAATACATAGTAAGACCATTTGGGAATTTTATCTTGCACCCCACAAGATGTTTAAGGTCCCCAGCATAAGCATCAGACGCCTTTGATTTCCGGCTGGAGACCTTTCCCTGCAAAAGAGAGTTAAGTTTTCTTAATCACCCACATTTTCAGGGATGGTTTAGAAGCAATGAGTCTAGTTGCAGCATCTGAGAACTTCGGCTTTGAACCCCTAGCAAATAGCCTTGCAGGAGGAGAATAATACTCATAGGAATAAGCGGAAAAGATCTTAGACTTATAAACATAGCGGTTTGATGAAACGTGCTCATATTCAAAGGTATGAGTATGATTTCCCTACAAAACATTGGCGTTAGGGTGAGTCAGGTGAGTCCTCTGTCTGTATGAAGCCTCTGGTCTGGGGTTTTCCTTCTTCCCAGGTGGTGTCATAACGACATTCACGGGAAGACTTTCTCGACACCTTTTGGGCACCCAGATCTTCTTAAGAGGTGGTCCATTCCTGCAGTTAGTACCAATGTACCTGGCAAACACTTCACCATTCTAATTCCTGAACAGTTTATAGATTGCATCAAAGGATTCATCAATGATATTTGGGTTAGCACTAGTGAAGCCTGATAAGGTACATGCATCTACCGAAGGTCCCTTAGCGGCAACCCATGTGGTTTTGGGGCACTGCTCAGGCATCTAGTAAGAACCATCAACATTTATTTTCCTTTCGAACCCAACACCTTCTTTCCTAGGGTTTTGGTTCAAAATATGCTTTTTAAGGACATCACATAGTGTCTGATGCCCTTTGAGACTTTTGTACATTCCTATCTCAAGTAATGACTTCAACCTGGCATTCTCATCAGTAATAGTAGTGGTATCCTCAGATGAGGGGTTAGTTACCACATTAGCAGTTGAAGATATTGCAATAGTAGTAGCAGTTGAACATTCGGCAACAGAGACAACATTATCACGCTCGATATATTTTAGACATGGTGGTTCAAATTCTTCCTGAGCGGAACTGATCTGTTGAGTGCGGAGTGACTCATTTTCCTTTTGAAGACCTTCATGAGCCGATCTCAATTTCTCAAGTTCCTGCTTCTTGTGAAGATAATCATAGGAAAGTTTTTCATGAGAGGTTGAGAGTGATTCATGACGACTTTCAAGTTCCTCATACTTAATATGAAGATTTTTTATGTCTTCAATTAAGGACTGAGATCAGGTCATTTCCGCGTCCAACATGTCATCGCTTTTGTCTAATAGTTTTTGAATATTGTCACACCCTAGCTAGTCATGCATTAGAGTGTTGCATCATGTTTACTCTTTCATCAGAAACTTGAAATGGGGATCTGTGAAACCCTTAGAATCATTTTGAAAATGACCCAAATAAAAATTTCTCCAAAAGGGTCCAAGAAAATGCTCATGTTGCTCTCTGAAAATATTGGACAGAGATAAAAATCAAACCAATATTTTTAAGAGATCATAGGTATTTATTTTGGGCATTTGGAATTAATGCATAAATATTTGCATTGGAAATATATTAGTTATATATATTAATATATGTCCAAAAACTATGCCACCTGTTGGGGAGCTCTGGAATAATATATCTAGCTCCTGCAAAAATTGGCATGAGGTAATAAAATGATTTAATATTTTTTAAATCAAAACAAATGTCAGAAATTAGAAAACAGAAATAAATAAAAGAGGGAAACCTTACCTGGGCTTCTTACCTGGCGCCTCTGGCCCAGCAAGCCAGCCCGGCCCACCACCGCCGTCGTCCTCCTGGCGCCAGTCGGCCAGGCGTGTGGCCGGCGCGCGCGCACGGGCGGAGCGCCACGCCACCAGCTCCCCTGCCTGCCTACCCCGCCAGCGCGACGCCGCGATGGTTCTTCTCGGTGCCGCCCCGATCCCCTGGCCTTATCCCCCCCTCTCTCCCGTGCTTCTCCCCCTGCTCTCTCTCTCACCCGATGCACCCATCGCCGCCGTTCGCCATAGCAGTCGTCACCGGCCACCCCCTCGACCCCTCGCTGTGCTTGCGAGCTCCGCCTCGACCCCCTCTTCCTTCCCACCGATCCACGGCCCTCCGGAAGCCCTGCATCGCCGCCCACATCGCCGTTCCCCTCCTCGGCCACCGGAGATCGTCGCCGTCGATTCGCTGCACTCCGGCCGCCCTCGAGCCCACTGACCCTCCAAACGGACTCACGGTGAGCCCCCAAGTCGTCTTCCCCTTCTCCCCTGGTCTCTTTCGACCTCTAGGCCTTAGCCCCGTCTTGGCCGAGAACTCCACGCCGCCGGCGATGTCGCCGCCGTAGCCACCGTTGCCTAGAGCTGCAACCGAGCACGCGGCCGTGCTCAGTGCAACCCCAGGAGGTCGTAACAACCCCCTTTGCCTCCTGCCGAGCTCCCTAACACCGACTCCGAGCTCGCCCGAGCTCCGGCCGCCGCCGAGGTGGACGCCGTGCTCATCTCCGGCCACCTCGCGGCCTCCCGTCCGTTCCTTTGGATGCGGAGAAGCAAGAGCTTCTCCCTAGTGCCCTCAGCGCGCCAAACCACCGCTCGTAGCGCCAAACCCGCCACCACCCGAACTCCGGCCGCCGCTCACGAGCTCGCCGTCGTCGGTACCGGCCACCTCAGGCACGGCCACCACCACCGTTCGACGCGCGGGAGCAAGGGCTCTCCAACGAGCCCAAGCACGGCCTCGCCCGTGCCCTGTAGCGCGTTTCCGTATCGCGCCGCCGTCTCGGGCCTCGCCGGCGTCATGTTGCCGGTGGGTTTGACCTGTTTGACCTGGGGTTTGACCCCCAGGGTCACTGACGCGTGGGCCCCGTCGGCCAGTTGGTTAGATTAGCGCTAATCACTGTTAGTTAACCCCCCTGACACTGACCAGTGGGCCCCAGCGCCACTAACTTCTAATTAGGATTAAATTAACCCCTGTTTAACCCCCCTATCACTGACGTGTGGGCCCCACACGTCAGGTTTGACCCCAGCCAGCCGCAGTTGACCACTGACGTCATGCTGACGTCATGCTGGCGCAATATATATATATTTCTGGATTTAATTTAAATCAGGAAATTCCAGAATATTATTTAAACTTCAAAAATTCATAACTTTTATTCTGTAAGTCCAAATCAGACAAATTATATATGAAAAATGATCAGAAAAATCCAATCTATCCATCTGTACTATTTTCATGCATGATCAAACAAGTTAAATTGATGTTTAATGCAGAACAAGGAAAAGCACTTTAAAAGGCCATGTTTGAGTTTGAAATTTGAATCTTTGATTCAAATTGGTTCAAACCCTTCTGGTTTTAGTTGCATTAGCTCAACACACTCATATTGCCATGTTTCATGCATGCATCATATTGTTGCACATTGTTTGGTGATGGTTGTGTATCGGTGTCCTTTGCGACAGGTTCTGCCTCCGAGGAGTACCGTGATTACCCTAACGAAGAACCGTATCAGTGCATCGAACCATCAGGCAAGCTACCAACCATTTGATCATATCGATACAATCACATGTTCTCGCTCCTGCTCTCTTTTACTGCATTAAGACAACGCGTTTCAAACTGCTGTGTGCTACGGTAGTTGAACCCATTTCCTCTGCATGACCTGTCATTGCCACAGTAACTAGATGAAACCCACTAGCATGTGTAGGAGTTGTTTGAGCCATATGTATGTGTTGTTCCTACCTTGCTATGCCTGCTATGCTTAGAGTCGTGTCAGGTCTGGTTCATCTGGGTGATGGGCTAGAGTGAAATGATTATGTCGGTAATGAGAGTGATGTGGTGAACACGATTTGGTAAAGGTATCGATGAGAGGCCATGTAGGAGTACATGGTGGGTTGTTTCATTGAAGCCGACCTTAAGCACTGAGATCTGTATGTGTGATTTAAGAATCAGCTACTACCATGCATTGGGCCCGAAACCAATGGACCCTCTCGGCTTCTTATTCACCCTAGTTCTCCGTCCAGGAGTTGCAAG
>NC_041393.1:226665160-226666950 GCF_002162155.2 Triticum dicoccoides | reverse complement strand
CTTTATGCCAAATTTTCTAAATGTGAATTCTGGTTGTCAGAAGTGACCTATCTGGGTCATGTAATATCTGGTAAAGGTATTGCTGTTAACCCTGAGCGAGTTCAAGCCGTCCTTAATTGGACTCCACCTGAATCGGTCAAGCAAGTTCGGAGTTTTCTGGGCTTAGCGAGCTATTGTCGTCGCTTTGTCGAGAACTTCTCCAAAGTTGCCAAACCTCTAACCGAACTCCTCAAGAAAGATAAGAAGTTCGAATGGACTCCACAATGTGAGCACAGCTTTCAGGAACTGAAAAGACGCCTGACCTCTGCTCCCGTACTGGTACCGCCAGACTTCTCCAAGGACTTTGTTATCTACTGCGACGCCTCGCGACAAGGACTAGGTTGCATCCTTATGCAAGATCGACACGTAATTGCCTACGCTTCACGACAATTGCACCCACATGAGGAGAATTATCCTACTCATGATCTAGAGCTTGCATCCGTAGTCTATGCACTTAAAACCTGGCGACATTACCTCCTCGGTAACCGTTGCGAAATATTCACTGATCACCAAAGTCTGAAGTACATTTTCACCCAACCGGATCTGAATCTCAGGCAAAGACGTTGGGTTGAGTTGATCACAGACTTCGACTTAGGAATAACCTACACCCCAGGGAAAGCCAACGTCATGGCTGATGCGCTAAGTCGTAAATCTTATTGTAACAACCTGATGTTACAACAAAGTCAACCGCTTCTCCATAAGGAATTTTGGAAGCTTAACCTTCACATTGTTCCTCAAGGTTTTCTTTCCACCTTGGTGGCAAAACCTACCCTTGCGGATCAGATTATCAAAGCACAGAAGGTAGATTCGGGAATCTCCCGCATCAAGAGAAACATTCAGAAAGGAATTGCGAATTGCTTCTCCACTAATGATCAAGGGGTCGTATACTTCGGGAATCGACTAGTGGTTCCCAAAGTGCGAAACCTGAGGCGATTGATCCTTAAGGAAGCTCATGAATCTCCTCTCACCATTCATCCCGGTAGTACTAAGATGTATCAAGACCTACGCCAGAGGTTCTGGTGGACTAGGATGAAGAGAGAAATTGCTCAGTATATTGCTAATTGCGACGTCTGTCGTCGTGTAAAAGCAGAGCATCAACGGCCTGCTGGCACCCTTCAACCCTTAGCTATTCCTGAATGGAAATGGGATAAAATTGGTATGGATTTCATTACCGGTTTTCCCAGGACCAAGAGAGGGAATAATGCTATTTTCGTCGTTGTCGATCGTCTTTCCAAAGTAGCCCATTTCTTACCTGTTCGTGAGAGTACAACCGCTAGTCAACTGGCTGACTTATACATCTCCCGAATAGTGTCCCTCCATGGTGTTCCTTTGGAAATTAACTCGGATCGAGGAAGTCTTTTCACCTCTCGATTTTGGGAAAGTTTCCAAAATGCTATGGGAACCCGTCTCTCCTTTAGCACCGCTTTCCACCCTCAGTCGAGTGGTCAAGTGGAACGCGTCAACCAGATTCTAGAAGACATGCTTCGAGCCTCTGTTATCTCATTCGGAATGGACTGGGAGAAGTGCCTTCCATTTGCCGAATTCGCTTACAACAACAGCTATCAATCTAGCTTGGGTAAAGCCCCTTTTGAAGTTCTCTATGGACGACGGTGTCGAACACCCCTTAACTGGTCAGAGACCGGGGAAAGACAATTCTTTGGCCCGGATATGATTCAGGAAGCAGAAGAACAAGTTCGTATCGTTCGTGAAAAGTTGAAAACAGCCCAATCTCGTCAAAAGAGTCAATATGA
>NC_041393.1:226624647-226663960 GCF_002162155.2 Triticum dicoccoides | reverse complement strand
ACCCATCGCCGCCGTTCACCATAGCAGCCGTCACCGGCCACCCCCTCGACCCCTCGCTGTGCTTGCGAGCTCCGCCTCGACCCCCTCTTCCTCCTCACCGATCCACGGCCCTCCGGAAGCCCTGCATCGCCGCCCACGTCGCCGTTCCCCTCCTCGGCCACCGGAGATCGTCGCCGTCGATTCGCTGCACTCCGGCCGCCCTCGAGCCCACTGACCCTCCAAACGGACTCACGGTGAGCCCCCGAGTCGTCTTCCCCTTCTCCCCTGGTCTCTTTCGACCTCTAGGCCTTAGCCCCGTCTTGGCCGAGAACTCCACGCCGCCGGCGATGTCGCCGCCGTAGCCACCGTTGCCTAGAGCTGCAACCGAGCACGCGGCCGTGCTCAGTGCAACCCCAGGAGGTCGTAACAACCCCCTTTGCCTCCTGCCGAGCTCCCTAACACCGACTCCGAGCTCGCCCGAGCTCCGGCCGCCGCCGAGGTCGACGCCGTGCTCAACTCCGGCCACCTCGCGGCCTCCCGTCCGTTCCTTTGGATGCGGAGAAGCAAGAGCTTCTCCCTAGTGCCCTCAGCGCGCCAAACCACCGCTCGTAGCGCCAAACCCGCCACCACCCGAACTCCAGCCGCCGCTCACGAGCTCGCCGTCGTCGGTACCGGCCACCTCAGGCACGGCCACCACCACAGTTCGACGCGCGGGAGCAAGGGCTCTCCAACGAGCCCAAGCACGGCCTCGCCCGTGCCCTGTAGCGCGTTTCCGTATCGCGCCGCCGTCTAGGGCCTCGCCGGCGTCATGTCGCCGGTGGGTTTGACCTGTTTGACCTGGGGTTTGACCCCCCAGGGTCACTGACGCGTGGGCCCCGTCGGCCAGTTGGTTAGATTAGCGCTAATCACATTTAGTTAACCCCCCTGACACTGACCAGTGGGCCCCAGCGCCACTAACTTCTAATTAGGATTAAATTAACCCCTGTTTAACCCCCCTGTCACTGACGTGTGGGCCCCACGCGTCAGGTTTGACCCCAGCCAGCCGCAGTTGACCACCAACGTCATGCTGACGTCATGCTGGCGCAATATATATATATTTCTGGATTTAATTTAAATCAGGAAATTCCAGAATATTATTTAAACTTCAAAAATTCATAACTTTTATTCTGTAACTCCAAATCAGACAAATTATATATGAAAAATGATCAGAAAAATCCAATCTATCCATCTGTACTATTTTCATGCATGATCAAACAAGTTAAATTGATGTTTAATGCAGAACAAGGAAAAGCACTTTAAAAGGCCATGTTTGAGTTTGAAATTTGAATCTTTGATTCAAATTGGTTCAAACCCTTCTGGTTTTAGTTGCATTAGCTCAACACACTCATATTGCCATGTTTCATGCATGCATCATATTGTTGCACATTGTTTGGTGATGGTTGTGTATCGGTGTCCTTTGCGACAGGTTCTGCCTCCGAGGAGTACCGTGATTACCCTAACGAAGAACCGTATCAGTGCATCGAACCATCAGGCAAGCAACCAACCATTTGATCATATCGATACAATCCCATGTTCTCGCTCCTGCTCTCTTTTACTGCATTAAGACAACGCGTTTCAAACTGCTGTGTGCTATGGTAGTTGAACCCATTTCCTCTGCATGACCTGTCATTGCCACAGTAACTAGATGAAACCCACTAACATGTGTAGGAGTTGTTTGAGCCATATGTATGTGTTGTTCCTACCTTGCTATGCCTGCTATGCTTAGAGTCGTGTTAGGTCTGGTTCATCTGGGTGATGGGCTAGAGTGAAATGATTATGTCGGTAATGAGAGTGATGTGGTGAACACGATTTGGTAAAGGTATCGATGAGAGGCCATGTAGGAGTACATGGTGGGTTGTTTCATTGAAGCCGACCTTAAGCACTGAGATCTGTATGTGTGATTTAAGAATCAGCTACTACCATGCATTGGGCCCGAAACCAATGGACCCTCTCGGCTTCTTATTCACCCTAGTTCTCCGTCCAGGAGTTGCAAGTAGTTTCTGGTGTTTGTAGCCTACTTGAGGCCGTGGACAGCGTTGACCGTAGGGGTGGGCTGTGATGCGGTAGGTACGTGGCACGGTGTACCGAATACCCGTTAGGTATCTCGGGAACCCTGTTCACATCGTTCGGGGCCGTATGGGAAACCTCGGCCGGACTCCCTGCGGATGGAACCTGGATAGGCGATAAACCTGGACTGGAGGCTTAGGTGATTAGGTAGGTCGTGGCCGACACCCACGTTGGGCTTCCGCTTGAAGGTTGCCGAGTACATGTCGTGTAAACGGCGGTAAGTGGTGAGAGCGTGTATGAAGAAGTACACCCCTGCAGGGTTATCATAACCTATTCGAATAGCCGCGTCCGCGGTAAAGGACTACTTGGTTGCCTATACAGTTCATAGACAAGTAAATGGAAACTACTAAAAGCCTCAAGATAAGTGTGAGTGCCGAGGATGGCTCTTCCGTAGGAAGACGGAGGTGGATCCTCGGTAGTGTATTGAAGTGGTGAGTAGTGGACTCGTGTGCGCAAAATCATTTCAAGTTGGAGTATCGTAGGATAGTCTAGCCAAGAGTCAAAGCTGGCTTGCTGCAATAACTCCACCAACCCTTCTTGATAATATGCATGTATGTAGGATCTGATGTAAGTCTTGCTGAGTACCTTTGTACTCATGTTGCTATAATTTACATTTTTACAGAAGACGCTGCAACCCCTTCTGATGGGTTCTATGTAGACGTTGACATCAATGAGTAGGCTAAAGACCCAGGTGGTGACCCTGAGCTTGTGAAGGACCATGTAGTATAGCTAGGCTTTCCAAGCCTCTTTTATTTTACTAGTTGTCTGTACTCAGACAAGTTACTTCCGCTGCTGGTTTGTATGACTGTATGACTTGAATGTTGGGTCGTGAGACCCGTACCTTTGTGTATGTTATGTATGGCTCTCTGAGCCTTAAATAAAGTACTTGTATCGTAGAGTCATGTTGTGATGCTTCGTTGTATCTGCACATATCGAGCATATTGTGTGTATGATTGAAATGCTTGGTATGTGTGGGATCTGACTATCTAGTTGTTTATCCTTAGTAGCCTCTCTTACCGGGAAATGTCTCCTAGTGTTACCGCTGAGCCATGGTAGCTTGCTACTGCTCTGGAACACTTAGGCTGGCCGGCATGTGTCCTTCTTCGTTCCTGTGTCTGTCCCTTCGGGGAAATGTCACGCTTTGAGTACCAGAGTCCTGTTAGCCCGCTACAGCCCGGTTTACCGGAGTCCTGCTAGCCCTGTGCTACAGCCCGGACCCACTTGATGATGACCGACACGTTCGAAGCTGGGTCATGGATGCCTGTCCCTGTAAGTCTGTGCCACTTTGGGTTTACGACTAGTCATGTCAGCCCGGGCTCCTTATCATATGGATGCTAGCGACACTATCATATACGTGAGCCAAAAGGCGCAAACGGTCCTGGGCAAAGGTAAGGCGACACCCGTGGGGATACCGTGCGTGAGGCCGCAAAGTGATATGAGGTGTTACCGGCTAGATCGATGTGACATCGAGTCGGGGTCCTGACAAATATGTTCCATGGCATTCTGTTTTTCAGTTGCAATTTTAGCAAGTGTTTTGTAGCTAGGTTTACAATCAACAGAGGTTACCTTGACACTAGGTGCCATGAGGCATGATACGTCCATTTTGCATCATGCTTTCATATCGATATTTATTGCATTATGGGCTGTTATTACACGTTATGTCACAACACTTATGGCCATTCTCTCTTATTTTACAAGGTTTACATAAAGAGGGAGTATGCCGGCAGCTGGGATTCTGGGCTGGAAAAGGAGCAAATATTGGAAACCTATTCTGCACAGCTCCGAAAGTCCTGAAACTCCATGAAAGTCATTTTGGGAATTAATGATAATTATTCAGCGGAAGAAATACCTGAGGGGAGCCACCCACCGTCCACGAGGGTGGGGGGCACCCACCCTTACAGGGCGCACCTGTCTGATTCCGGGTTCCGGCAGACCCTTGAGGTTCGAACTCTGGGGTGCGTACGAAGATCTTTCCCCTACTAGCTCATGTCTCGAAGTCTCGCAAAGGATCTGGGCTAGAAAGAAGAACACACAAGGGACAGAAGATTTATACTGGTTCAGGCCACCATCATGGTGTAATACCCTACTACAATGTGTCGTGTGGTGGATTGCCTCAGGGGCTGATAATGAACAATACAAAGGGAGAACAGCCTCGCGAGGGGCTGTTCTTGAGCTGGTGCGATGAACTGCTTGGGTGAGTTCAGTCGCCTCTCTCTCTCTCTCTGATCGATCCGTCTTCCAGGTTCCCCCCTACTCTATGGTGGCTAGTCCTATTTATAGAGGGAGGCCCTGGGCCTCTTCCCAAATAATGAGCGGGAAGGGCGCCAACAATTGGCCATTTTGAAGGGGAACATCTAGTACACTTATCCTGACTAAAGTTGGTCTTCGGCTGCCAAAGGCTCTGACGATGATGCCGTCCTGGGCTCCACTATGACCCTCATCCTGCCGTTCTGCTGGTTTTGGTCTTGTTGCACCGAAATGGTAACCATTGCCTAATGCCTTGGCCTGTACTTGCCTCCTTTGCACCGAAGAGGAAACAAGGACACTGCACAGGCCGGCGCCCGCCTGGCGCCCGCCTGGTCTCGATCGTCATGGCTTGCGTCACGGGCTCCTCGCGAGGTGCCCTTGCCTTGATCTCTCCGCCTCCTCGCGAGCCTGCCTGATGATGCTGCTCCTGAGGAAGCTCCTTGTCGTCCGCCCCACTAGGCTTGGCCCCTCGCGAGGGTCTTGAGCTTGAGCTGATGAAGCTGGGCTGCACTGGGCCCCCACTTGAGCCATGCCGTACGCTGCAGGCAGGCAAGTCTGGGGACCCCCGTTCCCAGAACGCCGACAGCAGCCCCCGGGCCCAAGGCGCGCTCGGACTTGGCTTAGCAGAGAAGCGAAGGGTCAAGTGCAAAGCGCCACGGCCCCCCAATAGCCCACGGCCTTGGGCGCCGCGTGGCGGCTGATTGGACGTGGGCGTCTCCGCTTCCCCACGACGCCTCAGCAACCGTCCATCTGACAAAAAGAGGCGCCTGGGCCAGACTTACTTCATTCGTTCTCGCTTGCCTTGCTCCAGATCCCCTTTCTCGCTCTTCTCCTTCTTGCTTCCGAAATCCTCCAGATCTGTCTCAATCCCTTCCATCCGGCAAGCCATGGTGCCTCGTAAGACCCCGACCGAGGCCTGGTACTCGCCGGCTCTGGATCCTCTGAATGTGTCGGAGAAGAATCTTGCCCTCACGCGCCTGATGACGGTGGCGCAGGGCAACGTGGGAGCGATTGTGCTCAAGGCCGGCTCCGACCAGCCTGAGGGCAAGGGGAGCACCTTCTACCAGTTCTTTCTAAGCGCCATCATCGCCGGTCTGGTGCCTCCTTTTTCCGAGTTCTTCTTTGTTGTTCTTCGCCAATACAACTTACAAGCTCTGCACCTACTCTGTTCTTCTCCTGGCGATTTTCGCCTATTATTGTGAGGCTCACGTTGGGGTAAAGCCCTCAGTGGCCTTGCTGTGTCATTACTTTTACCTCCGGGTTTCTCGTGCCCACATCTCCGCATGCGCGAGCTTTATCGCATACTCCAACTCCAACGCCATCTCGAAGCCTGGGAGGAGGATCGAAGGCTTCCGGAGCAAGTGGGTCATGGTGGACGCCGGGTGCATCCACCCTCGACTGGTGTTGCCTACGGGGCAGCCCAAGGTCGTTGATGTGTGGTCTCGCGTGGAGCTTGTCGACCCTCATGCGAAGGCGGTGCTGAAGAGGATGAACACGGACCTGAGGCCAGACAACATGGGGGCGGCGAAGCTGACCAGGGCCACGCTCCTGAGGGAGTTCCTGGAGCACCGGGTGGCTCCACTTCGGGAGCACTCGCTCCCATTGTGGATGCTTGGGGAAGCAAACGCTGCCCTTCGCCTGAGCTCCGAGGCCCTGGCCGACGAGGATCTGGTTGCGGCTCTCCATTCCTTGGTTGGGGGAGACGTGGCGAGGCCAGAGGGCGCTCCCGTCCCCCTGTTCCTTTGCGGCGATTGTAAGCAGGTGGTGAACGCCATGCCCACCTTCAACGGTGAGGGGCTGGTGCCCGCAGAAGCTCCCGGGGATCTGGCGGCGTTGGCGACGGTGAACGTGTCCTCCAACGAATCTAGCGGGAGTGAGGAGGAAGAAGAGGAGGAGGAAGAAGAGTCTGACTCTGAGGCGACTGGCGAGGAGTCAGTGTAGTCCTTGCCTTGGCGCAGGTCCCGCGCCCACCGCTCCATGCCGGACGACGACGAGGCCGGCGCCAGGCGAGGAGGGGAGGATTCTCCTTTGGTCACGAGGAAGGGTCAGTCGGGGCTAGTCCTGCCAGGGTCTGCTCTGGTCCTGGGGTGGTCTGAGGCCAGCTCCGGCCCTCCCGACGCGCCTTCTGCCTCCGGGCCTCCCAAAGCGAACGATGACCAGGAAGTGTTCGATCCGCGCTTTGCTTTGTTTCTGCCGCCAAGGCTTGATGTCTGAATTCTTTTGGCCAGGCCGGCACCTGCAGCGAAGAGGTTGAAAGGGGCTTCTGTGGCCCTGCTTGAGGCGAGTTCGTCTGCCGAGGCAGCGCCTTCATCTGCGGGGAAAGGAGGCATTGAGGCTCGTGCCTCCCTTGCCTAGTCATCCTCGCAAGCCCAGCAGGGACACTCTGGCGAGGAGTCAGCCCCCGTGGCCCCGCTGACCGTGGAGGTGCCTGGGCCTGATGCTGCCGCTGAGGTGTCCAAGGCCCAGGAGGCTCCTTCGTCCCAAGCCGTGGTCACATTGCCGTCCTCTCCACCTGCTCCACCGGCTCCCATCTCTTCTGATCCCTCTGCCATCCTGGACCAGGCTGCAGGAGGATCTTCGAAGCACGGACCCCCGCCTGGTGGTCGGGCGCCTGGAGCTAGCATCTAGCTGGGCCTGTTTTGCCGCCTCTGTCTGACCAGCGCTGAGCCAGGCCGTGTCGGCCTCCGATGGGGAGAAGCAAGCCGCCTGCCAGCCCAAGGTCGCTCGTGATGCTACCCAGGGCGACGCTGCGGATGCCCGGGGCCGCTACAAGGCCTGCGTGACGAGCTCGCCAAAGAGGTCCGCGGTAGCCAGGAGAAGGAGAAGGAGATGGAGGCTCCAAAGGCTGCCGTCAGGGACCAGGACGCCGAGCTTGATGACCGCCGTGGCCAGTTGGAGACGCTGGAGAAGTCCCTGAAAGTGGAGAGAACCGAGCTAGACAGCAAGGCGAAGGTCCTGGCCGAGGATCGGGTGGCTTTCGTGAAGCTAGAGGAGAGAGCTTGCGTCGCGCTGAAGATGCTCTATGAGGGCGGCTTGGAGAAGCCGTTGGCTGGTGTCGAGGACGGCCCTGCCGAGCTGCTTCCCTTCTTGGTCCATGCACTTGAAGATGTCGCGGACGGCCTTGGTCCTACGACCGAGGCCGAGGCGCGTGCCTGTCTTCTGCAGCGCTGACGCGTGTCCTTAGCCACGTCTACCTTCGCGACCCCAACGTCGACCTCGACAGCCTACTGGAACCCGTGAGCGGCGACCTTGCCGCTGCTGCCGCTGAGGCCGTGAAAGGCCGAGCCGAGGCTTTGCTGGGGATGTTCCGCACCTTCAGCACCTTGCCCGAGCGCGGTGCTGCCAACTCCGCGGCCTCAGGAGGCGGAGCCGCCTAGCGCGACTCCACCACAGGCGGCGGCGCCACTCGCAAGTGATCCCTTCGCAGCTTCTGTCCTGTTTTAATTCCTGCAACATGCATCATGCCTCGTGGAGGCGTTTAAACTTGTGTTTGGCGTTGTGAAACAATCTATGGCTTGTAATATTTGTTTTTGGATTCCCTAGAATTTGCATTTTCCCCTCCTATTTGCCAGTGTTCTACGTCGGCAGGGCCCGACCCCGCGCATAGCTCAGCCGCCGTTAGCCCCGACCGGAAACCAGGACAGGACTAAGGAGTGAGGGGCTACGTGACCAGTTAGGCTCCTGAGTCGGGATGGTCAGGAGTCCCCCTTGACGTTCAAACAAGTTTTCATACCTTGGCTCCGCTCGGGAGGGGCGCGTGACGACCAGGTCCAAGGGACCTGGCTGGGTGGCGTACGCTCGGGCGTGGCCTGGGTGTAGCCCCTATGTCAAGCCCCCTTGCGCGGCACTCCCGAGGGGAGGCGTTGCGACGGTGCTGGACACTAAGCTCTGGGCTCCCTGAGGTTGGTACGGCCGTGGGCCGCCCTCAGTTGTTTATCACCAGCGCGGAGCATAGTGCTTCTATATGTGTACGGGCATAGCCGCTCCTCAGCAGTGTCATCAGCCAGCGCGGAGCATTGTGCTTCCACTGCTACGTGGGAGGGGCCTCCCCTGCGGGAGGAGCCCCTGGGGCGTGTATAGCCCCGCCCTGACACGTGGCCGGCACGGTAGGGCTAGGAGAGGTGTATCTGGGCACCCGTGAGCTAGCACGGGACTCACGAGGCCCTACCTCGAGGCAGGTTGCGCCTGGCTCTGGGCCTTTATCAACGGTGTGTTCCTGCAGGGTGGTTAGAATGCAAATTCTCTACATCCTCAGGTCCCGGCCCTCAAGCGAGCTCATCCGCCGCTGGTATGATAGGTCGTGATGCCGTGGGTCAAGGCCAGGGGGTGAGGGCTAGAGAGCCAGTAAGAGCCCATGAGTCGCGATGCTGAGGTACCCCCCTTTTAACGTGCAAGCGCTTTGCATGGGAGTGGAGAGGTCAGCGATAAGCAGCAGATGATAACCATGGGAATCAGGTTAAGCGCGGAGGAGCAAATCCATTTCAGATAGATGCGGAAAAAGCAAACGCCACTGGGTCAGGCCCGAGCAGCTTGGGGATAATGTAGCCCGAGGGGCGCCCCCAACAAGGTAGGTAAAGAGCATAAGCAAAACGGATACATGCCGCAGGGACGGACCCACGTGACCTGGGACTGATGCAGCCCTGCGGGCACTCCCAGCTAAAAATGGAACTTTGAAAGATGTCACCTAATACCGTTGGAGATGAAGTGATGGTGAAGTAGCGGACGATGCGTGGTGAGGAAGCCGGCCCTCACGAGCTCCCGGGACCTGGAGCCTCGGGAGGCGCCGGGGGCACAGGTGGATCCTCGAGGACCATCTCCATCTCTACCAGGACTGTGCAATGCCTGACGTCCTGAGTCTCCAGAATGCTCGTCAGCAGGCACTGACAAGCGGCGACCGCGTTCGGCAGGCCGAAAGGCATGCGAACGTAGCTGTGAGGTGGGCCCTTGCAACACCCCACGCGTGAAGGCCAGAGGCGCTCCTGAGACGCGGCTCGGTTGAGCCCTGGTACATCGATGTAGACGCATAGCCCACCATCCTTGCCTGGATGTGGGGCCATGGCGGGCAAGCGGCGGCTGCCGCGCATGACTCTTGACTCCTGTAGCTCCTGAATGTTCCTCGCGATGAACTCCTGAGGGTTTGGCCCTCCTTGCCTCGTACCTTCCCGAGGGAAACGTGCTTTGAAGCACGCCTCCAAGTGGTGCCCGAGCGCCTCCCTCGTGACCTTGGCAAAGTCGGTGGCCCTCCAGGGGAGAGCCCTCGAGCCTTGCCCGAGGAAGGTGCCGGGCGTGCCTTCCCATGCGACAGAGGGTGGCGCCCCTTGGATGGGCGCAGATCTGACGCAAGGCCTCTAGAGGTGCCTGCCTCCTGAGGGTTTGGGCCAGGTGAAGCCTTCTTATTCTTAGGGACCGCCTCGGGAAGTCTCCCGCTCATGTGATCTGGGTGTTCGATTGCTATGGTTTGGAAGGCACGCTCAAGAGAACACACAGCATCCCTTTCTTCACAGGGCACTATGATGACTCCACCGCTTCCTGGCATCTTGAGGACATTGTAGCCATGGTGAGTCACTGCCATGAACTTGGCCAGGGCTGGGTACCCGAGGATGGCATTGTATGGCAAGCGAATATGGGCGACGTCAAAGTCAATGAGCTCGATGCGGTAGTTGTTGCGCTGCCCAAAGGTGACTGGAAGGCGAACTTGCCCTATTGCAATAGTGGAACCATCAGTGACTCCTGAGAAAGGCTTGGTTGGCTGAAGCTGATCGTATGGCACTTGGAGATTGTTGAATATCTCGACGGACAGGACGTTGAGTCTAGCTCCGCCATCGATGAGGGTCCTGGTGACTTGCACATTGCTGATGACTGGGGAGTAAAGCGTTGGGAGGACTCCGGCCGTTGCTGCGCAGTTGAGCTGATCCGCTGAGCTGAACGTGATAGCGCACGCAGACCACCTAAGAGGGCACGTGGCCTCAAGCTTGGGGAGAACTGCATTCACCTCGCGAGCAAACTGCTTGAAGATGCGCTGAGAGGCTGGGTCCTGAGCGCCGCCCAAAATGCACGCAATTCCACGCGGCTCCTGGAAGCCCCCAGCCCCCTCATCCTGATGATGGTCTTCATTCCTCCTTGGCGGTGGTGGCAGAGGAGGGAGGCCTGCGTTGCCTTGAGGGCGATCCTCACGAGGCTGATCCCTCCAACCTCCCTCACAAGGCTGGTCCTGCCAGCGGTCCTCGCGAGGTCGGTCACGCCACCCTTGGCGAGGGACACGGTCTTCCCATCGTCCTCCACCTCTTCCTCCTCCTCGGCCATAGCCCCGGTCGTTGCTGTCGGGACGTCGGCCGATACGCCCATCTCGCACAGCCCTGAGCTCTTGGCATTCATTGGTATTGTGGGTGTGGAGGTCGTGGTACACACAGTATCGGCTGCCCTTGGATGACTCAGGCTCATCCCTGCCTCGCTTGGTGTCTGGCTCTATTGCGAGCACAGCAGATCCCTTACGCTTCACGTCCTTGACCTTAGGCTTCTTCTCTTCTGGATCGGCAGCCGGAAGCTCGAGGAGGGAGAGGCGCCCTTCCTCAGCCCTGGCGCACTTGGTTGCCAAGTTGAACAGCTCCAGGGATGTGCACGTGTCTTCATGGATTGCTAGCTCCTCTTTCATCTTGACATCGCGCACGCCATTGGAGAAGGCTAAGATGATGTCTTCCTCAGTCACCCTGGGGATCTTGAGGCGAGCGTTGTTGGAGCGCTGGATGTACTTCTGCAGGATCTCTCCCGGCTGTTGCTTGATGCGGTGCAGGTCACTCATGGTCGGGGGCCGGCCACGAGTGCCTTGGAAGTTGGCAATGAAGCGGGTGAGCATATCGTCCCAGGAGGAGATCATACCAGGAGCCAGGTTCAGGAGCCAGGTGCAGGCACCGTCCTTGAGCGCCATGGGAAACCAATTCTCCATGACCTTTTCGTCCCCGTTGGCGGCTTCGATGCCCATCTCGTAGAACTGGAGGAACTCCGCGGGGTCTGCAGTGTCATCGTAGCAAGGAGTAGGTCCGGCTTAAACTTGTCGGGCCATGCGATGCTACGCAGCTCGGCGGTGAAGGCATGGCAACCTTGAGTGGCCACCGGAGCTCTCTGCTGATGTGGGGCTTGCTCCTGGGGATTCTTGCGCACCGCTGCCTAGAGCAGCGTGGGGTCTTGACGTGGCGGCGCAGGGATGCGGTCGTGGCGCACCGGTGCTGGGAGCACGCGAGCACCTTCTTGGGGATGAAGGATTTCCTGGCAGCTCCTTTCTTGTCGTGCAGGCGCCGGATGCGGAGGGTCTCGTCCTGGGGCCGCACGCCTTGGAGCCAGGGCGCCTTCTTGGGGAGGAGGTGGCGGAGGCACCTCCTGCTCCTCGCCTCATGCGCAGGACGGAGGGCGAGGAAGCGAGAGGGACGGCGCAGGGGAGCCCCCCTGCGGCGCTGACGAGCTCGGTAATGCGGGCGAGCCAGTCCTCGTAGAGGCCGTCGACGGGACGGTAGTGTAGGAGCTCACGCGCCAGGAGCAGTGCGACGTGCGCGTCCGTGGGGGCGCGACGGGCGTGGGACGACGAACCGACTAGAGTCAGTGACGGGGTGGCGGTGCGGCCTTCCCGCCGCACCAAAGGATGCAGGGACGAGGCCTGCTGCTCATTCCCCGCTGGGCCAATGGCGGCATTGGCGGCAGGCGACAAGGAATGACAGGGGTGTCCATCGACGGGCGCCGTCTGGGCGACGCGGGTGGCGAGAGCAGCCCGACGCTCGGCGCGAGCCCGGCGAGCGTCAGCGATGGATACGACGGAAGATCAGACGCAACCAGTGAAAGAAAGATTCCGGCGCACCCCTACCTGGTGCGCTAAATGTCGGATTCCGGGTTCCGGCAGACCCTTGAGGTTCGAACTCTCGGGTGCGTACGAAGATCTTTCCCCTACCAGCTCACGTCTCGAAGTCTCGCAAAGGATCTAGGCTAGAAAGAAGAACACACAAGGGACACGAGATTTATACTGGTTCAGGCCACCATCGTGGTGTAATACCCTACTCCAGTGTGTGGTGTGGTGGATTGCCTCAGGGGCTGATGATGAACAATACAAAGGGAGAACAGCCTCGCGAGGGGCTGTTCTTAAGCTGATGCGATGAACTGCTTGGGTGAGTTCAGTCGCCTCTCTCTCTCTCTCTCTCTCTGATCGATCCGTCTTCCAGGTTCCCCCGTACTCTGTGGTGGCTAGTCCTATTTATAGAGGGAGGCCCTGGGCCTCTTCCCAAATAATGAGCGGGAAGGGCGCCAACAATTGGCCATTTTGAAGGGGAACATCTAGTACACTTATCCCGACTAAAGTTGGTCTTCGGCTGCCAAAGGATCTGACGATGACGCTGTCCTGGGCTCCACGATGACCTCCATCCTGCCGTTCTGCTGGTCTGGGTCTTGTTGCACCGAAACGGTAACCTTTGCCTAATGCCTTGGCCTGTGCTTGCCCCCTTTGCACCGAAGGGGAAACAAGGACACCGCCCGCTTGGTCTCGATCATCATGGCTTGCGTCACGGGCTCCTCGCGAGGTGCCCTTGCCTTGATCTCTCCGCCTCCTCGCGAGCCTGCCTGATGTGGCTGCTCCTGAGGAAGCTCCCTGTCGTCCGCCCCACCAGGCTTGGCGCCTCGCGAGGGTCTTGATCTTGAGCTGATGAAGGTGGGCCGCACTGGGCCCCCACTTGAGCCACGTCACAAGCCGCAGCACCCCCTGCCTCGTGGGCCCCCTGGCAGCCCTCCAGTGGCCATCTTCTGCTATATGAAGTCTTTTACCCTGGAAAAAATCATAAGCAAGCTTACAGGACGAAACTCCGCCGCCACGAGGCGGAACCTTGGCGGAACCAATCTAGGGCTCTGGCAGAGCTGTTCTGCCGGGGAAACTTCCCTCTAGGAGGGGGAAATCATCACCATCGTCGTCACCAATGATCCTCTCATCGGAAGGGGGTCAATCTCCATCAATATCTTCACCAGCACCATCTCCTCCCAAACCCTAGTTCATTTCTTGTATCCAATCTTTGTACCAAAACCTCAGATTGGTACCTGTGAGTTGCTAGTAGTGTTGATTACTCCTTGTAGTTGATGCTAGCTGGTTTATTTGGTCGAAGATCATATGTTCAGATCCTTAATGCATATTAATACCCCTCTGATCATGAACATGAATATGCTTCATGAGTAGTTATGTTTGTTCCTGAGGACATGGGTGAAGTCTTGCTATTAGTAGTCATGTGAATTTGGTATTCGTTCGATATTTTGATGAGATGTATGTTGTCTCCCCTCTAGTGGTGTTATGTGAATGTCAACTACATGACACTGTCGGATTTCGGGTTCCGGCAGACACTTGAGGTTTGAACACCGAGGTGCGCACGAAGATCTCTCCCCTACTAGCTCATGTCTCAAAGTCTCGCAAGGATCTAAGCAAGAAAGATGAACACACAAGGGATACGCGATTTATACTGGTTCGGGCCACCATTGTGGTGTAATACCCTACTCTAGTGTGTGGTGTGGTGGATTGCCTCAGGGGCTGATGGTAAATAGTACAAAGGGAGAACAGCCTCACGAGGGGCTGTTCTTGAGCTGGTGTGAACTGCTTGGGTGAGTTCAGTCGCTTCTCTCCCTCTCTGAGTGATCTGTTTCTCGATCCCCCGATCCCGTGGGTGGCTAGTCCTATTTATAGAGCGAGGCCCTGGGCCTCTTCCCAAATAATGAGCGGGAAGGGCGCCAACAATTGGCCATTTTGAAGGGGAACATCTGGTACATTTATCCGGACTAAAGTTGGTCTTCGGCTGCCAAAGGCTCTGACGATGACGCCGCTCTGGGCTCCACGATGACCTCCATCCTGCCGTTCTGCTGGTCTTGGTCTTGTTGCACCGAAACGGTAACCTTTGCCTGATGCCTCGGTCTGGGCTTGCCCCCTTTGTGCCGTGAGGCCGGCGGCCGCCTGGCGCCTGCCTAGCCCCGATCGTCATGGCTTGCGTCACGGGCCCCTCGGGAGGTGCCCTGCCTTGATCTCTCCGCCTCCTCGCGAGCCTGCCTGAGGAGGCTGCACCTGAGGAAGCTTCCTGTTATCCGCCCCACGAGGCTTGGCCCCTCGCGAGGGTCTTGTGCTTGAGCTGATGAAGCCGGGCTGCATTGGGCCCCCACTTGAGCCACGCCGCAGGCCGCAGGCAGGCAAGTCTGGGGACCCCCGTTCCTAGAACACCGGTAGAGACTTCACCATTAATTGGGCCTAGAGGAAGGCATTGGGAAGTAATAAGTAGATGATGGGTTGCTAAAGTGACAGAAGCTTAAACCCTAGTTTATAAGTTGCTTCGTAAGGGGCTGATTTGGATCCACTTGTTTCATGCTACGGTTAGGTTTACCTTAATACTTATTTTGTAGTTGCGGATGCTTGCAATAAGGGTTAATCATAAGTGGGATGCTTGTCCAAGAAAGGGCAGTACCCAAGCGCCCATCCAGCCACATATCAAATTATCAAAGTTAAGAACGCGAATCATATGAGCGTGATGAAAACTAGCTTGACGATAATTCCCATGTGTCCTCGGGAGCGCTTTTCTCATTATATGAACTTGTCCAGGCTTGTCCTTTGCTACAAAAAGTATTGGGCCACCTTTCTGCACCTTATTTACTTTCATGGCTTGTAACCGTTACAAATTATCTTGTCACAAAACTATATGTTACCTACAATTTCAGTGCTTGCAGAGAATACCTTACTGAAAACCGCTTGTCATTTCCTTCTGCTCCTCATTGGGTTCCACACTCTTACTTATCAAAAGGACTACAATAGATCCCCTGTACTTGTGGGTCATCAAGACTCTTTTCTGGCGCCATTGCCAGGGAGTGAAGCGCCTTTGGTGAGTGGAACTTGGTAAGGAAACATTTATAGTGTGCTGAAATTTACTTTCACTTGTTACTATGGAAACTAATCCTTTGAGGGGCTTGTTCGGGGTATCTGCACCCCGACCAGTAGAGCAAAGAGTAGCTCCTCAATCTGCTAAAGCTACTGAAAATGTTTACTTTGAAATTCCTTCGGGTATGGTAGAGAAACTGGTAGCTAATCCCTTTGCAGGAGATGGAACATTGCATCCCGATTTACACCTTATCTATGTGGATTATTTAAGCTTGCAGGTATGCCCGATGATGTTGTTAAGAAGAAGGCCTTCCTTTTATCTTTGAAGGGAGATGCATTGACATGGTATAGGCTATGTGATGATATGGGATCTTGGGACTATAAACGATTGAAATTGGAATTTCACCAGAAGTTTTATCCTATGCATCTTGTTCATCGTGATCGTAATTATATATATAATTTTTTGCCTCGCGAAGGAGAAAGTATCGCTCAAGCTTGGGGGAGGCTTAAGTCAATGTTATATTCATGCCCCAATCATGAGCTCTTAAGAGAAATGATTATTCAAAAAAATTATGCTTAGCTTTCTCTCAATGATCGCACCATGCTCGATACTTCTTGTGCTCACTCTTATATGATGAAGTCTATTGAATTCAAGTGGGACTTATTGGAAAGAATTAAATGCAACTCTGAAGATTGGGATTCCGACGATGGTAAGGAGCCAGGTATGACACTAAGTTCAATTGTGTTAAATCTTTTATGGATACTGATGCTTTTCATGGATTTAGCACTAAATATGGACTTTACTCTGATATAGTAGCTTCTTTCTGTGAATCATTTGCTAGTCATGTTGATCTCCCTAAGGAGAAGTGGTTTAAATATAATCCTCCCACTGAAGTAAAAGTAGTTGCACTTGTTACAGTTGAAGAAAATACTATCACTTATAATGATCCTATTGTTCCTACTACTTATGTTGAGAAACCACATTTCCCTGTTAGGATAAAGGATCATGCTAAAGCATCAACTGTGGTTCGTAAGAGTAATACTAGAACATATACACCTCGTGAGAAAATTAAAGTTGAACCTAGTATTGCTATGGTTAAAGATCTCTTGGTTGATAATATTGATGGGCATGTTATTTATTTCTGTGAACAAGCTGCTAACATTGCTAGACCCGATGCTAAGATACATAGACCTGTTGTAGGCATGCCTATTATTTCTGTTAAAATAGAAGATCATAGTTATCATGGCTTATGTGATATGGGTGCTAGTGCTAGTGCAATACCTCAATCCTTGTATGAACAAATTATGCATGATATCGCACCCGCTGAAATAGAAGATATTGATGTTACTATTAAGCTTGCAAATAGAGATACTATTTCACCAATTGGGATTGTTAGAGATGTCGAGGTCTTGTGTGGGAAAGTTAAATATCCTGCTGACTTTCTTGTTCTTGGTTCCCCAAAAGATAGCTTTTGTCCCATTATTATTTGGTAGACCCTTCTTGAATACTGTCAATGCTAGGATTGATTGTGAAAAGGATGTTACAATTGGCTTAGGGGATATGTCTCATGTGTTTAATTTTGCTAAGTTTCAAAGACAACCCCATGATAAAGAATTGCCTAGTAAGGATGAAATTATTGGTCTTGCTTCTATTACTGTGCCTCCTACTGATCCGTTAGAACAAGATTTGCTACACCATGAAAATGATATGTTTATGAACGAAAGAAGGGAAATAGATGAAGTATTCTTTAAACAAGGTCCTATTTTGAAACACAACTTACTTGTTGAAATCCTAGGGGACCCCGCTCCACCCAAGGGTGATCCCGTGTTTGAGCTTAAACCTTTACTAGATACTCTTAAATATGCTTATCTTGATGAAAAGAAGATCTATCCTGTTATTATTAGTGCTAACCTTTCAGAGCAGAAAGAGGAAAGATTATTGAAAACTCTAAAGAAGCACCGTTCTGCTATTGGATATACACTTGATGATCTTAAGGGCATTAGTCCCACTCTATGCCAACACAAAATAAATTTGGAAGAAGATGCCAAACCAGAGATCATCAACGACGTCTAAATCCTAAGATGAAAGAAGTGGTAAGAAAGGAAATACTAAAGCTCCTCGAGGCAGGTAGAATTTATCCCATTGCTGATAGTCAGTGGGTAAGTCATGTCCATTGTGTCCCTAAGAAGGGAGGTATTACGGTAGTTCTTAATGATAAAGATGAATTGATCCCGCAAAGAATTATTACAGGTTATAGGATGGTAATTGATTTCCGTAAATTAAATAAAGCTACTAAGAAAGATCATTACCCTTTACCTTTTATTGATCAAATGCTAGAAAGCCTATCCAAACATACACATTTCTGCTTTCTAGATGGTTATTCTGGTTTCTCTCAAATACCTATGTCAGCGGACGATCAAGGAAAGACTACTTTTACTTTCCCTTTCGGTACTTTTGCTTATAGACGTATGCTTTTTGGTTTATGTAATGCACCTGCTACCTTTCAAAGATGCATGATGGCTATATTTTCTGACTTTTGTGAAAAGATTTGTGAGGTATTCATGGACGATTTCTCCATTTATGGATCCTCTTTTGATGATTGCTTGAGCAACCTTGAACGAGTTTTGCAGAGATGCGAAGATACTAGTCTTGTTTTGAATTGGGAGAAGTGCCACTTTATGGTTAATGAAGGCATTGTCTTGGGGCATAAATTTTTTGAAAGAGGTATTGAAGTTGATAAAGCTAAAGTTGATGCAATTGAAAAGATGCCAGGTCCCAAGGACATTATAGGTATACAAAGTTTCCATGGTCATGCCGGTTTTATAGGAGGTTCATTAAGGACTTTTCTAAAATCTCTAGGCCTCTGACTAATTTGTTACAAAAATATATTCCTTTTGTTTTCGATTATGATTGTGTAGAAGCATTTGAAATACTTAAGAAAACTTTGATCACTGCACCTATTATTCAGCCACCTGATTGGAATTTACCCTTTGAAATTATGTGTGATGCTAGCGATTATGCTGTAGGTGTTGTTCTAGGGCAAATTGATAAGAAACTAAATGTTATTCAATATGCACTCTAGACACTGCACAGAGAAATTATGCTACCACTGAAAAAGAATTCTTAGCAGTTGTATTTGCTTGTGATATGTTCATACCTTATATTGCCGATTCTAAAGTAACTATTCACACTGATCATGCTGCTATTAAATATCTTATGGAAAAGAAAGATGCTCAACCTAGACTTATTAGATGGGTTCTCTTGCTACAAGAATTTGATTTGCATATTATTGATAAAAAGGGAGTTGAGAACCCCATTACGGACAACTTGTCTAGGTTAGAGAATGTTCTTGATGACCCACTACCTATAGATGATAGCTTTCCTGATGAACAAATAGATGTCATAAATGCTTCTCGTACTGCTCCATGGTATGCTGATTATGCTAATTACATTGTTGCTAAATTTATACCACCTAGTTTCACATACTAGCAAAAGAAAAAGTTATTTTATGATTTAAGACATTACTTCTGGGATGACCCACACCTTTATAAAGAAGGATTAGATGGTGTTATTAGACGTTGTGTACCTGAGCATGAACATGAACAGATTCTACGCAAGTTCACCTCGAAGCATATGGAGGACACCACACTGGATAGAACTGCACATAAGGTATTGCAATCCGGTTTTTATTGGCCTACTCTCTTCAAAGATGCCCGTAAGTTTGTTTTGCCTTGTGATGAATGTCAAAGAATTGGTAATATTAGTAGACGTCAAGAAATGCCTATGAATTATTCTCTTGTTATTGAACCATTTGATGTTTCAGGCTTTGATTATATGGGACATTTTCCTGCCTCTAATGGATATACACATATTTTAGTTGTTGTTGATTACGTTACTAAGTGGGTAGAAGCTATTCCAACTAGTAGTGCTTATCATAACACCTCTATTAAGATGCTCAAAGAAGTTATTTTTCCAAGGTTTGGAGTCCCTAGATACTTAATGACTGATGGTGGTTCACATTTCATTCATGGTGCTTTTTGTAAAATGCTTGCTAAGTATGATGTTAATCATAGAATTGCATCTCCATATCACCCACAGTCTAGTGGTCAAGTAGAATTGAGCAATAGAGAGCTCAAATTAATTTTGCAAAAGACTGTTAATAGATCTAGAAAGAATTGGTCCAAGAAACTTGATGATGCATTATGGGCCTATAGAATTGCATATAAGAATCCTATGGGTATGTCTCCGTATAAAATGGTTTATGGAAAAGCATGTCACTTACCTCTCGAACTTGAACATAAGGCATATTGGGCCATTAAAGAGCTCAATTATGATTTCAAACTTGCCGGTGAGAAGAGGTTATTTGACATTAGCTCACTTGATGAATGGAGAACCTAAGCATATGAGAATGCCAAGCTGTTTAAAGAAAAAGTTAAAAGATGGCATGACAAAAGGATAAAAAAGGGTGAGTTTAACGTAGGTGATTATGTGTTTAAGATTTTTTGCAGGAAAACTTCTCTCTAAATCAGAAGGCCCTTATGTTTTCGAGGAGGTCTATCGTTTCGGTGCCATAAATATCAACAACTTCGAAGGCACAAATCCGAAGGTGGTGAACGGTCAAAGAATCAAACATTATATATCAGGTAATACTATAAATGTTGGAACTAATATTATTGGTACCGTAACCCCGGAGGAATCCATAAGGGACACTTTCAAGAATGTTTCAGACTCCAAAAAGGAATAGGTATGTGGTACAGTAAGTAAACCGACTCCAAAACAATTCTGATAGCAATTTTTGTCCGTTTTGGAATATTTAAAAAAATAGGAAAATAAGTAGTCTGGGAAGGACACGAGACGTCCACGAGGGTGGCGGGCGCACCCTACCCTACTGGGCGCGCCCCCTGCCTCGTGGGCACCTCGTGTGCCTTCCGGACTCCCTTTTCTTGCACGATACTTCTTTTGGTCGGTAAAAATTCATTATATAATGTCCCGAAGGTTTTTACCACCGTATCACGCAAATATCCTCTATCTTTGTTTTGAGCTGTTTTTCTGACAGATCTAGAGCATCCTGACGTTACCCTCCTTCAACAATTAAGACAAGGATGCTTGGCTATTGAAGATAGAGCTGAAGAGAGAAGAACCTGGGGAGATCAACAAGGATGATGGGATCAAGAAGGCCATGGAGGATCAACCTCCAGCGGCAGAAGAAGAGAACATCCTTCAACCTCTTCTTAACCTCTTTACCCCAACTGAGATTGAGGCTTTCAAGATGATTAAGTTAGCTCACATTCAAAACAAGTATCTCACACAAGAAAATATTTTGTTGAAGGATCATATCGTCGCACTCAAGGGCATCATCCGCAAATTGGAGGAGCTTTTACGCTCAATATGCGACTATCCACCATCATCATCACTACCTTCATGACCTCCAAGGACATAATCACATGGGTATGGGCACTCCCCTTGGCAACTGCCAACATTGGGGGAGGTGCCCTGCTATCGTATCACCATCACACTCCTATCTTTACCGTTTTACTTAGTTTGATCCTTTTGGTAATATCTTGATCTAGTAGAATAAAGCTTTGGTATGAATTAGTTTTGAGTTTTGCTTTGTGATCCCTCTATGTAATCGAGTCCGTGAGCTATATATAATAAAGATTAGTGTCGAGTCAAGGGCTTGGCTATCTTGCTATGATCTTAAGTGCATAAAAGAATAAAAAGAAATAAAAGAGTTCATATTGATCTTATGGATAGTAATGACTTCACACATAAAGAGTATGATACATAAAAGTTGTTGAGAGTTGGTAAACATAGTTTTGGTCATCGTTGCAATTAATAGGAAGTAATAAAGAAAGAGAGGTTCTCACATATAAATATACTATCTTGGACATCTTTTATGATTGTGAGCACCCATTAAAGTATGACATGCTAAAGAGTTGATGTTGGACAATCAAGACAACGTAATGGGTTATGTTTTCTCACATCTCAGTTAAAGTATATTGTCATGGATCATTCAAACATGTTGAGCTTGCCTTTCCCCCTCATGCTAGCCAAATTCCTTGCACCAAGTAGAGATACTACTTGTGCTTCCAAATATCCTTAAACCCAGTTTTGCCATGAGAGTCCACCATACCTACCTATGGATTGACTAAGATCCTTCAAGTAAGTTGTCATGTTGCAAGCAATATAAATTGCTCTCTAAATATGTATGACTTATTAGTGCGGAGAAAATAAGCTTTATACGATCATGTGATATGGAAGTAATAAAATTGGCGGACTGCATAATAAAGGTTCATATCACAAGTGGCAATATAAAGTGATGTTCTTTTGCATTAAGATTTCATGCATCCAACCATAAAAGCACATGACAACCTCTGGTTCCCTCTGCGAAGGGCCTATCTTTTACTTTATGTCTTTTACATTATGCAAGAGTCAAGGTGATCCTCACCTTTCCCTTTTCATTTTATCCTTTGGTAGGCACCTCGTGTTGGAAAGATCCTGATATATATATCCAATTGGATGTAAGTTTGCATGAACTATTATTGTTGACATTACCCTTGAGGTAAAACGTTGGGAGGTAACACTATAAGCCCCTATCTTTCTCTGTGTCCGATTAAAACTCCATAACCATAAGTATTGTGTGAGTGTCAGCAATTGTGAAAGACTATATGATAGTTGAGTATGTGGACTTGCTAAAAAGCTCTTATGTTGACTCTTTCCTATGTTATGATAAATTGCAATTGCTTCAATGAATGAGATTACAGTTTGTTAGTTCCCAATGAAGGTTATGATTCATACTTAACATTGTGAATAGATTGTTACTTGAGCATAAGAAATCATATGACAAAATCTATATATGATGTTGTTATAAGAATGATCATGATGCCCTCATGTCCGTATTTTATTTTTATCGACACCTCCATCTTTAAACATGTGGACATATTTTTCGATATGGGCTTCCGCTTGAGGACAAGTGAGGTCTAAGCTTGGGGGAGTTGATACATCATTTTGCATCATGCTTTTATATCAATATTTATTGCATTATGGCCTGTTATTACATGTTATCTCACAATACTTATGGCTATTCTCTCTTATTTTACAAGGTTTTATAAAGAGGGAGAATGCCGGCAGCTGGGATTCTGGGCTGGAAAAGGAGCAAATATTGGAAGCCTATTCTGCACAGCTCCAAAAGTCATGAAACTCCACGAATGTCATTTTTGAAATTAATAATAATTATTCAACAGAAGAAATACCTGAGGGGGGCCACCCACCGTCCACGAGGGTGGGGGCGCGCCCACCCTTACAGGGCGCGCCCCCTGCCTCGTGGGCCCCCGGCAGCCCTCCGGTGGCCATCTTCTGCTATATGAAGTCTTTTACCCTAGAAACAATCATAAGCAAGCTTACAAGACGAAACTCTGCCGCCATGAGGCGAAACCTTGGCGGAACCAATCTAGGGCTCCGGCAGAGCTGTTCTGCTTGGGAAACTTCCCTCCGGGAGGGGGAAATCATCACCATCGTCATCACCAACGATCCTCTCATCAGGAGGGGGTCAATCTCCATCAACATCTTCACCAGCACCATCTCCTCTCAAACCCTAGTTCATCTCTTGTATCCAATCTTTGTACCAAAACCTTGGATTGGTACCTGTGGGTTGCTAGTAGTGTTGACTACTCCTTGTAGTTGATGCTAGTTGGTTTATTTGGTGGAAGATCATATGTTTTGATCTTTAATGCATATTAATACCCCTCTGATTATGATCATTAATATGCTTTGTGAGTAGTTATGTTTGTTCCTGAGGACATGGGTGAAGTCTTGCTATTAGTAGTCATGTGAATTTGGTATTCTTTCGATATTTTGATGAGATGTATGTTGTCTCTCCTCTAATGGTGTTATGTGAACATCGACTACATGATACTTCACCATCAATTGGGCCTAGAGGAAGGCATTGGGAAGTAGTAAGTATATGATGGGTTGCTAGAGTGATAGAAGCTTCAACCCTAGTTTATAAGTTGCTTCGTAAGGGGCTGATTTGGATCCACTTGTTTCATGCTATGGTTAGGTTTACCATAATACTTCTTTTGTATTTGCGGATGCTTGCAATAGGGGTTAATCATAAGTGGGATTCTTGTCCAAGAAAGGGCAGTACCCAAGCACTGGTCCACCCACATATCAAATTATCAAAGTAACGAACGCGAATCATATGAGCGTGATGAAAACTAGCTTGACGATAATTCCCATGTGTCCTCGGGAGCTCTCTTCTCATTATAAGAACTTGTCCAGGCTTGTCCTTTTCTACAAAAAGGATTGGGCCACCTTGCTGCACCTTATTTACTTTCATTGCTTGTTACCCGTTACAAATTATCTTATCACAAAACTATCTAACCCCTACAATTTCAGTGCTTGCAAAGAATACCTTATTGAAAAACGCTTGTCATTTCCTTCTGCTCCTCGTTGGGTTCGACACTCTTACTTATCGAAAGGACTATGATAGACCCCCTATACTCGTGGGTCATCAAGGCAGTAGTTTTGATCTGATGGATCGGGTTCGAGAGACATCGATTTGAGAGATACTTTGAACTTGCAGAACCATGGGTCTTGACGGGTTCAATGACCCTCATAGACATCAGAAATCCGGTCCCGGATAAGCTTCGCATTACAAAGATACTTGACGTGTCTAAACTCGTCAATGGATAGACATGAGCATATAATATCCTTAGCCGTGATATCCAGACGAGTGTACTTTCGAATGTCGTCAGCATTCGCCATCTTGCATAAATCTGTGAGACCAATTTCTGTGACAGTCCACAGTTCACTGTTCATAGCGAGAAGGCGCTTCTTCATCATTACTTTCCATTTGGGATAATCTCGACCATTGAAGACAGGGCACGCAGCGGAGACATTGATTATCCCTGTAGTCGACATAGCTAAACTCTAGGTGGTTAAACCGAATCACACAGAACAAGGGAGCACCTCGCTCTGATACCAATTGAAAGTGCTAGTATTCGACTAGAGGGGGTGTCGGAGTAATGGGCCACGGGTAGGCAAACCCGAGCCCCAGAACCTTTCAAGACATCGGGGCAGGCCGCGCCCCTCGAGTCCCAGAGGCGACTCCAAGACGAGCCGAGTCCTAGAGGCGACTCCAAGACGAGCCGAGTCCCAGAGGCGACTCCAAGACGAGCCGAGTCCGAGAGGCGACTCCAAGACGAGCCGAGTCCCAGAGGCGACTCCAAGATGAGCCGAGTCCCAGAGGTGACTCCAAGACGAGCCGAGTCCGAGAGGCGACTCCAAGATGAGCCGAGTCCCAGAGGCGACTCCAAGATGAGCCGAGTCCCAGAGGCGACTCCAAGACGAGCCGAGTCCTGTCCGGCGACTTCCGGAGAGGCCGACTATAGGGAGTCGGCCTGTGACTCCAACTACCCTGTCAGTTAAGGGCAGGCATGGCCAAAGTGCGCCGTACCGACGGAGATCTCCGTCCGGCGCGGCACTGTTGCCATGCCGGCCCTGACATCATCCCTTGGGGGCGGAGCCCTGTGCCCATGATGGCCTGTCTGTACGGCCCAGAAATGGCAGGGCCTACCAGTCACCGGGAGTACTGAAGACGGCAAGAGCGTCAAGAGACGGACCCGTTGGGAGTCGGCCCCCAGGAGTCGGCCGGCCCCTCCCACGGGCCCCACACGCCATTAACCAAACACGACAGGGGAATGGCAACAGTGATCGCCCGTCAGGCGGCGGCACTGTTGCCATGACCCCATGACCGAGCCAGCGTCATTAGAGGCACGGCTACAGTAATCTGCAGCTGGCAAGACCTGCCCGCGGCGGACACAGGCTGTCGGCCCCGTACCAGGCAAGTCGGCGGGACCCACCAGTCGGCGGGACCCAATAGTCGGCGGAGAAGACGGCGGACTGAGAGACACACGGCTGGGACCCGCGCCCAGTCGGTTTTACCATTGTACTCCTGGGGGGTAGGCCTATATAAACCCCCCAGGGCACCCATGCAAAGGGTTCGAAACCATTAGCACTAAACCAGATCATACAGGGAGGAGAAAGCTAGCCTTGCCTTCTCCTACCTCCAGAAACAGCTCAAGGAGCAACCTTGTACTCACTTTGCCTTAGTGACCATGCGGAGACCCCGCAGAGCAGCAGTAGGGGTGTTATCTCCTCGGAGAGCCCCGAAGCTGGGTAAGATCCGTCGGCGTGCATGTCTTCGCCTCATCCTGTTTCCAGGCACCGGCGACGTTCTACTCGCCCCCACCATGATAAGCCATCCTTTGGGATATGTCGCACCTCACCCCCGACATTTGGCGCCCACCGTGGGGCGAGGTGCACCGTCGTCCGGAGATCTGTTCTGGACGGGAACCCTTTTCCTCCCTGGCGAGCGCAGCAAGCCAGGCTCGCCAGACGGAGTCTGCATCGACACGCTATGCGGCGCTGAGGCCGCCTGCATAGCAAGCTGCCTCGCCAAACTTGTCGGCGAGGTTCGCCTCTCCGACGAGCCTGCATCCGACGCAGGCACGGGCCGCCCCGAGAGCCTCCTCGCGGGTCTCCTCGACCAACTCCACGTCACCGGCGAGCCTGCCGTGGACTTGGAGTCCGTAGGCTCCACCGACCCGATGCTGGTCGACTCCGACGCCGCGTCACTCCAATGTGGTGGTCTACGATGATCCTCTCCCTCATGAGGAGAGCGGCGGAAGTGCCGTCACGGAGGTGCTCGTCATCTGTCACGACGAGCGTTCTGGTGAGGGATCTCATGACCCGCTCGGCGCGGCTCTACAAGACCTGACTGCGCCTATTCCAGAAGACGCAGACGCCGAGACGCTGGAGACACGCCGCCTTCAGATCATCGAAGGCGCCAAGAAGCTGGCAAGCATGAGGCGCTTGTCAGAAGCCTACCAGCGTGAGAAGGATCGCGCTGTGGGCGGCTCGCCGGCTCCGACTGAGCCTAGCTAGGCGCGGTCCGGCAGCGCGGCGCGACCATCACCAACCTGTTCGGGGCAAATCGCCCCATGTACGCCACGCCTGCGGAGAACATCCGCGCCGCCCAGGCGGCGACTGACGAGCTGAAGAACTTTGAAGGCGAAGAGCGCCGCATGATGACGGAGCGAGTCCAGCAGCTCCTCGACGCAGTTGCCGCGCAGAATCCAGCCGGCGGCCGCACGGAGGCGCCGCGGCAACCAAACGACGACCCGCTTCCCCGCCGAGATCAAGGCGCGATGTCTCGCATGCCGACTGGCGGAGTCCGCGGAAGAAAAGACAAAGAGACGGCTGTCAGCCACAGTCGAACTCGCATCACTATCGAGCGCGACCAAGACGGCCGTCCGAGAGCAGTGGAACGGCAGGGCGACTATCTGCCTCCTCCACCACGAAGAGAAAGGCGAGTCTCCCCGCCACCCGTAGAGCACCCGACTCTCGGTGGCCACCTTGGCCGCCGAGAGGGAGTCGGAGAGAATGACGCCCGCCACCGGATCGACCGACTCCACCGATCCCTGGCACTGGAAGAAGAAGACGAGTTGGGTCCGCCTTGCTTCGGGCCCCGCATCCGAGACGAGCCTTTCCCCAAAGGGTTCATGCTCCCCCGAGATACGCCCAAGTATACCGGCTCCGTGAAGCCGGAAGACTGGCTAGTTGACTACTCCACGGCCGTCAACATAGCAAACGGCAACAAGCGAGTTGCCGTGAAGTATGTTCCACTCATGCTCCAGGGCACGGCGCGGACATGGTTGAATAGTCTGAAGCCCGCAGCATCAACAGCTGGGTCAACTTCACCGAGGCCTTCATCCGCAACTTCGCAAGCACGTACAAGGCCCAGACGCGTCAAAACGCGACTACCTCACGCGCTGGGCCGAGCTCCGGAACTCATGTGAGGGCGTTCACGAGGTGCAGGCTATCGAGTACTTCACTGCCTGGTGCTGAGAAGGCACCCTCCTCAAGCACAGGTTCCTCTGCGACGAGCCAGAGACCCTCGACGAGCTGCTGATCATAGCAGACAAGGACGCCACGACCGACTCCTCCATGAAGACGGAGATTCAAGTTAGTGCGACTGGCAAAACGGCCCCTCAGGCTCCCAGGACTCAGGCTGGAGACGCCAGTCGGCGACAACAACAGAACGACAACAAGCGTAAGGCCTCACAGCCGACTTCCAGCAGTCGGTAGGTTGCAACAGTCGAAGACCAACAGCCGGAGGGCCAGCCTCCCACCAAGCGACAGAAAGGCGGCAAGTCCAACTGGTTGCCAGCCTTCTCCTACGAGCAAACTCTAGATGGTCCCTGCAAGTTTTGCAGCGGCGCGAAGCCATCAAACCATACCACCCGAAAGTGCCACTGGCTTACCAGAATCGCCAAGGGAGACGGCCTCCATCCTCCCCCGCCTGCTGGGCCGCCGCCTCCACCGCCGCCCCAGCAGCCAGCTGCCAGGACAGTCGGCGCAGTACGAGATGAGTACCCAGAAGAGCATGGATCCTACATGGTGTTCACCAGTGTGGCTGATGATCGACGCAGCAGGCGACTGCAGCAGCAAGAAGTAAATGCAGTAGCATCAAATACTCCAGAATTTATGCATTGGTCCGAGAAGCCTATCAGCTGGAGCATAGCAGATCACCCAAAGGTGATGCCGAATCCGGGCTCCTATGCCCTGGTCCTGAGTGCCACCTTGGCCACTGATAGGCGGGCCGCTCGCTTCTCGCGAGTGCTGATAGATGGAGGCAGTAGCATCAACATCCTGTACAGGGATGCCATGGAGAAGTTAGGAATCAAGAAAAGACAATTGCAGAGCAGCCAGACAGTGTTCCACGGCATTGTACCTGGCCTTTCCTGCTCACCAATCGGCAAGATCCTGATAGACGTCCTCTTCGGGGAAAAAGATAATTTCCGCCGAGAGCCAGTTTGGTTTGAAGTGGTGGACCTCGAAAGCCCATACCAGGCGTTACTTGGCCGACCTCCTTTGGCCAAGTTCATGGCGGTTCCCCACTACGCCTACCTCAAGATGAAGATGCCGAGTTCCAAGGGGATTCTGACCGTCGCCGGCGACTACAGAAAGTCGTCCGCTTGCGCGACTGAGAGCAGTCGGCTAGCCGAGTCCCTGGTGATCGCAGCTGAGAAGCGGCTCCTTGATCGGGTCGTGGAAATGGCCAGAAAGCAGCCAGAGATGTCGCCCGACCCCAAGGAGCCGGAAGCTGAGGGCTCGTTCAAGCCGGCCAAAGAGACCAAGAAGATACCCTTGGACCCGAAGCACCCAGAGAGGTACGCTGTCATCGGTGCAAACCTTGACAGTAAATAGGAAGGCGAGCTCGTCGATTTCCTCCGTGAGAATCGGGACATCTTTGCATGGTCCCCTAAAGACATGCCAGGTCTACCGACGGAATTCACCGAGCACAAGTTACACATCCGACCTGATGTGAAGCCCGTCAGGCAGCCTTTGCGCCTCCTGTCAGAAGAGAAGAGAAGACTTGTGGGAGAAGAGATAGCCTGACTCCAGCCCGCCGCCTCCCAGCCCAGCCACCCTTGTCCAAGTCGCAGAGGTGGCGGTCGAAGAAATAGCAGCACCCTCATGGGCACAGCCTATCCTCAAGTTTCTAGTGAACAAAGAGCTGCCAACTGATGAAATCTTGGCTCGGCAAGTGCAACGCCGAGCAGCAACCTACACCATAATCAACAGAGAGCTGGTCAGGCGCAGCGTCACTGGTGTCTACCAGCGCTGCATTGAGCCAGAGAAAGGCCAAGTAATTCTCAGAGATATCCATCAAGGCGAGTGCGGCCACCATGCGGCTTCAAGAGCACTCGTCGCCAAAGCCTTTTGGCACGGTTTCTTCTGGCCAACTGCCCTGGAAGAGGCCAAGGAATTAGTCCAAAAATGCAAGGGGTGCCAGAAGTTCCGCTCCAAGCCGCTTCAACAGGCTTCTGCACTGAAGACAATCCCCATCGCCTGGCCCTTTGCACTTTGGGGCCTGGACATGGTGGGACCATTCAAGACGGCCCGAGGCGGCGTAACTCACTTACTCGTCGCAGTGGACAAGTTCACCAAGTGGATAGAAGCAAAGCCCATCAAGAAGTTGAACGGTCCGACCGCAGTGACTTTCATCGCCGACATCACGGTTCGGTACGGCATACCGCACAACATCATCACCGACAATGGCACAAAATTTGCCAAAGGCGACTTGGCCCGTTTCTACGCGACGCAGGGCATCCGACTGGACTTAGCGTCCGTTGCCCATCCGCAGTCAAACGGCCAAGTGGAGTGAGCAAACGGCCTCATCCTATCTGGCATCAAGCCTCGACTGGTCGAACCACTCGAGCGTTCGGCCAGCTGTTGGCTTGAGGAGCTGCCAGCCGTCCTCTGGAGTCTGCGCACGACTCCAAACAAGTCAACCGTCTTCACGCCTTTCTTCCTCGTCTATGGTGCCAAAGCCGTCATCCCGACGGACATAGAATTTGACTCTCCGCGAGTCACCATGTACACCAAAGAGGAAGCAGAAGAAGCACGTCAAGACGGCGTCGATCTGCTGGAGTCTGCGCCGATACTACAACAGGAAGGTCAGGCCGAGATCTTTCCAAGAGGGCAACCTTGTGCTCCGACTGATCCAGCGAACGGCCGTCCAGCACAAGCTGTCGGCGCCTTGGGAAGGCCCCTTCATCATCAGCAAAGTGCTGGGCAACGACTCCTACTACCTAATTGACGCCCAGAAGCCCCGAGCACGCAAGAGGGACGACTCCGGCAAAGAGTCGGAACGGCCATGGAACGCAAATCTTCTCCGAAGATTTTACAGTTGATGCAGTATGTACCACGCTATCCTTTGTATTAAAGTACCGAGACTTTGGGGCCCCCGAGACGAGCCCGGGGACTGCCCTTTTTTGTTATCTGTATGATAAGAATTATGCCTTCGAGTATGCTACTCTTTGTTATGCTGCTTGGCACCGGGTTCGACTAGTCGGCCCGGGGACTCGCCGTTTTGCGCTATGAAATGCTTCCTGCAGTCGGACAAGTAGTGTGCGGCGCTTAAGCCGTCTCCTGTCAGAAGCCGCAGCTCGCAGAGCGACTGTTGGTGGGAAGGGAGTAAGGAAGAATGAGCGCCCACACGAAAAATGGCTAAGGACTCAAAGCATAAGCATAGCGCAAACCGGCTTCCAGCCTCTCTTCGCAGAGCCGACTCTTGAATAGTCGGCTTGCCGCCTTCTATCCAACTTGTTAAAAGACTCTAAAAAAGGCCAAGTACTTGCCTTCCCTAAAGGTAGCCAAGCATTTGACCCAGCGGCAGTCCGTAGAGCGGTTGTCCGTCTGGCAAAGCGGCGACTGTGGGAAGGCGGCAAAGGAAAAAGCCAAAAGAGCGATGAGCAAGGAAAGATAGAATTCGGATAGATATTTACATAACATAGGCTTCTGGCCAAGTTCAAAATACAGCCCGCGAGTGGAATTGTGCAAATTAACAAGTTCTTTCAAAGACTACTAAAGCAGATAAAATAAAGGCAAAACGGCAGCCTAAGAAGCGGCAGACGGATTCGGAGGGTCGGTGGAGACGGCGGTGTCAGGCGCCGGGGCAGCCGGCTGGGTAGTCTCGGCTTGATCACCTCCGGTGGCGGCCGGCCTGGTCGGACGCGGCTCGTTGCTGGAGGCGCAGTCGAGATGAGGCTGGTCGCCCGCTTCGTCTTCTGGCGCCTCCGTCTCGGCTCCGTCCTCCGCCTCGTCTTCCTCCTCGGCACTAGAGCTGATCACCTCCGTCGAGTCCTCGTCGTAGTCCGGGTTCATCCCGAACCACTCCGGCGGCACCTCCTCGCCGTTCGTTGCCCGCTCAGGAACGAAGACGCTGGTGTCGATGTAGTCGGCAATCGCCGCCACACGCTCGACGAGGGCGCCTTCCACAGCCACCAGCTCTGCCTGGGCCTTTGACCGTAACGCGGCCAGCCGGTCCAGGTCCAGCCCTGGATACCAAAACTTGACGAATTCCAAGGCCCGGCGCGCTCCAGCCCGGGCCGAGGAACCCTTCCAAGCCTCAAGACGGCCAGCTGCGACCTCCAGCTAGTCGGCAGTCCGACTGGGAGTGCGAAGAGCCGGCATGCCTGTCCACAGTGCGGCAATCGCCTGAGCCCCGGCACGTTGAAGCCGGCGCAGCAACTGATGGGCCGGCCGCAGACGAGTCTCGATGCTCAGGAGCTGCTCGCCGATGGTCAGGGGTGTCACGCCCAATATGCGACCCTATCCAAAAGGAACTCGAAGGTCCCACCAAGGATAGACCCGCATATTGAAACGCTTTTGCAAGGTGGATATCATTACATCAACATTACATAATAGGTAGGGATACATACAAGAGGCATACAATGCCACACGAATACAATATCATCATACAAGAGATCAACATCCGACTACGGATGATACATAAACAGAAACTCAAACAATATCCACCCTGCTAGCCCAGGCTGCCGACCTGGAACCTATCCCCTGATCGAATAAGAAGCAGAAGAAGAACTCCAAACAAGCAAACATCGCTCTCGCATCAAGATCATCGCATAACCTGTACCTGCAACTGTTGTTGTAGTAATCTGTGAGCCACGAGGACTCAGCAATCCCATTACCATGGGTATCAACACTAGCAAAGCTTAGTGGGTAAGGAATGGATAAGTGGTGAGGTTGCAGCAGGGGCTAAGCATGATATGGTGGCTAACATACGCAAATGAGAGCGAGAAGAGAAACAAAGGAACGGTCGTGAAGCTAGCAATGATCAAGAGGTGATCCTGAACTCCTACTTACGTCAGACATAACCCAGAAACCGTGTTCACTTCCCGGACTCCACCGAGAAGAGACCATCACGGCTACACACACGGTTGATGCGTTTTATTTCGGATCTGGTGTCAAGTTATCTACAACCGGACATTAACAAATTCCCATCTGCCACATAACCGCGGGCATGGCTCTCGAAAGTTTATACCCTGCAGGGGTGTCCCAACTTAGCCCATGATAAGCTCTCGCGATCAACGAAGGATATTCCTTCTCCCCGGGAAGACCCGATCAGTCTCAGAATCCCGGTTTACAAGACATTTCGACAATGGTAAAACAAGACCAGCAAAGCCTCCCGGCGTGCCGACATCCTGATAGTAGCCGCGCGTATCTCGACTCAGGCCACGGCCGGATGAGCACTACGTACAACTAGAACCAGCCCTCAAGTTTCCCCGAGGTGGCGCTGCAAGTGGCTCTAGTTTGGACCAACACTTAGACAAGCATTGGCCCAGGGGGGCTAAAATAAAGATGACCCTTGGGATGCGCGACTCCCAAGGGAAAAAGGTAATAGGTGAGGCAAATGGTAAAACCAATGTTGGGCCTTGCTGGAGGAGTCTTATTCAAAGCGAACTGTCAGGGGGGTCCCATAAATCACCCGACCGCGTTAGGAACGCAAAATCCGGGAACATAACACCGGTATGACGGAAACTAGGGCGGCAAGAGTGGAACAAAACACCAGGCATAAGGCCGAGCCTTCCACCCTTTACCAAATATATAGATGCATTAATAATATAAGAGATATTGTGATATCCCAACATAACCCTGTCCACCATGAAGAAATCTTCAACTTCACCTGCAGCTAGCAACGCTATAAGAGGGGCTGAGCAAAGCGGTAACATAGCCAAACAACGGTTTGCTAGGAAGGGTGTCAAAGGTTAGAGGTTCACGGCAATTTGGGAGGCTTGAAGAGCAAATGATAGGTAACGCAGCATAGCGATAGAACGAAGCAACTAGCATAGCAATGATAGTAGTGAGATCCAGGGTAGCGGTCATCTTGCCTCAAATCCTGCAAGGAAGAAGAACGAGACCATGAAGAAGATGAAGCCACGAAGACGAACCACACGTAGACGAACGAATCCTCACGATCGCAACGAAACGGGAATTATCGAGAAGAAGCACACAACATAGTAAACACACCACGCATAGACAAGACATGAAGCACAACAAGCATGATGCATTACAAAGCTACATGAAGCTACTCATGGCAAGAGATGATGCAAACAAGAACAACACATCAAGGCAAGTTAAATGAGGCCGGAAACAACATGTAACAATTCCGGTAAGTCCTCATATGCATATTTCGAAATTGGTCCAGATCTGAATAAACCTTATGTTCAAGTTGTTAACCAGCAAATTAAGATACACCAAGATGATCTACACGAAATTCTAGTCAAGTTACATATAAAGTTCATTAGATTTGGAGCTACGGCCTAGAAGATATGAGCAAAACAAGTTAAGCATGGCATTGATGCAAAATGCATACAAACATCAAGCAAACACACCAAAACAAGGATGCAACATGATAATATGAAGCTACATGCAAAATCAAGCAAGTTTCATATAGAGCACACTCAAAACGGAGCAACGGTGCAACACATACACACTATACAAGTCATAGCAACAATCTGTCCATAACAGCAACTAGGCATATTGCAAGCATCAAAACAACAAGCTACAGCACCCCAACATAATAACAAAAGGCATGAGCATGAAGTACAGGTAAAGCATAACAAAACATGAACACTGAGCTATCTCCAGAAATCACTAGATCATGCTCAAAATGACATGAAAAGATTGCAAATAATAACAGATCAGACTTTGCAGAAAATAACATCAGGTTGCAATGTTCAGAGATATCAAACAACATGTTACAGGAACTTATCATGGCAAAAAAAGGCATGGCATGAATCTACTAATTGCATAGATCAAAAGACCCTTACTGACCGTGAGCCAAGAAGGAACCGAAGATATGATGACACCCATGTAAAAATAGCAAGTTATATGACAGATTCATACATGATGGGAACAACAATAAGTAGGCATGTTGGTGAGCTTGAACCACTCACCACAGAGCAATACATGGCATGGCAAGGCAACCAACAGTAAGAAGACATGTTTATGAAGCTAAGCATGGCAATAGGAAGGTCATTGGGTTCATGGATCACTAGGAAAACACATGGAAACAACTGAACTTAATGTAAACAGGCTGACAGCAACATTATGAAGCAACTTTGGAGCAAGAAATGAACAAGCTACAGCAGGCTATAAATGCAACCAGAGGCATGGATGGTTAGGGCATAACATGTAGATCAAAACATGTTTATAGAACATCTCTAGATTATGCATAGAATGATTAGTAGCAACATGTTTATATAGCATCACGAAATAACAGATTCAGCCTAGCAAAACAGCAACAGCAAGTACACTACTTAACAAGATCGATTCACTCACCACAAGTCATAAAAATACATGGTTGGCACCACTAGAAAGATGGCATGGCATATATCAAAACACATGTAGGGCTCAAGTTCATAAGATGCACACATCAATCATGGCAAAAATGATAAAAGAGCATGTTGTAACAGTTTCAGCAGACTAACAGCAACATGCACTCTTCCAACAGCATTTCGGGCATCAAGATGAGCTCAAATGAAAATGACGCAATGGAATGAAATGAAGTACTCGTCGACACGAACAATTTGACATATTACACGCACAAAACGGAGGTACGGATGCAGATATGCAATATGATGAACATGGCATGATAATGTCAAAAACACTCGGGACTTGGCCATTTTTCTGGAAAAAAAACATACGGGCGCTATATAGGTAAAACGTGCACTGGACGGGGCTTTAGGTGGGCTCACCCATGGGCTGCAGGCCCGGGTCGGGGGAGAGGGTTGCAGGCCGGGAAGCTGGGCCGGCGGCCTGGCGCTGCTGGGCCGGGGCCCACGCAGGCGACTTGGGCGCGTTCGTCTCCCGATCCAATCGGGACGAGTGGCGGCGGCGCGCTGGTGCTCCGGCGAGCAGGCGACGACGGCGCGAGCGGAGGACGACGGAGGGGGCCGGGAACGGCGCCGGAGGCCGGATCCGGTGGCCACCTCTCCATTCCGGCGACGGAGGCGACAATGGCGAGCTCGAGGGACTGCGCCCATGGTGGGTTCCTGCGGGAGAGGAAGGGCCAGCGGAGGTAAGAGGGAGAAGGAGGAGAAGGGAGAAAGGGGCGGCGGCGACTGGCCTGAGGGTCGGCGGCGGCGGAGCCAGGTCCGGCGAGACGGCACTGGGTCCGGCGAACTCCGGCAGCGCGGGGGCTCGGCTCCGGCGAGCTCGGGCCGGCGGGGAGACGCCACGGCGCTGGAGAAGGCGTGGGGACGCGGGCGGCGCCGGCGGGCCTGCGCGGGCCCGCGATGGGCTCTGCGGGCCGGCGGCGCGGGGCTGGCGGCGGAGGCCACGTGGCAGGCGGCGATAGGCGCGGGGCGGCGACGCGATCTGTCCTGTGAGGCCGGACATGTCCGGTGGCGGCTGGGAAATTTGTCCGGCGGCGCGAGGTAGGGGAAGGCTAGGGTTAGACCGCAAATTTCGGGGAGGGCACATATATATAGGTAGAGGGAGCTAGGAGAGTCCAAATGAGGAGCGGTTTTCGGCCACGCGATCGTGATCGAACGACCGAGAGCATGGAGGGGAGTTAGATGGGTTTTGGGCCACTTTGGATGGGGTGTTGGGCTGCAACAAAAGAGGGCTTTACGGTTACCCGGTTAACCGTTGGAGTATCAAACGACCCCCAAATGACACGAAACTTGACAGGCGGTCTACCGGTGCTATACCAAGGCCACTTGGCAAACCTCGGGCCATTCCGAGAAAGTTTAACACTCGCACAAGAGAAGGGGCAAAAAGGGGACTCCAGAGGACATAGGAGTGCCGGATTGCAAAACGGACAACGGGAAAAATGCTCGGATGCAAGAGATGAACACGTATGCAAAATGAAATGCACATGATGACATGATATGAAATGCATAAGATGACATGGCAAAGAGAAAAACGCAAGCAAATGACATGGCAAAGACGGCGAATAACTGGCAGACACCTGGCACATCAGATCCGGGGCGTTACAAGGGGGGCGTTGGCGGCAATCTCCTTGCCATTTGCCCTCCGCGCCTCGCGATCAGCCTCGATGGCTCGAGTGACCGCTTGCGAGTGGCCAAGGAAGAAGTCTGCCAAAACAAGAAAGAAGCAAGATAAAGAGTCAGGAGTCAGCCTGACTTACAGTCGGCGGCTCAAATAAAGAAAGCAAAGAAACTCACCGTCGACGATGTCTTCAATCTCATGGAAGCCGGAGGTCAGCATCGCCTCCTTGTTGGTCCAGGAGGAGCGCTCGCTCTCGAACTCGGCCAGGAGAGCGGTCTCTCTCTTCTCCGCCTCGTCCTGTGCCTTCTTGAGCAGCTCCTTCAGCTCCACCAGCTGCGCGGCCAGCAGTTCGCGCTCCGTGGCGAGCTTACTGCACTGCTCCTCCTTGGCGCGTAGGGCGGTGCTGGTCTCGCCCAACCGTTCCTGAAGAGCGGCATTAGCCTCTGAAGAACAAAGGAAAGGACGTTAAGTCGTCAGTAAAGAAGGTCGCCGGGAAGATCCGGCCCGACTACTCAGCAGTCGGACCGAATCTTGGGGACTACAGCCCGCGGGTGCGCCAGCGCGCCCCCGCGAAAAAGAGAAAGGACCCACTCCGGCTCTCCGACAAGTCAGCAGTCCGCTTCCCCAGCTGCTCAACGTTGCAGTTGAAGGCAGTGACGCGGAGGTTGTGATACTCCTGTGATAAACAAATCATACAAAGACAAACAGGAGGAACTCGCCAGATGGAGTTCCAGGCCGCCTGCTCAGCAGCCGGCCCGAAACTCAGGGACTACACCCAGTGGATGCGCTGGCGCGCCCCCGCAGAGAAGAGCGAAAAAAGACAAAGTTAAAGAAGAAAACATACCCGAATAGCTGCTCGCGACGCCAGATGTGCCTTGGTGCAGCTGTGGATGGCTTCGCCCTCAACTCGCAGCTTCGCCTGGACGTCCAGGAGCGCCTGGTTTAGCAGGCCGTCGCCGCCTCCTCGCACCCACCCAGTAGGCGCGGCGCTTGTTGCCTCGGCATCTGGGATGGCCGAGCTGGCGGCGCCGGCTTCCAAAGGGCGTGGCGCCGAGATCGCCTTCTCAAGGCGGCGGCGCGCCGGTGAGGCGACTTGAAGGAGCAGCTTTGCCACGGCCTCATCTTCAGTCGACGGCACCGGCGGGCCTGCCGGCTGCTTGCCATGCGCACTCCCGGACGGCGGTGGCGGCGGCGGTGGCGGCGTGGCCGTGCCCGACGCGGAGGCCTCGCCACCGTCCTTCTCCACGATGGGGTTCTCCCCACCGGCTTCTCCAGTCTGCCCCGTGAACTCCGGGGGCGGCGGTGCGGAGTTCAGCGGGATGACAAGCAACGCCGATTGGCGGTGCGCGACCTCCTCAGCCCGCTGTCTTGCTGTGACGGCGGCTTCGGCCTCCTCCAGTTTCCTTTGGGCGGAGGCCGCCGCCTTCTCGGCCTCCGCCTTCTCCAGGCGGTCGGCCTCCTCCTCGTCGCGCTTCTCCCGTGCGTTTTGCTCTGTCGCCTCCCGGAGGTCGGCGGCGGGGTCTATCCACCGAGTATTGGCGGACGTCGCGGCCGACCCCATGACGGAGGGGACGGCGACCCTCACAGGGGAAAGAGGGGCCCTGAAGCTAAGAAGGAATGTAAAAGACTCGGAAAAGATTCATCAAAGAAAACAAGACGAAGGCAGAAAACACTTACGCAGAGACTAGTGGCAGCTTCTTCACTTCTTTGCGGAAGCGGTTGGCCTTCGCGACCGCCTCCTCCCGCTTTGTCGCGGCGGCCGCCCCCTTGAACTTCTTCGGCCGGCCGCCGAGCGAACTCGGCCCGGCCCGGCGCTTCTTCGCGCCAACTTGACCGGCCAAGCCGGCGGAGGAACTCGCGCCGGGATGGCCGGCTTTCGATTGGTGGCGCGGGGCGACTTCCCCTTCGGCGTCATCGTCTGGCCAGTCGGCAAAGGTGGCCGAAGGCCTGAAGCCTCCATCGCCGTCGCCCCCAAGTCGGGGTCGTCAACATCGCTATCCGCTCGATCTAGAGCGAACTCGCGGGGCAGTCCCGTGGCGCCAGCTGCAGGCTGGATGAGTTCTGACTCGAAGAAACCAAGAGTATCAAAAGTCAGACTCAGCTACAAAGAAAAACAGAAGAACAAAAATACGACTTACCACTGGCGAGGGGTTGGCGCGCGAGTACGGCTCTTTGCCGAACTGCCAGTCCGTCGCGAGCTCGCAGTTCGCAATGTGGTTCACCATGTTCGCCACCTCCGCGTGGGGCATGTCCCTGGTGCACATCCGACTCGGGTCCCGGTGGTCGCTCATCTGACAGATCAGATGAGGTCGGCCTTGGAGCGGGAGGACTCGGCGCGCCACGAAGGCCGCCAGCAAGTCGGCCCCAACCAAGCCTTCCGACTGCGTCAGCACTCGGAGTCGCGCGACGGCGGCGGCACCTGCGGGAGTCAGCGTCTTGGCCCGGTGGGACCAGCTGGGAAGCCTCCCAGCCGGCGCGCCGGCTTCGTAGGGTGGCAGGTTGACCCAGTCTCCTTCTGCGGCAACGTTCTTCACATAGAAGTACGACCGCTGCCACATCTTCACCGACTTAATCAGCACGATGGAGGGGAAGGGATTGTCGGCGATCGACCTTCGTATCGCGATAAAGGCGCCGCACTGAGCCGGTATGCCGGCGACGTGCGTGCCGAGTTTGGATTGGAAGAACTCTCCCCATAGCTCGATGGTGGGGAGAACGCCAAGAAAACCCTCGCACAGGGTGGCGAAGGCGGCCAGCAGCACCACCGTGTTCGGAGTAAGGTGGTGCGGCTGGAGCCCGTTGAACTCCAAGAAGGAGCAGAAGAAACCACTCACCGGCAGCCCCAGGCCGCGCATGAGGTGCGAGCGGAATATTACCCGCTTGCCCTCCTCCGGCGCCGGCTTTATTTCCCCCGCCGGCGCGGCACGGGCGCACCAGGTTCGCGCCGGGGAGTCGGCGCATCTTGCGGAGGTGCTCGATGATGTAGTCATCCACCACAGAGTCGTCCCACACGCCGGAGCGCACGGCAGGAGCCGCGGCGGCGGAGGAAGAACTCATTACAGCGAGCGCAACGCGGTTTGGAGCGACGATGGCAAGAAGAAGAAGAGGCAAGAGGAAGCGGGGGAGCAGGGAGGAATGGGCGCGCGTGTTTCGTCGTCCCGCTCCCCCCGCCTACTTATAGGCCCGTAGACTAAGAAGCCGATGGGGCGACGTGGGATTAACTG
>NC_041393.1:226591579-226624464 GCF_002162155.2 Triticum dicoccoides | reverse complement strand
TGGGAAACCCAACCGTCCGCGCGGCCGCAACGGATCCGTTCACGGGCCGAGGCGCAGTAGTGGCGGCCCCGCCCGACGGCCTATCTCAACGCGCGCGTGGGAGGGCAGACTGCCCCTGTCGCGTAGCGCTGCGCGACGGGTCCGCGGCGAACGGCCGCGGGGAAGCGTATCAGGCACGCCGCCTGGTTCCCGCCGTGACGTTCAAAACTCCTTAGGGAGCAAGACGGCCCTTTGCGAGTCCAACTTCAGCTAGTCGGCTTGAAGGAAGATGGCAAGTACGGCCTAAATCCCACCACCAGAAGAATGAAACTGTTGAGGCCCCACGACGTGTCACCCTCGGAGCCTCACCAGCTTCGGGGACTACTGTCGGAGTAATGGGCCATGGGTAGGCAAACCCGAGCCCCAGAACCTTTCAAGACATCGGGGCAGGCCGCGCCCCTCGAGTCCCAGAGGCGACTCCAAGATGAGCCGAGTCCCAGAGGCGACTCCAAGACGAGCCGAGTCCCAGAAGCGACTCCAAGACGAGCCGAGTCCCAGAGGCGACTCCAAGACGAGCCGAGTCCCAGAGGCGACTCCAAGGAGAGCCGAGTCCCAGAGGCGACTCCAAGATGAGCCGAGTCCTTTCCGGCGACTTCCGGAGAGGCCGGCTATAGGGAGTCGGCCTGCGACTCCAACTACCCTGTCAGTTAAGGGAAGGCATGGCCACAGTGCACCATACCGACGGAGATCTTCGTCCGGCGCGGCACTGTTGCCATGCCGGCCCTGACATCAGCCCTTGGGGGCGGAGCCCTGTGCCCACGATGGCCTGTCTGTACGGCTCGGAGACGGCAGGGCCTACCAGTCAGCGGGAGTACTGAAGACGGCAAGAGCGTCAAGAGAAGGATCCGTTGGGAGTCGGCCCCCAGGAGTCGGCTGGCCCCTCCCACGGGCCTCACACGCCATTAACCAGACACGACAGGGGAATGGCAACAGTGATCGCCCGCAGGCGGCGGCACAGTTGCCATGACCCCATGTCCGAGCCAGCGTCATTAGAGGCACGGCTACAGTAATCTGCAGCCGGCAAGAACCGCCCGTGGCGGACATGGGCTGTCGGCCCCGTACCAGGCAAGTCGGCGGGACCCACCAGTCGGCGGCCACAGTAGTCGGCGGAGAAGACGAAGGACTGAGAGACAGACGGCTGGGACCCGCGCCCAGCCGGTTTTACCATTGTACTCTTGGGGGGTAGGCCTATATAAACCCCCCCTAGGGCACCCATGCAAAGGGTTCGAAACCATTAGCACTAGACCAGATCATACAGGGAGGAGAAAGCTAGCCTTTCCTTCTCCTACCTCCAGAAACAGCTCAAGGAGCAACCTTGTACTCACTTCGCCTTAGTGACCATGCGGAGACCCTGCAGAGCAGCAGTAGGGGTGTTATCTCCTCGGAGAGCCCCAAAGCTAGGTAAGATCCGCTGGCGTGCATGTCTTCGCCTCAACCCGTTTCCAGGCACCGGCGACGTTCTACTCGCCCCCACCATGATAAGCCATCCTTTGGCATATGTCGCAACTAACCCCCGACAAGGGGTGAATAGGCGATTTTTATGGAAGTCTTCAAAACATGGGTGTTTCGAAGACAAACGATAGAAATGAACCTATTGATATGCAGCGGAAGGTAGACTACACTAGACAAGCCATAGTCAAGTAAGCAATGAAGTGAAAGCACGAAGACTATAAGCAGCTAGGTAGATTGGATTAGGATGGAAGATAGTATGAAGCCAAACAGACAATAGTCTTCACACAGTGAAGTCAAACAGATAAGGCAAGTAGCAAAGACTTCACGAAGACAAACTGTAAGTAAGGCAAGACAGGTAGGATAGAACCAGTTGCTCGGAGAGGACAAGGGATTTGTTCGACCAGTTCCAGTTGCTGTGACAACTGTACGTCTGGTTAGGGAGGCTGAGATTCAACTTAGAAGACCGCGTCTTCACATTATTCCCCTTGAGCTAAGAACACTTAGTCCTCGCCCAATCACTCTAGTAAGTCTTCAAGGGAGACTTCCAACTTCTTTCACCGGCAATCCACAATGACTCTTGGATGCTCAGTACGCGATGCCTAACCGGCTGGAGGATCCACAGTCCTCAAGTGTAATAAGTCTTCAGATCACGCGGACAGAAAGACTTCAGTGATGCCTAACACTCTTTGGCTCTGGTTGTTTTGGGCTTTGTCCTCGTAAGGATTCTCTCTCGCAAAGGGTTCGGAGGTGGGTTGCCCTCAAACGACAAAAGGCGTGCACTAACTCTGAGCAGCCACCAATTTATGGTGTAGGGGTGGGCTATTTATAGCCCGAAGGCAACCCAACCTGATTTGTCCAAAATGACCCTGGGTCACTAAGGAACTGACACGTGTCCAACAGTCAGATTTTGAACACACGCGGCAGCTTGACTTGGGCTACAAGTAAAGATGACTCATCCAGCTCTGGATAAGATTTGCTCTCATTGTCTTCGCTCGAAGACATAGGATTTGGTTGAGCATCACATCAGTCACTCTGACTTTGTTCACTTGGACCCCACTTATCAGTATGGTGGTTCCTATGACTCATCAAAGAAGAAAAGGAAACAACGAAACAACTATGTCTTCGTGCTCCATAGTCTTCACACGATGTCTTCTCTTGTCATAATCTTCAATGTGAATATCTTCACAGACCACCATTGTCTTCAATGTCTTCACACATTTTTAGGGGTCATCTCTGGTAGGTAAACCGAATCAATATGGGACTACTACCTGTGTTATCCTGCAATTCTCACAAACACATTAGTCCCTCAACCAAGTTTGTCATCAATACTCCAAAACCAACTAGGGGTGGCACTAGATTCACTTACACCTTTGCGTTGTGCTACCTACCAGACAATCTGGTACTAAACCTTCGACTCCCATTTCTCAAAAAACTTTCACTTGTGCGGGTTCGTATGTCGTAGGCCTCATTGCACATTATCATCCATTGGAGTGCTTGGTGCTTGTTTTCATAGTTAGAATTAGTTGTCTCCAAATAAAGTCGCCTAACCTTGTAAGAATTGAAATTTCTTCTGACGGAAGGCAGCTCATCATCAAAGATGCCCCTTCACTTCAAAGGTTGATCCTTGATTCTCCTTATTCACCGTCGGAATTAACTATCATCTTCGTGCCTAAACTGGAGACCTTGGGTGTAATACATGATCTCTGTGCTCATTTCAAGATGGTCTTTGGCTCCACAGTTCTTCGGGTATTGTATGTTATCATCTACACTTCTAATCATAAGCTGCATTTTAAATTTCTGCACGTAAGTTCTATATCACCTTGGAGTACACTTTTTGTACTAAATTATGTTCTATGCTCAATGAAGAGTTTGTCCATGGATAGCCTATCAATGGTGCTAGATTCTGTCAAGATCTTATATATCCATATGAATAGTTTTGATCTGAACAAGATTATTGGCTTGCTGCAATGCTTTCCATGTATGGAGAAGTTGCTGTGGCAGGAAACCACAGCCACCTATGGGACCAAACGTCCCTTGCTGGTTCGGCGGGGGGATGGCACCTTGCAGAAAGAGAAGAAGAGCATGGAGCTGCACGACAGAGATCACACAGGCAGTTTTACCCAAGTTCGGGCCATCGTGAGGCGTAAAACCCTACACCTGCTTTGGTGGATTGATGGCGGCAAAATGGTGATGGATGCAGCGCGTTTGCCCGGCAGGGTTGCCTCGGGGTGAAATGGCTACATGAGTGTGAAAAATGAGGGGGGAGGGGGTGGATCTGCTAGCACGGGGTCCAACACTTTCTGCGGTTGCTTCGGGCCTCCTTTTATAAATTAAGGGGTCACCACAGTGGCAATTTAGTCACTTAGCACTGATAGATAACAAACAGTGCTATTATACCTAATTCTGCAAGATGACAGAGCGCATTAAATGCGCCTCTCAACGTCACATTGTCTCTCGCCCGGCAAGCCTTGCCGGGCTATTTTGCCAGCTTCGCGCCTGCTCGCTTCACACGTCGCAGGACGGGTGTTGTCTGTAGGTATTTCCTGTAGAAAGAGGCCGCCATGTGTCAAATGGCTGCCACTTAGTCACTTTGCGGCTTGACACCGCATCGATCGATGACGTGCGTCATGGTGAAGTGGCTTGTTGAGGTGGCTTCGCCCCCGCTGGTCCTGGCAGGCTCTGCCGGGGCGTCTTGGAAGTTATCTTCCGGGGGCGGCCTCGTCCTCGCCAGGCCCGCCTGCCTGGCAAGGGAGGCTTTACTCCTTGTGGCTTCTTACTTCTCTAGGTGTGTCTTGGTCCTTTGAAGATCTTGATTTCTTGTACTTGGATCTTCTCTTGGTGTTGTAATCTTGCTCCCGTGCTTGTGCACAATCTGGGCAACGGACTCAGGGTTTGTTGCACTGAGAGAAGCCCCCGGGCCTGCCCCGGACGCGCTGCCGAGCGACGTCGGGGTAGGACCTAATAAGTGCACAGGCAGGGGTGTGGAAGAGGCTAACCTTTTAAGCTCTTCTTTGCTTCTTCATTAATCTTGAGCCCGGGCTAGTTTTCGGTTTTCCGGCACGTCGTGTGCAACATCACAGAAAAACTCAGATCGTGGCCCATAGGTTGCCCACGCCCCACGATCACGGGGCGGATACTGCCATCCCACTTGCTTCCCGCTTCATGTGCACCCACCACGTGTGCTCCATTCATTAGGTAGGGTAGGTGATGGATGCGGAGAGCGCGGGGGCAAGCGCCAAGGAAGAAAATCACGCGCCAATGAATGGAGCAGTGGGTCGGTCCTGATTTCCTGGGCCATTGGAGGGGCGGAGTGGGGAGCCGAATTGGCTGAATTGGGCGGTCGTCTTCATGTAGGAAACTTATCCTCCTACCACGCCCTCCTATAAGGAGGGGCACGGTATGATAGGTTCCTCCACACTTCCCTTCTTATCTATTCCCGCAGCAGCTCGTATCCACCATGGTGAGAGGTCGGGGGCGTGGTGCGGCCCCAGCGGTGGCAATGAGAACTTCTACTTGACAGTGCCTCGCTCCTCCCCCCGAGGATGCGACGGCAGAGCCCACCATTGAGGAAGGGGGGAGGGGGAAAGGTCGTGGTCATTGGGGTGCCCGGAGCGGAGGAAGTCACAGTGGCGCACAGGTTGCGCCCGCGCCAGTAGCTCCCCCTCTGATGGAGGGGCACACTAGAGACCAGCCCTTAGAGTTCAACGTAGGCTGCACAAACCCCCGCATGGTCGTCTCCGTCTTCCCACGCCATTCGCTGGGGTGATGGAACTTGAACAACCACAAGCACTGAGGTTGCACATGAGGGGCTGCGGGAATGGTGTCATTCGGTGGATGTCGACTTCCCTGGTCCTCATGTTATGTATCTCCGCCATGGCTGGAAGACCCTTGCTCATGCCCATAGCTTGTCGGATGGACACATTCTCCAATTTAAATTAATGGAGAGCATCCTTCTCTCGGGAGCTCGCTTAGGGTGCTACCTGGAGAGCCCGACCGACGAAGAAAGCTTCTCCTCGAGTGAAAGCGACGACGACGACGACGGCAGCGACCGGGAGGCCGACGACTCTAACTCCGACTAAGCGTCGCTCGCACCATCTTCATCAGGTGGCAGCACCATCATCTACATATGCATGTCCTTCCCGGCAAGGAGATTTGTCAGGGACTTGGATGCACAGGTGGGAATGGTGATGCCCGTCTTCCTCCAGCAGCCTTCTAGCTGGGCCCTATGCTACCACTTGAACACTGCGTTGGTTTTCCCTTGAAGAGGAATGGGTGATGCAGCAAAGTAGCGTATGTATTTCCCTCAGTTTTTGAGAACCAAGGTATCAATCCAGTAGGAGGCCCCTCAAAAGTCCCTCGTACCTACACAAACAAACAAGACCTCGCAATCAACACGATAAAGGGTTTGTCAATCCCTTCACGGTAACTTGCGAAAGTGAGATCTGATAGAGATAATATGATAAGATAAATATTTTTGGTATTTTTATGATATAGATTGGAAAGTAAAGATTGAAAATAAAAGATAGATGGGAAACTTATATGATAAAATATAGACCCGGGGGCCATAGGTTTCACTAGTGGCTTCTCTCAAGATAGCATAAGTATTACAGTGGGTGAACAAATTACTGTCGAGCAATTGATAGAAAAGTGCATAGTTATGAGAATATCTAGGCATGATCATGTATATAGGCATCACGTCCGTAACAAGTAGATCGAAATGATTCTGCATCTACTACTATTACTCCACACATCGACCGACTCCTGCCTGCATCTAGAGTATTAAGTTCATCAGAACAGAGTAACGCATTAAGAAACATGACATGATGTAGAGGGATAAACTCAAGCAATATGATATAAACCCCATCTTTTTATCCTCGATGGCAACAATACAATATGAGCCTTGCGGCCCCTGCTGTCACTGGGAAAGGACACCGCAAGTTTGAACCCAAAGCTAAGCACTTCTCCCATTGCAAGAAATATCAATCTAGTAGGCCAAACCAAACTGATAATTCGAAGAGACTTGCAAAGATAACCAATCATACCTAAAATAATTCAGAGGAGATTCAAATATTTCTCATAGATAAACTTGATCATAAACCCACAATTCATCGGATCTTGACAAACACACCGCAAAAAGAGTTACATCGAATAGATCTCCAAGAACATCGAGGAGAACTTTGTATTGAGATTCAAGGAGAGAGAAGAAGCCATCTAGATAATAACTATGGACCCGAAGGTCTATGGTAAACTACTCACAACTCATCGGAGAGGCCTTGGAGATGATGTAGAGGCCCTCCATGGTCGATTGCCCCTCTGGCGGAGCGCCAGCGAAGGCTCCAAGATGGGATCTCGTGGATACAGAAGCTTGCTGCGGTGGAAACAGTTTTTCGTGGTGCTCTTGGATGTTCTCGAGGTACGTGGATATATATAGGAGGAAGAAGTAGGTCGGTGGAGCCACGAGGGGCCCACGAGAGTGGGCGGCACGCCCACCCCCCTAGGGCGCGCCGGGCACCCTCGTGGATGCCTCGTTGACTTCTTGACGTCGACTCCAAGTTTCCTGGATTGCGTTTGTTCCAAAAAGATCGCTCCCGAAAGTTTCATTCCGTTTGGACTCCGTTTGATATTCCTTTTCTTCGAAACACTAAAATAGGCAAAAAAAAACTGCAATTCGGGCTGGGCCTCCAGTTAGTAGGTTAGTCCCAAAAATGATATAAAAGTGTAAAGTAAAGCCCATAAACATCCAAACGGGTAATATAATAACATGGAGCAATCAAAAATTATATATACATGGGAGACGTATCAAGCATCCCCAAGCTTAATTCCTGCTTGTCCTCGAGTAGGTAAATGATAAAAACAGAATTTTTGATGTGGAATGCTACCTAGCATATTTCTCAATGTAATTTTCTTTATTGTAGCATGAATGTTCAGATCCAAATGATTCAAGACAAAAGTTCATATTGACATAAGAAATAGTAATACTTCAAGCATACTAATAAAACAATCATGTCTTCTCAAAATAACATGTCTAAAGAAAGTTCATCCCTACAAAATCATATAGTTAGGCCATGCTTCATTTTCATCACACAAAAATACTCCCATCAAGCACAACCCTGGTTTCAGCCAAGCAGTTGGTTCATACTTTTTAACGCGCTTCAGCTTTTTTTCAACTTTCACGCAATACATGAGCGTGAGCCATGGATATAGCACTATGGGTGGGATAGAATATGATGATGGAGGCTGTGTGGAGAAGATAAAAAAAGGAGAAAGTCTCACACTGACGAGGCTAATCAATGGGTTATGGAGATGCCCATCAATTGATGTCAACATGAGAAGTAGGGATTGCCATGCAACGGATGCACTAGAGCTATAAATATATGAAAGCTCATCAAAAAAAACTAAGTGGGTGGGCATCCAACTTGCTTGCTCACGAAGACCTAGGGCATTTTGAGGAAGCCCATCGTTGGAATATACAAGCCAAGTTCTATAATGAAAAATTCCCACTAGTATATGAAAATGACAACATAGAAGACTTTCTATTTAAAGAACATGGGGCTACTTTGAAGCACAAGTGTGGAAAAAGATAGTAACATTGTCCCCCTTTTTATTTTTTTATTTTTATGGGCCTTTCCTTTTTTATTTGGCCTTTCTCTTTTTTTATTGGCCTTTCTTTTTTTATTTGGCCTTTCTTTTTTCTTTTTTTATAAGGGACAATGCTCTAATAACGATGATCATCACACTTTTATTTATTTACAAGTCACTGATTACAACTCGATACTAGAACAAGATATGACTCTATATGAATGCCTCCGGTGGTGTACCGGGATGGGCAATGAATCTAGAATGACATGTTTGGAAAATTATGCATGGTGGCTTTGCCACAAATACGATGTCAACTACATGATCATGCAAGGCAATATGACAATGATGGAACGTGTCATGATGAACGGAACGGTGGAAAGTTGCATGACAATATATCTCGGAATGGCTATGGAAATGTCATAATAGGTAGGTATGGTGGCTGTTTTGAGGAGGATATAAGGAGGTTCATGTGTGATAGAGTGTATGGTATCACGGGGTTTGGATGCACCGGCGAAGTTTGCACCAACTCTCAAGGTGAGAAAGGGCAATGCACGATACCGAAGAGGCTAGCAATGATGGAAAGGTAAGAGTGCGTATAATTCATGGACTCACATTAGTCATAAAGAACTCATATACTTATTGCAAAAGTTTTATTAGCCCTCGAAGCAAAGTACTACTATGCATGCTCCTAGGGGAAGGGTTGGTAGGAGTTAACCATCGCGCGATCCCGACCTCCACACATAAGGAAGGCAATCAAAAGAGCACCTCATGCAACAAAATTGTCACAAAACTTTTACCATACGTGCATGCTACGGGACTTGCCAACTTCAACACAAGTATTCTTTAAATTCACAATTATCCAACTAGCATGACTCTAATATCACCACCTCTATATCTCAAAACAATTATCAAGCATCAAATTGATCGTAGCATCCAATTCAGTTCCTATGATAGTTTTTATTATACCCAACTTGGATGCCCATCATTCTAGGATCAATTTTATAACCATAGCAAATACCATGCTGTTCTAAAAGACTCTCAAAATAATATAAGTGAAGCATGAGAGATCAACAATTTCTACAAACTAAAACCACCGCCGTGCTCTAAAAAGTATAAGTGAAGCACATAGAGCAAAACTGCCTAGCTCAAAAAATATAAGTGAAGCATATAGAGTACCTTATATCTTATTTTATATTTACTAATTGAAAGCACCATACGAGGCTTCACGTTAATCCTTGGCGTTCGAAAATTTCATCCGTTTGATCAACCAATAATTAATCGGGAGCCCTTGGATAATCCCACCTCTTCCACCAGCATTGCTCTTTCGTAAAGAAAAAAGAAGTCAAGGTAAACAAACTCCTAATTGTTGCCTCACCTTTCGTCCATAGAGAAAACAGAAGGTAAAAACACATCTAATCATCGCATCATGCCATCAATCGACTCGCCGCCATCAAATCAACTTGCCGACGCAAAGTGAGGAGAAGTCGCACGCTGCGCAAGGTGGGCAGAAGTCGCACGCCTGGGCTTTCATGCTCATGCTGGTCTGATTCGCGCGCGGTAGCATGAGTATGTTTTGACATCTGCAACTATTGGATCGGTCAAGCACTTGAATCTGATTGTAGTCTTGCTAATCTCCTTTTTTCTAATTAGATATCTAGATTGGATGCATCACCGGCTGCTTCTACCCATGTTAGAAACCTCATACGTTCAAATTGCATGGAGTGTAGTAACCAACTTGAAACGTGTAGCCAGCTCTAATTCCCCATGGACTCCCTTGCTGCCACATATATTCACGCACACACTATTTGAGGCATATTGAATCTGGTAAGCATCCAACATGTAGAGGAAGTCCTAATTTTCTGTTTGCCACTTCGCATGACAGGGTTCTAATTTAGGTTTGAGCCTCCAACAGACTACTTATTCCCAAGATTTGAGGTGTGACTGATTTTCTATTTTAACAATCATTAATGGCGGTATTCTCATTTAGACCGGTACTGCTAATTTCAAATTACTTATTTAGCAGGTGCTAATTTCTTATTCCAGAAGCACATGTTTGGATGTTTAGTTTGTTAAATTTTCAAAGGAAGAGCTGAGTACACACTAATACATGACTAATTTGTGGAATTTGGATGTTACCCATGCTCATGCTGTAGTTGTTGAGCAACTAATCTTATCATAACATCATCCAAGCATCCAACCTCCATGTTGCCTATTTCGTTCACCATGAAACCGGTATGGCTGGGCTAATGAAGGTATATCAAAAATCTACACTGAACCTTTTACAACCTCCATGGTAAAAGAAAACCAGCCAACAGGCATCGGACCAGTCGTGCTCAGCGAGCTTTAGACTTGGTTCAGCATCTGCATCATTAAAACGACAAGGTTACATATTTGCAATACAAGGTAAACTAATTGAATCTTATTACCATGTTATAGAGTGCTGCCTTAGCATATATTCATCGTTGCTCCATTCTTTAAAACAAGCTATGCATATTCAATTATTCCATGCCTGTGTGTGACAGGAATGTATTTTCGAAAGTAAATACAGAATGCTCGACTTTTTCCACTATTTATGTGATAATATTAGATCTAAAGGTAGAATTAATCCTTTAAATTCTCCATCATATAAGAAGGAAAAAAAGTATTAGTTCCCTCCTTATCTCAGACATCTAGGATCTACAGGCTCTTGGTTTAGTTCTGTGGTTGACCTGACTTTCCAGGCCCAATAATAATGTGGTGTCACATTTCTCAATCTTCTTTAGGTCTAACGTGGTATAATGCCGTGCTCGAATATTCACAAAATCATGTTAGTACAATGGATTGCTGTTAATTAACTATTTCCTTCAGTGTACGAGCTTATCTTGAATTAATTTGAAAAAACAAGCCATTATGATTCTCATCTTCTTATATGTACATCCGACATTGTTGGTGAAGCTACAGAGTTCAGGAACTCTGGCAGAGTTCTTGCAGGTATACAAGGAGCATTGGAGCAAGAATAGGATAGGTTTTTATTTCTCGGGATTTTTATGTTATCTTGCAATTTGTGACTTGGTCTCTAATGAGCAAGTGCGGCCTAGGTTTTTGTTTGGGGATTTTGCTTATGTGTGTTATTTGATTCCAGACATGTCTAGATACAGAGTATTACCAGGGTGGGTACGATATGTAGGTGATATGCAATCCAAATAGTGGATGCAATTCACCATAGATGTGGATGTACTTCCGCACAGAAAACTCGAACACCACCTTCGATTTCTTTGGAAAGTAGATAAGTCGTTTTGGAGCATTGCATGGTTTGCCAGTCTACTTCCCTATGTTTCTTAGAAGGAAAAACCAGGTGTTTGTTTACATGGATCTGTTCTTTCAGTTTAATGCTCACACAATGATCCAATACAATATGTGCATAGTAGAAACCAAAATTATACTCTGTTCTCATTGATTTTTTTTCATAGTGTTACTTGCAGATATGGAGTGTATATGCATTCAACAGTTAAGAAGGTTGTACATTAGCATAATTTTCTTGAAGCAACACGTGAGATAAAAAATGATGCTCATGTTAATCTCTTGGTAAAGACTAGCAGCACAGTTTTTGACCTCCTTGACCCCATTTGATTTTATAGGAAGCCCTCTCCAACGCCTACTCAACAGAAAAAGTAGTTCTGTATCTTTTAATTTTCAGCTTCTAATACTTTTAATCATATATATTTGTCTATAATAATACCCTGTCCTAATCATTCATGTTCGTACATAAATTTAATCTTGAGTTCTTCCATTTATTCTATACCTCAATGGAAAATGGCCCCAATGAATGTTCTGGAGAATCAAGAACTGTTGGTATTGGTAATGTTTAATCAGTTACTTAATCATCTCTAACACTTTTAGAATCGAGCTATTGTGGGAAAATAGATCAATATTTTACCTTTCTCTATTTTAGAGAGTCTTAGTTACGTCAGCCAGTTTCCTATCCATACACCTCTCTTCAAAAAAGTTTCCCGTCCGTGTGGGGTAGTTTTTGACGAGTTACTAGGAGCCTTCAAAAAAATAAGTCAAGAACAGTCGCTAAAACATGTGGGGCTATATTTACCAAAGAAAATAAAGAATCTAAGGGAAATAAATCGGCAAAACATATTGTGTACAAGGAGATCCTTTTGTGTAAGAGACCTTAGAATATTTCTATTTTACTCTATGTAACGGTCTTAAAGAGGAATTCGTACAGTTTTCCGATGAATCCAATATTTCTGCGGACACAGATGGCTATATTTGCAAATTAGATCTAGCACTAAAACAATATGTAGTTTGTCCATTGCATAATCAGTATTAAAAAATTAAGAACTAGATGAATCATGAATGTGTACTTTCAGTTTACTAATTATCTGCAAATTGCATCTCACGACTCATGCCCTAATCTGTCTCATAGCTCTGACCTGACCACAATATATTTGTACATACATCTGTCAATACCAAATAAGAGATCCATCAACATCTCTTCCTTGGGCACGATCGAGCATGGAGTGGCAAGATTTTCGTTTTCCTATCGGAATAGACTTGGATGATTTCATAAATGATGATTAAGGTGGTACAACCGACCAAGCAAAGGTTAGATTTGATTATTATTTTACTAATATGCTAAGTTCAATTGTGTCAATGGAAGTCCATGTGGTGTGATTAATTATGGAGCGGTTGGATCTTCTTAATATTCCCACATTATATGCCTAAATGGTGACAAATGTGGTCTGTTCTACAGGTATGATAGCGACCACATAAGCTCGGGCAACAACACACGGAATAAGCTGACGCAGGTGACCTACCGATTCAGCTCAGGCAATCTCCTTGACGACTCCACTACCACCCATCTCTACACAACACCTACATCACCTCACTGAACATCTGCATACATACCCAAAAGGGAAATAAGACATGCCCCCAAATCAAGTTCCCAGTTCTTAAGATAATACATACAGAAAATCAAATGATTTAACCACACTTGATGTATCCCATGGTGGTTGCTTCTCTCTCACTTCCAGGTTGTTTAGCATGATAAGAATTAGTGCTGACAAACTGAAGGACTAGAAGGTATACAATCAAAAGGGGAACAGAATGTATAGCCAGCGGCTAGATCGGGGATTTCATTTTGGGGGATCGGTGAGTGGAGAGAGGGAGAGGCGTCGACGCCGCGCGTGGGATTGGAACTAGCGGCGACTCGGCGTCGCACCCCGGCGGATTTCTGGATCAATCTTGGCCATGGATGAGACGATGTCCATTTTTGCTAGATGAGCGAAGAAACGGGAGGAGGAAGTAAGTATAGCAGGCAACCTTTTCCTGTTCTTTCTTTCTTTCTTTCTTTCTTTACTGGACACATGGGTCCGAGACTCCCAGTATAGTACGCTACAGTATGCTACTGTATTTTTTTCTTTCTACATTGCACATGTGAGTCTAGAGTATGGATAGCATAAGCATGTGCATTTTTTTCTTTCGAAAAGCATAAGCATGTGCATATATACACGTTGCACACATATACGTGATGAAGAGTGAACGACTAAGAAGAAAAACATGAATATAAATAATTATTTGATTAAACATCAGAAAATGCACGTGCTAACAAATTATCATTTTTTCGAGAGTACACAAATTATCATTTTCAACAATGTTGTTACAAAGCTCTAATTTTGTCGATTTCATTTATTCTAAATAGTTGTCATGTTAAATATGCAAGAAAAAATAAATATGTTATTCATGCTTATTTAATTATATAATAATAAATTGTTCCATATGATGTTTATTGTACATATAAACTTTTTTGTTCAATACCTATTAAAATGTGCTAGCCTAGGCAGATGCACGGCCAATATGTGTTATGTCGACCTTAGCCCTATAAGAAACGAAGAAAAAAATCCCAAAGAAAATTCAAATACAGAATTACCATATCAAATTATTTGTGTGTATCACGAGTCTTCAATAAAAATCGAATGTTAATCCTAAAAGAAAATATCAACAAATTTCTCGAGTAAGAGAGAAGAAAAAAGTCTAAACAATATATCCCAGATAGTTAATTATAAGCACTATACAATAATATGGTTTAAAGGGCCTATTTATTACTGAAAGGCAAAATTGAATACTCACCTATATATGTTCCCGATCATAGCTAATTTTATTTAAGCTTAAATTTAAATATGCTTTTATCATAAATAGGACACCATATGCTATAACAAGGTATTCCCTTTGTTGGAATTTAGAAGATCATATAAGATATTCTTAATTCATCATCCATAGACCAGCCTCAATTTGTTAAAATGTACTTATAACTACGTAATATAAGCATTGTGATCGAGGATAGATATATTGCATTACTATTGTGAGTACCATCATGTGCATCCTGCCTTTTCTTGCATATTGTTCACAGATGCATACAGGAGCCTTGCTAAAGCTTTAATAAATTTGCATGTTCATAATGCACATCCAAAAGAATCTAATCAGAAATTAGTCCAGGGGATATGCCTCCCTTTGTCTCTACATGTCACAAATGAATATTTTTGCATGTCATGTTTAATAGCAATATACAAACATCTTTATTTTGGTCTAACATTTGTAATTTGTACAAACTTTGTGTACAATCAGTACTAAAAGTGCTAGCCCATGCAGTCGCACGGGTTGACGACTAGTTCTAATAAATTTCAAATCATGTGTGTCTCTCCCAAAAGGTGTGTACAGCAAGGATGATTTTGGTAAATAAAAGCCAAAGACTCATATCATACAAGACGCTCCAAGCAAAACACATATCATGTGGCGAATAAAAATATAGCTCCAAGTAAAATTACCGATAGACGAAGACGAAAGACGGGATGCCTTCCGGGGCATCCCCAAGCTTAGGCTTTTGGTTGTCCTTGTATTATGTTGGGATGCCATGGGCATCCCCAAGCTTAGGCTCTTGCCACTCCTTATTCCATATTCCATCGAATCCTTACCCAAAACTTGAAAACTTCGCAACACAAAACTCAACAGGAAATCTCATAAGCTCCGTTAGTGCAACAAAAGAAAAACCACCACATAAGATACGGTAATGAACTAATTATTTATTTATATTGGTGTTAAACCTACTGTATTCCAACTTCTCTATGGTTCATACCCCCCGATACTAGCCATAGATGCATCAAAATAAGCAAACAACACACGAAAAACAGAATCTGTCAAAAACAGAACAGTCTGTAGAAATCTGTAACTTTCGAATACTTCTGGAACTCTAAAAATCCTACAAAATAGGAATTGCTGGGAAATTAGTCTATTGATCTACTGCAAAAAGAATAAACGCAAAAGCACTTTTCTGTGATTTCTTAAAATTCTTCTCGTGCATGCAAAAGTTTCCATTTTTCAGCAGAATCAAATTAACTATCACCGTAGGTTGTCCTATAGGTTCTACTTGGCACAAACACTAATTAAAACATAAAAACACATCTAAACAGAAGCTAGATGAATTATTTATTACTAAATAGAAGCAAGAAGCAAGGAACGAAAATAAAATTGGGTTGCCTCCCAACAAGCGCCATCGTTTAAAGCCCCTAGCTAGGCATAAAAGCGAGAATAGATCTAAGTATTGCCATCTTTGACATTCAATTCATAAGTAGCTCGCATAATAGATTCATAGGGTAATTTGACTTTCTTTCTAGGGAAGTGTTCCATGTCTTTCTTTAATGGAAATTGGAATCTAATATTCCCTTCCTTCATATCAATAATTGCACCAATCGTTCTAAGGAAAGGTATACCAGGAATAATAGGATATGAAAGATTGCAATCTATATCAAGAACGATAAAATCTACGGGCACATAATTCCTATTTGCAACAATAAGAACATCATTAATCCTTCCCATAGATTTCTTAATAGTGGTATCCGCAAGGTGCAAGTTTAAAGAGCAATCATCAAATTCATGGAAACCTAGCACATCACATAAAGTTTTCGGAATCGTGGAAACACTAGCAGCCAAATCACACAAATCATAGCACTCATGATATTTAATTTTAATTTTTATAGTAGGTTCCCACTCATCATAAAGTTTTCTAGGAATAGGAACTTTCAATTCAAGTTTTTCCTCATAAGATTGCATCAGAGCATCAACAATATGTTTGGTAAAAGCTTTATTTTGACTATAAGCATGCGGAGAATTTAACACGGATTGCAACAAGGAAATACAATCTACTAAAGAACAATTATCATAATTAAATTCCTTGTAATCCAAAATAGTGGGTTCATTGCTAAGTAAAGTTTTGACCTCTCCAATCCCACTTTTACCAAATTTAGCATCAAGATCTAAAAACTCTGAATCATTGGGATGCCTTTTATCTAAAGTTGACTCATCTCCAGTCCCATCATTATCAAGATTCATGTTGCGAAACAAAGATTTAATAGGGGACACATCAATAACTTTTATATCTTCATCATTATTTTCATGGAAACTACAAGAACACGCTTTTACAAAGCAATCTTTCTTAGCACGCATCCTAGCGGTTCTTTCTTTGAACTCATCAATGAAAATTCTCATGGCTTTGAGAGACTCATTGATATCATGCTGAGGTGGAATAGATCTAAGTTTCAAAGAATCAACATCAAGAGAAAGTCTATCAACGTTTCTAGCCAATTCATCAACTTTAAGCAATTTTTCTTCAAGCAAAGCATTGAAATTCTTTTGAGAGATCATAAATTCTTTAACACTATTCTCAAAATCAGAGGGCATCTATTAAAATTTCCGTAAGAGTTGTTGTAGGAATTACCATAATTGTTAGAGAAATTACTAGGAAACGGCCTAGGATTAAAGTTTCCTCTATACGTGTTGTTACCAAAATTATTCCTACCAACAAAATTCACATCCATAGATTCATTATTATTCTTAATCAAAGTAGACAAAGGCATATCATTGGGATCAATAGGAGCACTCTTATTAGCAAACAATTTCATAAGTTCATCCATCTTTCCACTCAAAACATTAATTTCTTCTATCGCATGCAGTTTTTTACTAGTAGATCTTTCGGTGTGCCATTGAGAATAATTAACCATAATATTATCTAGAAGTTTAGAAGCTTCTCCGAAAGTGATTTCCATAAAAGTGCCTCCCGCGGCCGAATCTAAAAGATTTCTAGAAGCAAAATTCAATCCGGCATAAAAATTTTGTATGATCATCCATAAATTCAAACCGTGTGTAGGGCAATTGCGAATCATTAATTTCATTCTTTCCCAAGATTGGGCAACATGCTCAGGATCAAGTTGTTGAAAATTCATAATGTCGTTTCTAAGAGAGATGATCTTAGCGGGAGGAAAATATTTAGAGATAAAAGCATCTTGCACTTATTCCATGAATCAATACTATTTTTAGGCAAAGAAGAAAACCAAGTTTTAGCACGATCTCTAAGTGAAAACAAAAATAACTTCGATTTAACAATATCATTATCCGTATCTTTCTTCTTTTGCATATCACACAAATCAACAAAGTTGTTTAAATGAGTAGCGACATCTTCACTAGGAAGGCCGGAGAATTGGTCTTTCATAACAAGATTCAACAAAGCAGCAATGATTTCACAAGATTCAGCATCATTAAGAGGAGCAATTGGAGTGGTAAGGAAATCTTTATTGTTGGTATTGGAAAAGTCACACAATTTTGTATTATCTTGCGCCATCGTGACAAGCAATCCAACACACAAGCACACAAGAGGCAAGCGAAAGAGAGAGGCGAACGGAAGAGAGTGGGCAAATAAAATGGCAAGGGTGAAGTGGGGGAGAGGAAAACGAGAGGCAAATGACAAATAATGTAATGCGAGGGAGATGAGTTTGTGATGGGTACTTGGTATGTCTTGACTTGAGCGAAGACCTTCCCGGCAACGGCGCCAGAAATCCTTCTTGCTACCTCTTGAGAACTGCGTTGGTTTTCCCTTGAAGAGGAAAGAGTGATGCAGCAAAGTAGCATAAGTATTTCCCTCAGTTTTTGAGAACCAAAGTATCAATCCAGTAGGAGGATCCTCAAAAGTCCCTCGTACCTACACAAACAAACAAGAACCTCGCAACCAACGCGATAAAGGGGTTGTCAATCCCTTCACGGTAACTTGCGAAAGTGAGATCTGATAGAGATAATATGATAAGATAAATATTTTTGGTATTTTTATGATATAGATTGGAAAGTAAATATTGAAAATAAAAGATAGACGGGAAACTTATATGATAAAAGATAGACCCAGGGGCCATAGGTTTCACTAGTGGCTTCTCTTAAGATAGCATAAGTATCACGGTGGGTGAACAAATTACTGTCGAGCAATTGATAGAAAAGTGCATAGAAATGAGAATATCTAGGCATGATCATGCATATAGGCATCATGTTTGTAACAAGTAGATCGAAATGATTCTGCATCTACTACTATTACTCCACACATCCACCGACTCCTGCCTGCATCTAGAGTATTAAGTTCATAAGAACAGAGTAACGCATTAAGAAAGATGACATGATGTAGAGGGATAAACTCAAGCAATATGATATAAACCCCATATTTTTATCCTCGATCGCAACAATACAATACATGCCTTGCCGCCCCTCTGTCACTGGGAAAGAACACAACAAGATTGAACCCAAAGCTAAGCACTTCTCCCATTGCAAGAAAGATCAATCTAGTAGGCCAAACCAAACTGATAATTCGAAGAGACTTGCAAAGATAACCAATCATACATAAAAGAATTCAGAGGAGATTCAAATATTTCTCATAGATAAACTTGATCATAAACCGACAATTCATCGGATCTCGCAAACACACCACAAAAAGAGTTACGTAGAATAGATCTCCAAGAAGATCGAGGAGAACTTTGTATTGAGATTCAAAGAGAGAGAAGAATCCATCTAGCTAATAACTATGGACCCGAAGGTCTGTGGTAAACTACTCACAACTCATCGGAGAGGCCTTGGAGATGATGTAGAGGCCCTCCATGGTCGATTCCCCCTCCGGCGGAGCGCCGACGAAGGCTCCAAGATGGGATCTCGCGGATACAGAAGGTTGCGGCGGTGGAATTTCGTGGTGCTCCTGGATGTTATCGGGGTACGTGGATATATATAGGAGGAAGAAGTAGGTCGGTGGAGCCACGAGGGGCCCACGAGGGTGGGGGCGTGCCAACCCCCCCCTAGGGCGCGCCGGGCACCCTCGTGGCCGCCTTGTTTTGATGTCCACTCCAAGTTTCCTAGAATGCGTTTGTTCCAAAAAGATCGCTCCCAAAGGTTTCATTCCGTTTATACTCCGTTTGATATTCCTTTTCTTTGAAACACTAAAATAGGCAAAAAAACAGCAATTCGGGCTGGGCCTCCGGTTAGTAGGTTAGTCCCAAAAATGATATAAAAGTGTAAAGTAAAGCCCATAAACATCCAAAACGGATAATATAATAGCATGGAGCTATCAAAAATTATAGATACGTTGGAGACATATCACCCTAGCAGGCTTCCTCTCAGGTTGCAGCTCCGTTAGCCCTGCCGTGTCCTGCTGGCCTTGGTGGTGGCAGTTGACGGGTCGCCTACCCCATGCTCTCCATCGATGCGTTCGCCGGCGTCTTGCTGTCCTTGTCGGGCTACCTCTCCTGGAGCCCAATAGGATCAGGTTGGGCTTCTGTGCAGGCGCTCCTTTTGCCCCTTTCGCCTTCTACCTCCATGCCTAGGAGGAGAGGGACAAGAAAGGGCATTACGGGGCACTTATCTTGTTTCGATCTTAAACCTGCCGGCACTTGCCAAATTTTAGTTCAAATAATGTAACCTCTCGAGTCCATATCTGTGTTTTGTAAGATTTGTACTTGTATGACCAGCATATATTAATGAAAAAGATGAACCTTGCCGGGAACTTGTGCATGTATATGTCCATGCAAAAATGGGATACCTCTTTACTTTAAATAAACGAATTTTCCCTGGCAAGCTATCCTGCCGGTACCCTTTTCTTTGGGGCGGAGAACCGAGCCTACTGGGCAAAAGATAAAGGGACCAGCCCCTGTCAATCTCTTTTCACCAAAGGCCACTACGACCATCCTGGCTGAAGCAATGTTCGAGACCAGGGATGGGAGCACCTAAGTTTCAAAGAGCGGCAAGGTTTTCTAATGCACAAGCTTTATCTTACAGAACACTTATGGACAAGAGGAAGAACTTATCAGTTGGACTCGCCAAAGATCGCAGTGCTTGATTCGTCTTCCCTGTGGAGCCAAGCTCACGGCAGAAACCTGCAGCCTAATGCAGATGAAGATGATGCAATATTGTAGGATCGAAAGTATGTCCAGAGGGGGGGGGGTGATTAGACTACTTGACCAAATAAAAATCTAGCCTTTTCCCAGTTTTAGTTCTTGGCAGATGTCGGTGTGAAATCCGGCATATCTTGTAGTAGGGGTCCTAAGCTAGGCGTCTTGGAGCGATGGTAACATGGACGCGGGGTTTTACCCAGCTTCGGGCTCTCTTGAAGAGATAATACCCTACGTGCTGCTTGTGATTGTATTCATATGGGTGTAGTACAGAGTACATGAATCTACCACAAGATTGTGGTAATGAATATGAGATTGTCCATTGACTAGTCTGGCCTCGGTTTATATAACACAACGGAGGCCTAGGGTTTAGGAGAGTCCTCGCCTTGGGCGCCAAGTCTTGTGGAGTCTTCCTTGTATGCGGCAGGGGCTATCCGAACTAGCCCATGAGTATATGGCCATGGCGGTCCTCGGCCCAACCCAACTGATCGGGAGACGACGTGGTGAGTACCCCCTAGTCCAAGACACCGTCAGTAGTCCCCTAAACCGGTCTTCAAGTTGGGGACGCTCCTCGATTCTTCCGAACTGTTCTTAATCTTCGGTCGTCGGTGTTGAAAACTGGTTCAACTAATCTTCCCATCTTCGATCTTGAGGATCGCCGGAGTGAATCTGAAGAGGTTACACATCGGGTATCCGAGGAGCCCTTGAAGTCTTCGGCCTTTATCAATGCCTTGTTATTTTTATGCCACACCTCGGGTTTGAAGTTGTTCCCGGGAGGTAGTGTCCTCTTGCGTCCGAGCTCCAACGCCGGACTGCATTCGAGGTATCTTTTGCAGCCGAGCACCAACGCCGGACTGTATCCGAGCTCCAACGCCAGACTATATCCAAACTCCAACGCCGGAGAGTATCTGAGCCCCAACGTCGGACTATATCCGAGGTGTCATAGATCACCTTGGCTCAAAACAGTCGAAGGAGTTTAGCCCAGCTTAATGCCAGAAATGCCCTCTACGGAGCCAGCCACTAGCGTCCGAGCTTTATGCCGGACTGCTTTCGGGGTGTCTATTGTAGTCGAGCACCAACGCCGGACCCGAGGTGGTACACCACCTCGGTCATGGGCTGATTTTTATGAATTTAATTCCGAATTGTGCAATGTAATCTCGGCCGAGATGTATAGCCAGTAGCCCTCAAGGTGCGTGTTGGCCTAATATCCAGGATACACCTGAAGGAAAAAATCAAACCGCTGACCCTAGTAGCCCTGAGACTCAGGTCGATTCGTAAAATCAGCTTGAGGATCAATTCCTAGCTTGGAAGCATACTTAGGAATAAAAACGCAGTGTGCAAAGTCCTCGAGACTCAGGTTGGGTGCGGCTGACCAACCTGAGGATAATATTCTCCTCGAAAACTATATTGCACTTTAAATTTTCTGCATTGGATTGTCAATGCAGTAGCCCCCGAGCGACTGGTCGGGTGGCAACACCAGATCAGGGGATCGATGTACCCCTTTAATATTTGTAAATGATAAGCACGAAGCCCAGTAGCCCCCGAGCCTTAATATGGGTACGGGTGGCCGAATTAAGGATCGATATCCGTAGTAAAATCACAAATTATGTGTAATGATTCTATGTATCCAAGTACTTTACATCATTAATGCTCGGATCCGCTTTGTAAAAAACTTTGTTGACCGACCATCGGCTTCAACCTCCTCGGCCAGCAGTCGAGTAGTGTTTGCCTACTTTATAAAGCCTTTATGAGGGCAAAGATTTACGGCAAACAAGGCAATCTGGCCATACGGTTTTATAAACAAAGGTACGCAGAGAGACATGTTATATTATTGTTTAACATAAGAAACATCGTCCAAAGAAAATAGTCCCGCTATCGGTTCCTTTCTTTGGGCTGTCATGCTAAGCATGATCATGAAACCTCAGCTCCGATCAATGTGGGAGGAAAATACTGAGGATTTAGTTCGGGGAAATCTTCCAAACTCCATGGTCTAAATGAACCCAAATTTTCACTTCCGTTGTGACCGTTTATAATCTGGAACTGGCCCATCATCGGCTTCTACCCCCTTGTAGATGCTACGTAGGGCGTTTCCGCAATAACAAAACAACCCTTAGCCGACGTCTTGGTGCCCGAAGGCGGTTGTGTTAGCAGAAACGAGGCAATCAGATATGCGGGCTTTATAACTTTCACTTAGTCATAGGAGCTTAAAGTTGGGAGGCCAGCAAGTAGCCCCCCGGTCAGTGCTCGGCGACAGCCGAGGTCAAGCCGTAAACACTTTGGCCAATGTTATGAACGGCCCATCATTTAATACAGTCATCGGACTTCTGGCCAGTTTACGCTTATTGTGACAGTCAGTTTTTGGCTTTCTCCACTGAGGTGCTTAACCATGCGAGCTGGAAGCACAATCGCAGTGGTTCTCCCTTTGCACACCTAGCCGAACAAAGAGGAATGCAGGAGGCAAGCACAGGAGCCGGGCAACCCAACTATTGACCGAAGACACAATTCGAATCTGATGCATATATAGCAATATCCGAGAATTTTTGCCGAATCTCTAAAGGTGTCCGGTGCTGCACTGCGAGACTTATGCGGAAAACACACAAATGGTTGAAAAGTGCCATAGGATTGGAAAACCAAAAACGTCAGTAAAAACTCGACGTCCAAACTAGATCAATTGTTCGGTGCCAATCAGAAAATTGGTCTTAGAAAAAAAAGAATTGTGCTTCTGTCGTGCATGACACATCCTATCTCAAGACTTCAAGCGGGTCAGCCTACGGCTTCAACCTCCTATCCCAAAGGTGGAGTACTACTCATTAGGCCAGTTTAGCAAACTTTAGCAGCTTTGAGAGAGAAATTAGGCTCCCCGACTATTGACCAGACACTCGCGTCAAAAAAAGGAGTGATAGAAAAAAGACTTTGCAACGACTAAGAAGAAGAACACCTACTATAAAACAACTCACATAAATTTAAGAGCCATCGAGTGACTTGGTAAAAGAATTTTATGTATAATGATTGTATGTACCGAAGCACTTATATCATATCTGTGTTCACCCGAACTTTAAACGCGTCTTAACCAACCGTCGGCTTCTCCCTCTTCGGCCAAGGGCCGAAAAGTGTTATGTACTCTCCCTGTCGAGAATATCTACGGTGTTTCCGATAACCAGGCAATCAGGCCATAAGGCTGTAACAGACAAAGCGCGCTCAAGGAACTTATGCTATATTACCGACGAAGTGTAAGAAGCATCTTCGAATAAAATAGTACCCCCACCGATACCTTTCTTCGGTTGCTCATTATTACTATGAGACTTGTGCAATAGATTTTTTGTACTCATGAGTTCTGTTGTGTGCCGACCATCATTGAAAACAGTAAGAGCGCTAGCTTTGGCTTCACCCAGTCTGAGGTCCGGCTCGGATGACCCGATCGTGACAATCGCAGAGGTGCTCCCTTTACTCCCTAGCCGAACAATCAGGAACGTAGGGGTAAACACAGGAGCAAGGCAACCCAGCTTGTAAATCGCTTAAGTCAACATGGTGCATATTGTGGTGTAATACACGAACAAGGAACGAAGCAGTACAAGTATAATCATTTGCAAGAGGAAAGGCTTCATAAAGGAAGCCCCCAAGTAAATGGGGTATTTGAATTTGTGTGTCACAAACAAAGTTGGGACAAGGAAGTTTTCACAAACAACTTTTTGCTAAAAAAAGTATAATGCTTGGTTGGACCGAACAAAATGTCACATCCCTAGTTCTGGCCTGTCCTATGCCTGCTTCCATCTGAGCATCATGTTTAAATTTTTTGAAACCTGAACTGAGGAATTTTGGAAGCCTCAAAAACTTAAAATAAAAGAGGGGCAAAGAACCCTGGTAAATGCATTCAATGTTTTCAAAATGGCCTTAAATAATGTTGCTTATATTTTGGCAAGGGTTTTGCACCAAACCAAAAATAATGAACATTTTTGAGGAATATTTTGAGCACTGAATTTAAATCATTACTTTATTTGCATTTGGAACTATATTCATAACTTGTATAGAATATATTTCCAAATACCCTGAAACATTTTATGTGCTTTTGGAAAAGTCCATTAAGCAGCATAAATATTTTCAGAGGAGTTTTTGGCATTGTTTGAATTATTTTTAAATTCAAAACAGTGGCAAAACAGATTAAATAAAAAAAAACAGAACTGAAATAGAAATAAAAGAGAGAGAGAGAAGGAAGTTACCTGGACTTACCTCTGCAGCCCACCAGGCCCACCTGGCCGGCCCAGCCCACCTCCTCCCCCTTGTCATCTTCCTCCTCTGCCAGGAGGTCGAACAGAGGCGAGGCGTGGCGCGCGCCCGAGAGGCCCCGGCCACCTCCTGCTTCCACCGAGGCGTTCCCGAGCCTCCCCCTCACGCCACCACGATGCCACGAACCCCCCTGGTGGCCCTCTCTCCTCTCCCTCACTCGCTGCTCTCCTTCCCCTCTCCCTCTTCGTTCTTCGCCCGAACAGAGAGCCACCGCCATCGTTCGCTGCCACCATGCCCACCATGCTCCTCTCGCCTCCCCGTGTAGTCTGCAAACTCCGCCACCGCCTGTTACGTCGCCTCGAGCAAGCCCCGAGCGCTCGGACGCCCCAACTCGACCGCATCGACTCGTCTTCAAGCTTCGGTCGCCGGAGATCGCCGTCGCTGTCCCGTCGCCCCAGGCCTTCCCCGAGCACGCCAACCGTCTCATCGTGATCTCCGTGAGCCCCTGCTTCGTTTCCCCTTAACCCCATGTCCGATTTCGAGTTCCAGCCGCTCCCTCCACCGGAGCCGAGACGCTCCGCCGCACGGGCTCGTCGCCGGTGAAGCCCCGGTGACCTTTTGGTCCCACGCATGCGTCCGTTGCACTCGTTACGTCCCGTAGAGTAAAACTAGCGCGACAACCGTCTCGTTTGCACACCGCAGCGCCGGTCCCGCGAACCCCCGAGCTCCGGCCGCCGTCGGGGTCGATGCCGCGCTCAACTCCGGCCACCCCACGCCCTCTCGTGGGTCCCCCTAGATGCGCGGGAGCACGGGCTCACCCTTGGTGCCCTCAGCGCAACCAGCCGTGGGCTGTAGCGCCGTCCCGAGCAACTCCGGCGAGGTCTCGCCGTCGCCGTGGTCGCCGGCGTCACTTGCTGACGTGGCTGGCTTAGTTAGCCACTAATCACCGCACCGTGTCACTGGCACTGGGCCCCACGCCTTAATTAATCTTAGTTTATTTTCTGTTTAGTTTAACTAACAACATGGGCCCCACCCGTCAGCTTTGACCACGCTGACATGGACGTTGACCGACCCCACACGTCAATATTGACCTGCTGACGTGTCTGTTGACCCGGCCCCACCTGCCATTGACACTAACCAGCCTCAGTCACTGACCAGTGGACCCCACTGGTCAGGTTTGACCACCAGCAGCGTCTGTTGACCTGCTGACGTCACAGTGACGCAGTGCTGACGCAGTAAATCCTTTTCTGGATTTATTTATTAATCAGAAATTCCAGAAAATTGTATAAACTTCTAAAAATCATAGAAATTCAACCGTAACTCCAAATTAAATAATTTATATATGAAAAATTATCAGAAAAATTCAAGGAATCCATCTGTACCATTTTCATGCATGTTAGAACAACTTATAGCTGCTATTTAGCACAAATAAATTAAATGGCATTTGAATAATCACATATGGAGTTTGAATTTGAATCTTGTATTCAAACCAACTTCATTTAATCTGTTGCTAGTTGCATTAGCTCAAAACACATTCATATTGCCATGTCATAGCATGCATCATTTTGTGCATTGCATTGATTGTGTTCTTCTTTGTTGCCGGTATCTGTTCCCTCCCGGTAGACGATGTTCCGACGTTGTGATCGTTGACACTGATGAAGACTCAATGTTATCTTCAGAAGTGCCAGGCAAGCAAAACCCCCTTGTTCATTCTGATACAATCCTACTCTCTCGCTCCTGCTCTCTTTTAATGCATTAGGACAACACCGATTCATCTGTTACTTGCTGCTGTAGTTGAACCCATTTATCCTCTGCATGACCTGTCATTGCCACAGTAAATAGATGAAACCCACTAGCATGAGTAGGAGTTGTTTGAGCCCTGTTGTGCCTACTCATTCTTGCTTGTTTGTCATGCCTGCTACTGCTTAGAGTTGAGTCAGGTCTGATTCATCAGGGATGAATCAGAGGTGTGTGAACATGTCCTACTGTGTGTGAGCTAAGTGGTGAACACGATTTGGTAAAGGTAGCGGTGAGAGGCCATGTAGGAGTACATGGTGGGTTGTCTCATTGAAGCCGTCCGTAGGAACTGATTTCTGTGTTTGTGATCCATGATTCAACTACTACCATACATTGGGCCCTGAAATATGACCCCGCTCGACTTCTTATCCACCCTTGTCCTCTGTCCAGGAGTTGCAAGTAGTTTCTGGTGTTTGTAGTATGCTGGAGGCCGTGGGCAGCGCTGACCGGAGGGGTGGGCTGTGATGCGGTAGGCACGTGGCACGGTGTACCGGGCGCCCGTTTGGTGTCTCGGGAACCCTGTTCACATCGTTTGGGGCTGTGAGCGAAACTCCGGCCGGATCTCCTCATGGATGGAACCCGAATAGGCGATAAACCTGGACTAGAGACTTGAGTGTTTAGGTAGGTCATGGTCTACACCCACGTCGGCTTTCGCTTGAAGTCTGCCGAGCACATGTCGTGTGCAGACGCTAAGTGGTGGAAACATGTATGAAGAAGTACACCCCTGCAGGGTTAACATCATCTATTCGAATAGCCGTGTCCGCGGTAAAGGACTTCTGGGTTGCCTATAACAGTTCATAGACAAGTGAAAGTGGATACTTTAAAATGCGCAAGATAAGCGTGAGTGCTATGGATGGCGTTCTCGTAGGGAGACGGGAGCGGATCCATAGTGGTGTATTGATATGGTGAATATGTGGACTCGTGTGCGCCACCTCAAAGAGTCGCTTGCAGTCGTAGTTCAGGATAGCCACCGAGTCAAAGCTGGCTTGCTGCAGTTAAACCCCACCATCCCCTTTGTTGATAATGATGCATATGTAGTTAGTTCTGATGTAAGTCTTGCTGGGTACATTTGTACTCACGTTTGCCTATTTTATGTTTTTGCAGAGAGACTTCGGTCTCACTAGTAGTTTCGCGTGGACTTCGACGTTTAGCTTGTTACCTCAGCTACGATCTTGTGCCCCGGCAGGATCTGGTAGATAGTCAGGCTTCTCAGCCCTTTTCAGTTATAGATGTCTGTACCCAGACATGATAGCTTCCGCTTGTGCTTTGATTTGTATGCTCTGATTGTTGGGTCATGAGACCCATGTTTGTAATATCTCGCTCCTCGGAGCCTAATGAATAAATACTTGAGTCGTAGAGTCATGTTGTGATGCCATGTTGTATTTGCACATATCAAGCATATTGTATGTATGTTATTTAAATGCTTGGTATGTGTGGGATCTGGCTATCTAGTTGTTTATCCTTAGTAGCCTCTCTTACCGGGAAATGTCTCCTAGTGTTTCCACTGAGCCATGGTAGCTTGCTACTGCTCCGAAACACTTAGGCTGGCCGGCATGTGTCCTTCGTTCCTGTGTCTGTCCCTTCGGGGAAATGTCACGCGATGAATACCGGAGTCCTGTTAGCCCGCTACAGCCCGGTTCACCGGAGTCCTGCTAGCCCAGTGCTACAGCCTGGATTCACTCGCTGATGACCGACACGTTCGATGCTGGGTCATGGATGCCTGTCCCTGTAAGTCTGTGCCACTTTGGGTTTACGACTAGCCATGTTAGCCCGGGCTCCTTATCATATGGATGCTAGCGACACTGTCATATACGTGTGCCAAAAGGCGCAAACGGTCCCGGGCAAAGGTAAGGCGACACCCGTGGGAATACCGTGCGTGAGGCCGCAAAGTGATATGAGGTGTTACATGCTAGATCGATGTGGCATTGAGTCGGGGTCCTGACAGCGTTGGTATCAGAGCTTGACTGCCTGTAGGATTACCAAGCCAAACTGGTCGAAGTTGAGTCTAGAAAGTCTTAGTTATATAAGGGAATTGATTGTGGGATGGAACGTAAGGCTCTTTTTACTCCTTATACCTCATGCCTTCTGATCTGAGTCATCTTATCTTTCCTACGGGGATTAAGAACTAGGCTATCTCTTCTTTCTATCAGGATCACGTGTTACTAATCCGTAGACTTATAAGATTGTTGGATTAAGCTTGAGTTCAGTTCTTACTACTTCCGTATGTTAATTGTTGATCTCGAAACCTTGATATTGTGCTTCTGAGTGGTTATGCCACCATTTTTGTGAATGTCTCAAATCTTTTCTGAGCATTTACAGCCGTTATGCTGTCCGAGTCATCCCAGGTTTCTAAGTAGTCTGATGCATTTGCAAATCCTTTCTTCCCGTTTCAATGTTCCCATGGGCCAGATTAACCACACTAATCAGTGAGTGGAGGTACTCCGTTACCTTGACATATATGTTGGAGATATTATTATGACCCTAGGTGTCTTAGGGGATCATCTAGTAATTTAGCCATGATTTGTGTTCCCAGTGTGATGATTCTGGCCATCATTCTCGAAAGCATCCCGTGATGTTATTAGTTAGTAGGCATTCTATTTCTGGGTTTTGAACCCGAGATTCACTCTACTTACTTCATGTTGATAGTGTTTGCTAGTTCCTTCAGGATATTAGAAACTTTGCGATAGTCCTCGAGGTCCGTGGTATTTCCTTCTTTCAAATACTATGAACCGCTTATGGCAGATGTTTATTGGATCAAAAGATCACAATTAGAGTACTCTTGAGGAGATCTCCATTCATAAATCGTGACTCTGCCAGTCCTACCTCTCTGCATGGGTTATCTGGAAGAAATGTTGATCTCGCTCGACATACTAATCTATGCATCCACAACTCAGAAAATTATATGTTCCTTTGAGTTGTCCCTCTTTAGTTGTCTACTGACCTTCGTCTATCAATTGATATCAAGGGTATGCATGCATTCGTTTATCGATGCCTATTACCCTTGTGGTCCGTCAAGCCATTCTGTCCTGAATGACTTGGAGAAACAAACTCCAGTACCTCGTCCATATCTAGGATTGGGTCAAAGTAGTTGTATTCCGCAGATCAAATGCCAATCCAGCTTTTGGTTCTGTTCTACCTTGGAGTATTACCCACTTTATGTCAGAATTGTCATGAGAACTGCACCAACTCTCATGAATTTTGACGTAGTGATACTTCTCACCATCATTAGTCATTCCTCGGCCCTCGTGTTGATGCAACCGGAATACCGACAAATGAATTGTGATGTGTGAAATCAATACTCCCAGCAACCTCGTTGCTTGGTAGTTAAAGGACAATAATTTCATTCTTAGTGTGTTGGTTATTGGAATCATCCTTCTAAGACTGATCGTGCTACCTAGTCCTTATTTCGGTGCACCCTTCGATTGATGAGTTAGGATCTTGTCAAGTCCTCACTCATTTGATCATATTGTCTTGCCCCAAAAAGCAAGATTGTTCTCGAGCTTAGTAACATATCGGTGGTTCGTGATTTTCCGAAGATCTTCTCGGAAGTATTACCAGGTTGTCACCTGACCGCTGTGTTGAGCTCGTGATCAAGTTGGTTTATCCTGTAAACCACCCTTTCTCCAAGAATCCGTGTTGGATATCCCTGAGCTAGTTGGTTAAGCTAGACAACAACTTGGAGAATTGGAAGATAAAAGCTTGCCTAACTTAGTTTGTTCCAAAGGAATATTCTTGTGTAGTGTGTGTTGAAGAAAGATGATATCTTCATCGATTGGTCCCTGTGATCAGTTGCGGGACCTATTGTCTTATCAATCCTTTGATTTGAGTGTGGGCTATCGTCAAATCAAATCAGTACCAACGATGCTCGTAATGTTGTCTTATTCGTGGTTGATCCCTCGAGCATACACCATTACATCTTTGGTCTGACCAATGCTATCACCGTGTTCACTTAACTATGGAATTCCTTTTAAAAAGGAAACCTAGATGAATTGTTGTTGAGCCCATTGACAACATCCTTATCTCCTCCATGATTTTGTTGAACATTAAGCTAGTGTTGGAAACTTTTGAAAGCATTTGTTCATGCTAGCTCATGAAGCATATGTTTGGATGAAGGTAGTGACTTCCTTTAATTCATGTGCATCTGATGCAAGTTGCCGCCGTGGATTCGAGAAAGTCAATGTTGCTTTCTTTGGAATCATTCCAAATCAGTCATGCACACGTGCGAAGAATGCTGTGGTTTGAAGACTTGCAACCTTCAATCTATATGTATCCCTAGCACACCAAGCCACTGACTGATTTGTTCAAGGAGAAGGAGTATCTTCATAAGAGCTAATCCGGACTTATGAAAGAACTTCGATACCCTCGCTGATGGTTCCCAACCAGAACTTGGTAGTGTTTTATTGTAAGACTACCATGTGGGCATGCTTGTCTGGGACAACGTGTTCACATGTTTGTAGCAGAACCAGCTCATGTTTTGGAGCTTGCTATCGTAGTTCATCTTCCGAGAATCCCGCAACGTCATCTCGTCGATTTGTTTTGCAAACTTTCATTCTTCTTCCTAGACTCGATGAGTCTGAAATATCCTGACACCAACCAGATCTGAATCTCAGGCAGATATGATGGTTGGAACATTTCCCCAAGAACTATAATATTGGTTCCTCGATAACTGGTAAAGTGGATGTCGTGGCCAGCACCACCCAACCGAAAGACCTATTATTGTAGTATCTTGATTGAAGAAGTTGGCCACCTCCCCATAAGGATTTCGTAGGATTTACCTCTGTAACTGTTCCTTATGGATTCTATTGCTCCCGAAGTCCGACCTTTTACTTGATGTTCTAGTTATCAAACCATATCTATGAATGGGATACACTAGCACATCAAGGAGAACATTAGAAACGGAGTGCTAAATGTCTCTCGGTCGATCATCCAGATTTTATTTCCTTGGCCTTGCTAAGATGAAATCTGAGAAGTGTTATCTTCCTTTGCATCTGCATCATCCATCATCATTCATCATGGTAGCAAGTTGTGTTGCCAGGATCCTTGACACGGATGTTGGTAAAACCTTGATGAATATGGAAATGCTCAAGTTCTTGAGAGCATGCACAAGCGCTACGTGTTATCACCGGCACTAACTGGGTTTGCTCTCTGTTTCCTCGGCAATGCTATGACCTATTCAAACAGTGAATTCACTCCCTATTGTTGGGTTCTTCCCCAGCTACCAGAATCATTCCCAGCATTTGCATTCTGTTCCCAGCTTGCACCGCCATTGTGCCATTCTACCATGGGTCTCTTCCATTTCCGGTGATAAGCAAATTCATCCATTACGTTGTCTTCAACAAGGTAATGCACATCATCCAAGTCCGAGTATGCCATTCTACCGACCCCCTCCAAACGATCGTTGTGAATTGCCTTAGGCTGGTATGAAGAGTTTTCAATGATCTCTGAATCAAAGGTAATTCTTTTTGCCACTTAAGGAAATAATCTACGAATCACCCTCCTCCAGGATGTTTCGTCGTGGTTTCATGGCAACTAAACTCCTCGCTACGTGGACAATATTTTACCACCTTCTTAAGTGTGGAATTGTTGTCTACCTAGTGAACCTTCGTCATCCGTTTCTTTCCACCCCTCTTGATGTGTATCTCGTGTCTCAACCCGAGAGATGGTCCTATGTCTCATTCCGTGAGTTGTTCGATCTTCGAGGAGATCGACCCTTCTAGAGTCTCCTTCTCTCCAGGTCATGTTGGCAGGATTTCTCAGAGCAAGACTTTGAGACAATGATGGTGATCGAATCAACGTTCATTTGAAGTGCACCCTGGATCATGAAGATTATACTAGTTTGCGTTTCCCCTTCATCTTACCCTACGCTTGAATCTCGAGACAAGATTCTTGTTTAGTGGGGGTGAGTTGTCACATCCCTAGTTCTGGCCTGTCCTATGCCTGATTCCATCTGAGCATCATGTTTAAATTTTTTGAAACCTGAACTGAGGAATTTTGGAAGCCTCAAAAACTTAAAATAAAAGAGGGGCAAAGAACCTTGGTAAATGCATTCAATGTTTTCAAAATGGCCTTAAATAATGTTGGTTATATTTTGGCAAGGGTTTTGCACCAAACCAAAAATAATGAACATTTTTGAGGAATATTTTGAGCACTGAATTTAAATCATTACTTTATTTGCATTTGGAACTATATTCATAACTTGTATAGAATATATTTCCAAATACCCTGAAACATTTTATGTGCTTTTGGAAAAGTCCATTAAGCAGCATAAATATTTTCAGAGGAGTTTTTGGCATTGTTTGAATTATTTTTAAATTCAAAACAGTGGCAAAACAGATTAAATAAAAGAAAACAGAACTGAAATAGAAATAAAAGAGAGAGAGAGAAGGAAGTTACCTGGACTTACCTCTGCAGCCCACCAGGCCCACCTGGCCGGCCCAGCCCACCTCCTCCCCCTTGTCATCTTCCTCCTCTGCCAGGAGGATGAACAGAGGCGAGGCGTGGCGCGCGCCCGAGAGGCCCCGGCCACCTCCTGCTTCCACCGAGGCATTCCCGAGCCTCCCCCTC